>NC_092874.1:344681819-345281819 GCF_028372415.1 Notamacropus eugenii | reverse complement strand
ATTGATTAGAGAAATGCAAATCAAAACAACTCTGAGGAACCACATTACACCTACCAGATTGGCTAACAAGACAAAACAGGAAGATGATAAATGTTGGAGAAGATGTGGGAGAGTTGGAACAGTAATTCATTGTTGGTGGAGCTGTGAGTTAATCCAACCATTCTGGAGAGCAACCTGGAACTATCCCCAAAGGGCTACAAAAATATGCATACCCTTTGATTCAGCAATGTTGTTTCTAGGATTGTATCCCAAAGAGATCATAAAAATGGGAAAGGGTCCCACATGTACAAAAATATTTATAGCAGCTCTCTTTGTGGTGGCCAAGTACTGGAAATTTAGGGGATGCCCATCAATTGGGGAATGGCTGAACAAGTTGTGGTATCTGAATGTAATGGAATACTATCTCACTATAAGAAATGACGAACAGAAGATTACAGGGAGGTCTGGAAGGACTTATATGAACCGATGCTGAGTGAAATGAGCAGAACCAGGAGAATATTGTATGCACAGTAACAACGACAGTGTGTGAGGATTTTTTCTGGTAGACTTAACCCTTCAAAGCAATGCAAGTACCTAAAACATTCCCAAAGGACTTGAGGCAAAATACCATTTACATCCAGAGATAGGACTATGGAACTGGAATGCAGAAAGAAGTGGAATATTTTCTCTGTTGTGTTAGGCTTTGTTTTTCCCCATGGTTTCCTCCATTCATTTTAATTCCTCTATGCAGCATGACTAATGTGAAAATGTGCTTAATAAGATTGCATGTATAGAAACCATGTAAGATTGCATTCTGTCTCAGGGAGGGAGGACAGAGGAAGGAGAAAATCTAAGACTTATGGAAATGATTGTAGAAAACTTAAAACAAATAAATTTTTTTTAAAAATTAAAAGAATAAATCTATCATAACCCCCCCACCCCCCCAGTCATCAGAACTATATAAGGTAGATCATGAGACACTTTCAGTCCTTTCTCATTCATACATTTAGGGTAGCAGGAAGGTAAAGAAGATCATTGTGAAAAAAAATCACAAAGGAAGAAGTGGGACATGGGCACCACCAGTGGAAAGGTATAAAAGCAATGTAACCTTACAGTGTGGTAGGGAATAAAACAGGTATTTTGCAATGAACAATGCTGGGAGTGACAATACTTAAAGAAATCAACTTCTACAAAATGGAGCCATGTGTGATAATACTAATTTTAAGTAGAGATGTCGGGGATTGATTAAGATCAAAAGGGAATAGGAATCAGAGAGGGTGATATCAAAAGAGATAAATGATGATGGACTAGACAAAGAAGACTCCCCATAACACATTATGCCTCCATGAAAAAATTTATATTCATTAGAGAAAAAATTATAAATATAGAGGACATATATGTAGCAAAACCCCATGTGTAGTGAGGGCTGTGCCCTAGAGTATAGCAGGTGTCTTTGTATGATTTGAAAGGAGTTAGAATAGACATCTCTAGCTCCTTCTTGCCAAACTCTTCTCTCAGAGAGACTTTCATTCCTGCCAGGAGGGGACACAGGAAGTTGGGGCTGGACACTACTCTGTTCTCTGCAGAGAGAGGGGGTAACCAGCTGGAATTATTTCTGCTACCTTTAAATATTGTTAGTCTAGGGAATATGACCAGGTTCAATCTAACTCCTGATCACTGCATCATTTCTGGTGGGAAGGTCTCCAAACTCTATATCCAAAGTTTGGTCCTTTTCAAATGCCAGTTCCACAATGAACATGCATAGTGAATTTCAAAGAAATCACTTCATCCAAATCACAGTAAAACACAAATCAGAGAAGATTTATATAGAAGAACATATGCCAGACAATACAAAGTGAAGGAGCTCGCCCACGGGAAGGGTGATAACTCAGCTCAACCAGGAGAGAGAGTTCTAGATCTCACTCAAAGGAAACCAAAGTCTCTAGTGTACCAGGCTAGAGATAAAGACATGATAGAGACTACCAGATCCTCTCATGTCTTCCCAGAATCTTTTCCTTCAGCAAATTTTAGTGAAGTTGGCTTCTTCCATCTTCTCTCCTGAAGATGGAAGCCAGAAACATCAGAAGAGATTTGATGCTTGAAGAGTACCTAAGGAGGACCTCAGAAGGATGGAACTCTCCCATTCTCAAAAACTGTGCACCACTTGTCATGCAGGGCAGGGCATTTATCTCCACCAATGAGGAGAGAGTTCCATACCAATATGCTTTGGGACAGGGGTTACCTAAAGAATGCAATAAGAGGGTAGAAAACAGCATTTATTTGGAAAGGTTCATTAAATGTAGCATCAGTGAAACTGAAGAATGGATAAGGTTGGGAGGAGCTATGGGAACTGGAAGGATTAGGAGAAAGAGAGAGAGAGACAGAGAGAGAGAGAGAGACAGAGAGAGAGAGAGAGAGAGAGAGAGAGAGAGAGAGAGAGAGAGAGAGAGAGAGAGAGAGAGAGAGAGAGAAGATTGGAATTTGTCATAGTAACAAAGGACAGGGGAATTAATGGGGAAGAAAAAGAGATTAGGTTAGCAAAACAAACCCCAAAGATTAAGTGTTGACTTAAAAGATGGGAAACATACATACATTTAATAGAAGAAAACATAAACTTAAGAACCGTAACTCTAAATATGAATGGATTAAATTCCCTAATAAAAAGAGATCAGAAGAATGTTTTTTTTAAATCTAACAATTTGTTTCAGATAATAAACACATTTAAAATATGAAGATACAGAGTGAAAGATGAGGGGATGGAATAAAATTTATTGTGTTTTAAGGGACTCTAAAATCAGGAATTGCATTTGTGATAAACAATAAGGCAGCAATAAAATTTAATAATATTTTGAGTTCTGGCAAAGATATCTAAATGAAAGATTCGAGCTAAGAGCAGTTCCCTCAGGCAAAGTAGAAAAGATTACCAAATGAAGCAAAGGGTCAACAAATCAGAGAGAATGCAAGTGAAATAATTAAAACACACACACATACACACACACCAGAGAAATGCTATGTACTTCAGATTTGAGCCACAACGGGTACTCAATCTTGCTCTTGACAACCTTATTAATAAATATTGGTGAACGCAGGTACAGGAGACCAGGATTTCTGCTTTAGGGCTCCCATCCAGGAGATTTTTAGCTCCTTCAATCTATTCAGGACTAGAGTTGGGGACAGGATCTAGCTCCAGTTAAAGATGTCATTCCAGAACTTCAACAGGAAGAAGATCTGGGCCCAGCTACTCTACCTAGGACTACAAAAAGGGATACATCCTGGCTTTGGTTCAACATTCTATTCTAGGACTGCATCAATGGGCAGTGCATAGATACTATTAGGATCTCAAACTCAGCTGCCCTATCTGAGACCATGACCTCTGTTTCAGCATCCCAAACCAAGACTTTGGAAAGGATAGGGTTAAAAAGCTATTAACAGTCAGTCTTGTTGGAGTGCACTGCTCCTAGCTGAAAATTAGTTGCTTGCCATTTTCTCCAACCACCTTGAGAGATGAGAGTGATGATAATTTCAGCAATTGCAGAAGTTCAAAAGAAAATGCAAATAGGGAACCAACTAGTGGCTTGTCCCTATAAAAATGTGACCCAGAAGAACACCTGTAAAACTCTAGATATTATAAGTCTATATTATGGAACCTTAATGTAGATTCAAAGTGACAGTGTGTCACATTTCAAAGGTAATGAAATGAAGAGATGTTGTGTATGAAACAATATAGAATAGATATATCATGTTCCATGTTATCCACAAGCATCTGAGTTAATTGAAAGAATGAATGGATTATTGAAATTGAGGTCATGATATGGACTCCAGAAGCCCAGCTTACCCTATATATATCCTGCCTTCTGGTTATTGTCTCCTTGATTCTTTTTTTTGTCTTTTAAACTTGTTTGCTAGATTTGTTTCCTGAAGACTTAGTACCCTCCACCTGTACATGCCTGATTGCTTAAGCCAGATGTTACCCCTTGTCCATGACTGTGATGTATCACCCCTGGACCTGGTGTCAACCAAGCTCCAGATGTCAGCTAAAGAAATGACCTCTCCAATGAGATCTTTTGGGGGCAGGGACAGCTCTAAGTCCAATTTCAGCAGGAAGAAGCTAGGACTTTCATCCCTTACCCCAAGATTTTAGGCCCCATTTGTTTGAGGGAGGAATGATAGGGGGCTTATGCTCAAGCCCCACCCTAAGATATTGTTTTATATGCTTATTTTCTCTTATCCCTGTTACAGTTCTGTTGATACCAGTTGCCTCACTGACCTAAGTAATGAATATGAAAGATCTTGGGACTGAATGTACTGGTAATTTAAATGGGAAGATCTTTTCCATTCATTAATAGGCCCATTTGACCTGCTTAAATCACATAGAAGCCTAAGTCATATGTGGTGGAAGGAGCTTGCTGAACAGGTAGAATAGGAAGAGTGGAGCAGAACTGGGAGGAAGCTGGTGAGAGTAGTTAGGGTAAAGAAAGAGAGGATAGGTACAGTGAGTGAGTGTTTGTTTGTTGGGAGGCCCCAGCAGGAGTGAGGGGAGAAAGGCTTGGGAATAGCTTTGTCCCCTGCAGTGATTATTGATTTCTTGGTTACTGTGATGGATTTGGCTTTCCAGTGTCTGAATAAAGGTTTTTCTTTGGTCTTCTATATGGAGAGTCTGCTATATTTTGTGATTCAGAACTACACCACATATTCATAGTCAGCCTCAGTGCTGTGAATACTGCCTTGGAGATTCAGGAAACTTCACTAGCCATCCCCAAAGATGAGAGGTTAAACACCTTACAAAGACCTTAAACATCAGCAGAGTTCTTTCTTCCTGCTTCTACTGTACCTAGATATATTCTCCCTATTACCCTCCCATACCTGTTGTACTATGTCCCCAACTGCCAAAGAACAAACACCTTTCTCCAACAACTGTTGTATGCCCTCTCATCTTCATTCATCCCAACCCTATCCTCAATGCCTCATTCCATTTCTTCCCTTGCCTTTTACTATGCTCACTAAAATTATATTTAACAAATCTATGCTAATTTTAGATACCTTGCTCTCATATTTCATCTTCTGGCTTTCACTGAGACTTGGTGCCCACCATCCCCAGTTAACACAATTTCTGGCCTGAGAGAGTTGTACCTTCTCTCATATCCAACCTCCCCAAATCACTGGTCCTAGTAGGGGTTTTGAAATACTTCCAAATATGTACCTCTTTCACATTTCCTCAGTAGCTTCACCTCCTATGAAGCATACTCTATCAAATTTATTGCCTAATCTAGATCTTAGTGGCTGTTATCTATTGACTCCTAAAACATTTATCCTCTTTTCTCAATGAATTCAGTGTCTGGCTTACAGTCTCCCTCTCCACTTCAACTCTTGTCCTCATATTAGGGGAATTCAAAAAATTAGTTTCTGTTCCCTCAAGTACCATAACCTCTCATTTCTCAACTCTCATGATTTACTTCGCTTCACCTCCGTTTCATATAGGGATAGTCACATCCATAATCTTTTTTCCAGTAACAATTTCCTTTCATTCCATTTCTCCCCATGACTTACTCCTAAACTTATCCTTAGTCTTCACCTTAACCTCTGATTAATTCCTCCACCTCTCAGTACTTAACCAGATCATTACCTCTGTTTTGGTAACACTTTTCTCCCTTCCCAATTCTGACCCTTTGGTGAAGCAGTTCAAGCTCTATTATCATCTACTTTGTCATCAGCAGTTCCTGTGACACTGTTTGAATACTGATGGGAAATCAAAAAGTCTTTAGATACTTCTAAACTTGTAAGATTCTCCTGTGGTCAGGATGGGATTGGGGATAGAGAGATCTACTCTGAAGTTAAGGCCAAGGAGTTTTCTTCTTCTCTATCTTCCTAAGCAGTTTCTTCTAAAAGGATTTACTGGAAAGCTCTCTTCTACCTCCCTGGAATATCTTGGGTCTGAACTGGATGGAACAGCCAAGATCAAGTTTTCTCAGCCAAAGACTTTTTGCATTTTAAAGTCTTTGATTGGTTGACTTACTTTACTTAGAGGAGGTATTTAGGCCTTGTTCACACCTCCAGTTTGAATGATTCAGTCAAAGTATATTCACATCTGATAAATGTGTGATAAATATAAACAGGGTGGGAGAGATTTTGATTCCATTTCATTGCATATTCAACCCTAGTCCTTCAGATCCATTCTCTATACCATGAATGACTATTAGAGATTTCAAACTGGATATTCCAGAAGCATTTCAAACTCAACATATCCAGACTACAAGTCATTATCTTTTGCCCAAAACACTATTTCCTCAAACTTCCCTGTTTCTATTGAGGGCACTACCATCTTTTCAGTTACCTAGGTTCACAATCTCTACACACTCTCCCATATATTCAATATGCTGCCAAATCTTGTTTCTATTTCAACAACCCCTATAACATCCAGTCCTTTCATTTCACTCACTTAGTCACTACTCTAGCTTGAGTGCCCATCACCCTCATCAATTCCTAATTGGTTTCCTTGCTTTGAGTCTTTTCTTATGGCAATCTGTCTTCCACATAGCAACCAAAGTGATTTTCCTAAAGTGCAGATCTAACCATATAACTTTCCCCTCCCCTCTAGTGGCTCCTCTTAACTTTCAAAATGAAACCTAAAGTCTTCTGCTTGTCATTTAAAGTTCTTCAAAAACTGACCCTTTCCTACCCTACCAGGATTATTCATTAATTCCCTCTACACATTTTACAGACAGTCATGCTGATATACTTTCTGTTTCTCACACATGATATTTTTTCTCTTGCGTAAGTGCTTTTATACTGGCTGCCTCCCTTACGTAGAACACACTCCACCTTCATCTCAACTTCTTGAAGTCCCTGGTTTCCTTCAAAACTTAGTTCAAGTTCCACTTTCTAGATGGAGATTTCCTGGTCCCAGCTCTCTCCCTGGCCCCATCGCTAACTACTAGCACTTTCTCTTCTCAAACATATAGTATCTCATATATATGTACCATATATATCTCATATAGTATCTAGATACTTAGTTTAGATGTGTATGTTATCTTTCCAAAACGATTCTTTTCATCAACACATAAAGTGTTCTCTTAATTCTACTAATTTCGTTCTACATCAGGATGATGATTACAAAGGTGAGATGAAGAGGAGAGTGAGAAAGGACAACATCCAGTGCATGACCTGGGTCTTGGCTGGGTAAAGTGGAAGAGGGGAGAGAAGTGTGAGCAGATCTTTACAATGTATATTCTAGTGTTTATTTCATTCTTTTTCTGTTTCTGCCTCATTTTTCCTTGTGGGCAGAGGGAGAGGAAACAAGATATGATGGAAAGAAGATCATCTAATAATCGCAATAATTAATAAGGATTGACTAAAGTCTCCCATAAAATGGAGGTGATTGGCAGAATGGATCAGAAAAAAAATCCTAAAGTGGGCTGTTTACAAGAAACAGACTTGAAGCATAAAGATTCACACTGAATTAAAATGAATAGTTGCAGTAGAATCTATCATGTGTTAAATGAATGTGAAAAATTGGGATGACACCAGAAATGGTCATGGTTAAAAAAGGTAAGTAGGTAAACTATACTACTCTTAAAGGAATTATAAACAATGATTATATGCATGTACGTATGCATACACACACAAGCATCCAATGGCATTTCATCTAAGCATTTTGTATAATGACTTTATCATCTAGTGTGCTAGGTAACCCTACTTGATTTGTATCATCTGCAAACTTGAATGTGTCAGCTAGGTCTTTATCCAAAATAAAAAAGTCAAACAACACAGGTTAAAAAACAGATCTCTTGGGGGACTCTATCTGAGATGCTGGCAATGAGCCACTAGTCAGGTAACATAGCATTTACAGTGATGGACTTAAGTCAGGAAAATCTGAGTTCAAACCTTGCCCCAGACACTAGCTATGTGACTCTAGGCTTTCTAAACCTCAGATTTCATCTGCAAAATGAGAGGGGTAATAGCATCTACTTCTTAAGGCTGTTGTAAGATAAAAATGAGATAAAATTTGTAAAGTACTTTGCAAACCTTAAAACTTCACATAAATTCTAGCTATTAGTAGCTATTGTTATTGTTAACAATTCCTCTGGTAATCTGACCAATTCTGAATTCATCTAATTGTATTATCGTATTGTCCATATCTCTTCATATTTCCAGTATCAGATACTTTATGAAATACTCTTTTAAATTTAGGTAGAGATTTATCAAATAAAGATCTATAATGTTCCTCTCATTTATCAGTTTAGTAACCCTCTATGAAAAGGAAATAAATTTGGTCTCTCATGATTTGTTCTTGATGAAGTCACACCACCTTTATTTAATTACTATTTCACATTCTAGATGCTCACTAACTATCCATAATATTCAGTTTAGAATATACCAGGAATTGAAGTTAAATTCACCAGCCTACAGCATGCATATTCTGTTTTCTTCCTTTTTTTTTTTTGAAAATTAGTACATTTAATCTCTCCAATCTTGTAGTGCCATTATTTTCCATATGTTTTCACATATGACTGACAGTAGTTCAACAATTATATCTACCTATTCTTTCAGTATCAGACAGTTCTTCTGAATCAGATGACTTGACTTCATCAAGGACCGCAAGGTGATTTCTTATTATCTTCTTACATTGCTACCAAGTTCCTGTTAGCCACTTTTGTTCTTTCACTTCCAGTAGAAGGTTTTTTTTCTTGGCAGAAAAAAAAAATAGAAGTAAAAGAAAAATTGATCAGCCTCACCTCTCTGCTGCTAATTATCATTATCCCATGAATTGACCCCAAGCAATTGCTCTAGCTATTCTTTGATTTTTACTTCTACCAATGTAGTTTTTTTTTAAATCTACTCTTCCTGTTGCCTTTAAATGCCTTTGCCAGCCTCAGATCACTCTGAACTTTAACACTCTTAACACTATTTTTTACAGGACTGTGCTAAACTATTAAATTATATTTTGTTATGAGGCCTTACTTCCATTACTTCATTACTTTTTTTTATACTTGTTAGTTGGTGAGTTCACCATAAATTCACATTGTTCTCTTTGAAATAACTTAATGATCTTACTGTAATTTTACAACAATAATGAAAAAAGATATGATAGATATCTAAGAATATCTGAATGAAAATCATATTTCTCCACTCTTCATTTTATCTTACAAAAATTGACATTGTGTTGGGGCACAAAACTGATAGATAAATACAGAAAAATACGTATTAAATATATTTTTTTCAGGCCACAGCACAATAAAAATCATTATTAAGGTGAATTTGAATAAAGAATTCAGATTTGAAATGGAGAATAAATAATATAATCCTAAAGAAACAATAAATAATTTTATCAAAGAAAATAACAGTGATATAATGTAACCAAAATGTTAGTAGGGATTCAAAGCAATACTGAGAGGAAAACTTACATCTCTAAACACAACAAAAGTGGAAAAAGATACAATGAATCAAGCATGGAATGAAAGAAAAATCCCAAGGAATTAAAGATCCCAAGTAAATCCAAAAGTAACATTCTGAAGATTAGGGAAGAAATAAAATTAAAAGCAAAAACATCTACTGAACTAATGAATACAACCAAGAGCTTTCCTTTTTTGAATAAGCTAATGAAGGACACTGCATTAATTAAATTTATTTTTTTTTTAAAGAGAAGAATCCAAGTCGTTAAAATAAAAAAATATAGGATAGGAATTCACAAGGGATGAAAAGGAAATAAAGAAAATTGTTAGAAATTATTATATGTAATTATATGCCAAACAAATGAAAATAAATAAAATGGATAGTTACAAAAATATTTAGGTAAACAGAACAAGCAATAGAGGAAAAATGTTAGAAAAAGAAATTGGGTAAACCATCAATTAGCCCTCAAAGTAAAAAGTCATGGGATGAAATGAGCTGGCAATTGAATTAGATTCAATATTCAATATTCAAAGAATAACATTACCCTGCTCACCCTCATAAAATTAGAATTCCCCTTACCAAATTCCTTGTATTAGACATTATGTTCCCATTCCCAAACCAGGGAGAGATAAGGAAGAAAAAAAATATTTTAGATAAATGTCACCAATAAATATTGATGCAAAAATATTGAATAAAATATTAGCAATAATGCTATGACTGTATTCAAGAGATTATTTGGTATGAACAGTTTAGATTTATATCAAGAATTCATACATGGCTTAACATTAGGGAGACTATAAATACGAAAGAACACATTATCATAAAAATATATCCTTCTGTCAAAAATGCTCCAAAAATAAATACCCTAAACACACAGCCCTCCTTTATGTTAAGAATACTAAATATAAACAAATATCTAAAATTTTCTTTGATAATAAAAATATACTAGAAGCTTTCCCTAAAAGATCAAGACTAAAGCAAGCAATAAAATAAGATAAAGAACTTTAGGGAGCAAGAACAGGTAAAGAGAAGAAGAATGGTCTCTATGTGCCAATGATATGATGATGACATGACTTATAAAATCCCAGAGATTCAATATGAAAACTAATAAAAACAGTCAGTAATTTAAGTAAAGTATCAAGATATAAAAAAATCCTCAAAATTATTAGCCTTTTAATGTTCACTAAGAAAACCCAGTAAGAAGAAATAGAAAAAGAAATTTCATCCAAATTAATTATCAAGAAAATGCATAAAATATCCAGGAGTCTACTTACCAATAAACATTCAAGACTATTTTATGTATACAAATGCAAAACACTCTTTACAGAAATAAAGGAAGACATAAATAATTGGAGGGAGAGTAATTTTTTCAAGGTTTCATTGAACTAATTAAAAGTTAACAATGCCACTCCAGCTAATTTACAGATTTAATGCTATATGAACCAAACTTTCAAGGGACAAAATAATAACAAAATTCATCTGGCAGGAAAAAACCAAGAATATCAAGAAAAATGAGGAGAAAAAGTATTCTTGAAGAGACATCACATATTTTAGAATTTAAACTATATTTTAAAGCAGTAGTCAATAAAACTATATGGTTCTCCTTTTTAAAACCCAGAAAAGTAGAAATGATTAGATGAGTAAAAAGTATAAGCAATTGAAAATTTTGACAAACTAATGAACATAAATTATTTGGGGAAAAGACTTCCTTTTTTTATAAGAACTGCTGGGAAAATGGAACACAGCAGAAATCAGATTTAGACATCCAAGTCATATGACAAGCAAGATGGTGGATTTCTCATTTTCTCTGAGCCCCTTCAATTTTATAAACCTCCAAAAAGGTTTATAATTAATTGTTAATTATCAGATACAGAATATTTATAATTAAATCTATTGGAGACAAAAGAGAGAATCCTTAGAGAGATAATCACCATCACCATCCTCACCATCATCATCATCATTATCATCACATATAACTAGTGCTCTCAGCTTCTTCATACATACATTTTCTTTTTTGATTTTCACAACTCTTTAAGATGGGTGTTATTACTATGTCTACTTTATAGATGGAGAAAAAGAAGCAGAAAGATATTTGGGGATTACCTAGAAGGCTAGTGACTGAGGCAGGAAAGAGCTTTATAAATTAATTCTAAACCTTAAAGTGTTGACTCAGAACCTCATCTTCACCAGCCTCCACATATACACAGCTGGAATATAATTTAAAATGAAAGCTTATGCTGGATCTATCTTAAGATTCCATTCCTTTTGCTACAGAGACTCTATCAAGGGTGGGAAGTAAGGTTGGGGGTGATGGAGGGATGAGGGGTGGGAGAGAGGTGTGGGGAGGGTGGAAACAAACCAAAACACCACTCTAGTTGGTTAACTGGAGGGATATTTAATATTCAGGGCTAGGCCATATAATATTATAAAAGTGAAAATGCTACCTAAATTACCTTAAAGATTTAGTACTAAGCTAATCAAACTACCAAAGGGATAACAGAGTTAGACAAAACAATAAAAAATTCATTTGGAAGAATGAAACATCTACAATGTCAGGGGTGGGGTTGGGGAAAAGACCAAAATAAAGGAGAAAAAGCACTTCCACACCTCTAATTATATGAGAAAGAAATAATCATAAAAGTTTCTAGAGAATAAAAGATAAACAATTGATTTCAATAACCCAGTGTTTGGAAAACTTGAAAACATAAAGTAATTAGAGAAAAATGCCCTAATTGACAAGACCCGTTGAGAAAACTGGAAAGTAGTCTTGACAGGAATTAAGTTTGGACCAACCACATATACCATGTGCCATAATAAATTCAAAATGGATACAACTCAAATATTTAAGGTCATAATCTTTTTAAAAAGTAGAATGGAAACAGATCAAGTATGTTTCATAGTTATGACTTGATGGTGAATTCTTAGCCAAGCAAGCAATAGAAGTAAGCACAGAAGATTAAACAGTTAATTCCCATTAAATGTAATTTAAAAGCTTGTTGATGAAAAAATTAATGCCAGTTGGATAAAGAGAGAAATGGTCAATTGTGATAAAATATTTATATCAAAAGTCTAACAGTTTCCAAGGCATGTGGATAACCAATGAGGAGACTATTACAATAGTCTTGTCTGGCACATAGTAAGAGCTTAATAAATGTTTATTGAGTCGAACTGAAGAGATAATGATAATAAGAAAGCAATTAGCAGAATTACCAAGTGCCATTACAAATGTAAGAAATATGACGAACTCCTTACTATAAGTAATATTCATGTAAAGGATAGCTCAGTTTAAATATGTTTTGCTTTAAATCAAATAATCAACTGATCATGGAAGGCATATTGGACAGAGAGCAAATCTTGAAGTAGAGAACTCTGCATTCGAGTTCTGCCTTTAGTACATACAGCAGCTGGGAGAGTATATAACTATGGGCAATCCAGTTAGATTTTCAGTAGTCTTGACAACTCTCAAAGACCATATGGTTCAGGGATGTTTTTCATCTGGATATATGAGTGCAGTTTCCATACCAGCAAGTCCCTACACCAATGAAATCATAAGTCTGAGTAAAAAAAAATCTGGTCACCTTCATTATAATTTACTAGAAATACTTCATGTATACTATCTCCCAGGGAGCTTAACTTCAGTTCCTGGGAACATTCAAGAGTAGATAATTAAAGAGATGTTTGGTGAAGATCTAGAAAGGGATGTGGTAATTACAAAGAGCCAGTATGAATTTGTCAAGGATAGGTCATGTAAGACCAACCTCACTTTCTTTCTTTTTTTTTTTTTTTACAGAGTTATTAAGCCCCAGAGTTGAAAGGAATGTTATGATCTAGTTTACCTAGATTTTACCAAAATGTTTGATAAAGGATCTCACATTTTTATTGGGAGAAATATAGAGAGATGGACTGGACAATAACATAATTAGGTAATTTAGAACAAGGTAGATAAGTAGATAGAGAGTAGTTGTTGGTGATTCAATGTTGACAGGTGCAGTAAAGTACAAAATCATTTTCCCAAGCGTAACATGGAGGACGCATGATTAGACATCGGTTTGTCTGATAAAGACCTGGTGGGTTTTGTGAACTTCAAGCTCCATAGGAGACAGCACTATGATGGAGGAGTCAAAAAAGCTAAGCTGATCTTGAGCTACATTAAGATATATAACTTCCAGAAACAAAGTGATGTTCCCACTGTCTTCTGCCTTCATCAGAGTTTATCTGGAGTCCTGGGGTCTGTTCTGGGCATGATAATTTAAGAAAAATACTGGTAAGGTGGTGAAGGTATATGTGTATGTGTATTTTTGTTTGTGTGTATATTACTGCTCTCTCTACACCCATATTAATGCATGCAAATATATATAATATGCATAATATACATGTATGCATGCACGCATGTATGTGTGATTAGCGAGGGAAGAAATGGAAAGAATTCTTGCTTTGGTTGGGAAGTTCTACTAGGCAGAACATAGCTGGGGTGGAATATCTAGGATTTTGTACCAGGGTGCTGAACCTAGCCAGCACCAAACTTACACAGTCATTCTCCAACATTCTTCAACATAGAAACAAAGAACCTAAGCATATATTTAACAAGAATAATAAATTAAAATAGGAACCAAGAGGCACAGGATGCCCCGCTCCACTTCAGCTGAAGGCATGATTCATGTGGCAACCACTTTATGGCAAAAGTCCTAGTTATTGCCCTGGTGACCTGTGAAATATTGACCATTTAGGACATTTTATTATTCTTTGTCTATGTCCTAAAGCCTTAATTTTAACCTTTATTTGATTCATGGTATTTCGTATCTACTTGAGTTTGCTTTTATTGTAAGTGCTGTTTTTCATTTTGACAGAAGAGAATCCAGGACAGAGGATATATTTGTGAAGGGCTGTGGGAAAGGGGGAGACAGTTAATTTGTGACTGGGAGATATAGAAATAAAGATATTTAAAGTATGGGGTACCGAAATGAGTGGACCCTGAAAACATGCATATTTCCTTCTTCTTTCTCTCTCTCTTGCTTTCCTCCGTAGAACAGAAAGATGAAGAAACTATTCTAATAGCCAGATTGTAAATGGGACTGAACCCCAAGCCATATTCTTGACTAATGAATTAGGGGTAAACCCATTGGGATTAAGTTTATATTAGGACCTTACACAAAATGGATTATCAGCAATAATGAATGAAAATAAAGTACTTTCAGTTGAATCAGAAACACAACCTTCTTTTTATGTAATTGGCCGTCAAATATTTATTTAAATTGAAAACAGAAGATTTATATATTTAGCACCATCAGCTATGTCAGCGTTTCCTATAAGGTTGTCATTTCAATTTATTATTTTAAGTTCTGGCTCAAGGCCTACAGAAATCTTTGGAAACCATAGATTTCAAATGTATAAGTTTTAGGTTCGTCACAACATTGGCAAACACTTGGGAATAAGTACAACATATTTGCCAGGAGTATAAATATACCTCCAAGATGGCATTTACTGAAAAGCAAATAAACACTTATGGTTTGGCTATTTGCTGTAATTGGGCTCACTGAGAAAAAAAATTACTTTCTATGATATATATGCTTCAAAGTTCAATTAAAATGACACCTCCTTCAGGAGGTTTATCCTAAGTTTTTCAGTAGTTAGTGCCATGAAGTTATTTAGCATTGCTTTTGCGTACATTTCATATATTTTTGTTTATGTATTGTTTACTCATAAGAGAATATAAGCTCCCTGAGGGCAGTATCTATTTAATTTTTTCTTTGTATAGTCAATGTCTAGCATAATGCCTGACAAATAATAGGCATTAATAAATAATAAATTCTTGTAAATCAAAAGACTAAAAATATTTACATACAAACTGTCATTTATTTACTTCAGCATATCTAAGCTTCCAGCCATGATGCTGAATTTTGCATCGAACACTACTTTGCCTTGTTTTATGAGAAAAATGCATATGAGTGTAGCAGATATTTTTTAAAATGAATGTTCAACTGAACTTAATTTACATTAAAATAAATGCATATCTGCATATGTGCAAGCCAACAAAATAACCCCCTAACTAAATTAAATATATTTTATTTGAATAGCATATTTCCATATAATTTTACTTTATAATTTCGCAGAGTGAAATATAGTACATTACTTTTCTGGGTTACTGCATCTAAGATGACAAGTATTAAGCAACATCTACAGAGAAATCAGACTTTTCACTGCAAATCATTATTCTTTCACTTTTGCAGCTTTCACTGACCCAGAACTAGTCTTATTTGCTGAGCTGCTTGGATTGCAAGCTGGTCAAATTTTTACAAGTCTACTCGAGCCCCCTACTAGACTAAAAAGTTCTATGAGATCAGGGACAATGCATTTTTCAAATTTTGTATTTTCCCTTACACTGAGCCTGGAACAGTGCATAGTACAGAATAAATTTTTTTTTTAAACAAATAAATGTTTGTCAAATGGGTGAATAATTCATGGGTCCCTGAGCCTACTCTGCAGGCATAATCATGCAAAATTATGAAGCAGGTGAAGTTTGTCCTTAGGGCTTTTCAGCTTCCTAGTTATATATCCTGTTCCCACTAGATGATACAACCTTGAGTTACTTGGCATATTTCTCCCAAGCAAAATTTCCTCCTCTAAAAAGACTGGAGACATTCACAATAAGCTGACAACAAATTAAAGTATTACTTCTCCCTTGGGCAAAAGTCTTAAAATCTTATGATGGAATTTCAGCCAAATAATTAGTCATTTGGGAAGATAATTATTAATCAGGGAGAGATTTTTAAGATAGGGTGGGGCCTTCCTGAAATCTTGGAATCTCATATAAACCGACTCCAGCTTTAGGCTGCTGCTTAACAACTGAATCTAGACCCATATTCTCAAAGCAACCACTTTTCAAAGGTCAACTGAGATATTTGTCACATATATGTATTTTCATATATGTGTATGTGAAGGTATATATAGATTTAAGTGTGTGAATGCACATGTGTCTACACATATATGTATGTGTGTATGTATTGTGTATGCATGAAAGACATATACATACCACACATATACAAGGATGAAACCATGCTGATCTTTATCTCGGTATCATAGGTACCTAGTAAGGTCAAGTCTATACATATACATAGATGTACGTGTACACATATATGTACATGTACATCAACATAGATATACATATAAACAGAAGGATACATATAGAAGACATAGATATAAATGCTAAATATTAAGCTTCTGAATGAAAGGCAGGTATTATAATACTTAAGGAAAAAGGTACAAAGAAGCATTGCAGAATCATTCAATGAATAATATATAATGATATAGCATGGTGGGAAGTGGAAAGCAAAAATGGTTAATAGGGAACTGAAATTCAAAGGATATAAAAAAAAAGCAAGCACTTATCTGTCTTCAATGAGTTCAAGCTACCAGGATTAAGTAAAGTACCTCATAGAGTTGTGATAGGTGAGCTACTGTTAAGAAAAACAGACACATTGATTTTTCCCTTTTAAATTGATTCTTCTTTCACAACATGACTAATGTGGAAATATGTTTAACATGATTATACATGTATAACCTATATTAGATTGCTTGTTGTCTTGGAGAAAGGGGAGGGGAGGAAGGGAGGGAGGAAAATTCGGAACTCAAAATTTTCAAAACTATCATTACATTTAATTGGAAAAAATAAAATACTATTAGGAAAAAAAGAAAAGGATTAGAGTTGAGCAGATGATATCCTACTTTTCCTCAAGAAAGTGACTACTTCAAATTATACTGGCAATGTAGAATGTGTCATACATTAATACTTAGAGAATGAAGTGGTGATCACCAAGAGCCACTAAGGGTAAACAAAAATGGAGGATGGAATTCATTTTCTTTTACGACAGAATTACTAGATTGGCACTTCACTATTGGCCCCTTCTGTGATTTCATCTCCTAGGCTGGGTGGGAAACTCTCCCCGACCCCCAAACACATTCATTTTCAACTGTGCCAGATTAGTGATTTTTGATAATGTTCTGGATAGAAGGTTAAAGCATTTACTTTGTAACTAGTAACAAATGCACCAGAATAAGTTGTTTGGAAGCTTCTGTTTAGCTATTAACTTGTTAACTGAGAAAAAGCTTTTATTAAATAAACAGATAAATGAAATTTACTTCTGAACCACTGAGAGGATTTGAACATATTTGAGGGGTAGGGGTTAAGATATGGCATCATCAGGAAACTACGTCCCTACAGCTTACTTCTTACCCTCTCCTCACTCAAATGATTTATGCATTGTCATTCACTTGTTCAGCTTCAGCCCAGGTGATCTCTTAAAAGGACAGGTCAACTGTGATGTGAAGCTTCAAGTTGAGACTCTGCTACCAATTAAACAATTCAAACCATTTTTGTAATCTTTTAAAAAAAGCTTAAATAAAAAAAAATGTTTTAGTTGAATTTACATCCATCTTGTTTCTGACCCAAACCAGCTCTCATCACAGGATCTAGAATAATAAACAAAACCAAGAAAATACTAACCACTTTCACAAATTCGTCTAAGCAAATGTCAAAAATAAATGGTTCACAGGATAATAAGATCATAGAGCAATTAGAGATTTTAGAGGCCAATAAGTCTACCTCCTTCATTTTACAGATGAAGAAACTGAGGCACTGAAAAGTTAAGTGATTGCTCAGGGTCAAATGATTATTAAGGAGGTATATTGAGGAGGTATTTAAACTCGTGTCTTCCTGACTCTGCATTCAGTAATTTATCTATTCTTCCTCTCTATGTAGTGGAAAAAATATATAAGGATTTATAAATATAAAATTATAAATTTTAATATGAATGAACTAACATGTTGGTACGACCATAGATAAAGAACTTTAATTTATTTGCTGCTAAAACTGATACAAATAATCTGAGTATAATTTCAAGTCTTTCATTGCCTGTGCATTTAAGGATTCAGATGGCTACCACTGAGGTTCCAGATTTAATAATGCTCTCAAATCATCACATGAAAGAATAACAAATATATCATAGCTCAATACTATACACACACTCCACCATCCTTTTTTTTTGCCCATCAGAGAGAGAAAAACAAAGAGGCTTAATTTGATTTACAGAGTGAAAAACAACACTGTATGTACTTTTTTGTCAGAGGAGGGGGGCAGTGCAGGGAGGAGAGTTCATCCAGCTGGTTCTCATCTATGTGCCATGATTCTCTGTTTAGTTTACACTATTAGACTCAAAAGCTTTGCTTTAATCTTAACTGCTACAGTATGCCTTCTAGTAGATTCTATCATGTAGCTCCTTGATAGAGTTTCAGGCTTTGGCAAAGTCCCATCTTTAAAACTGTCCATTACCATATGGGTAGTAAAAGCATCCAACATTTTTTCATTGGCGCCTGTATCATTATGTCTTGTCACCAATGGTTTCTCCAATTTTCAGTAAATTGTTACATATACTGTGGTTTGGAGCTGATGAGATGATCTCCTACCTTTATAAATACATGGCCAATCCTCTTAGGTCCTCCCTATCCCTTTTCTTTTTGCTGATGACCTAACATCTGGGGGAAGGGAATGGGGAACCTTTTGGGAGAAAAGCAGTGGGGGAATAAAATAACAGAAAGCAGCAACGGGAAGACAACAAGCTGCCAGAAGCCTATGCTCACTTAAAGCATGTCTAGAAAAAAAGGGAAGGGGGAGGAAAAGAGATTGAAGGGCATACCTGATCTGTCTTCATTCTGTGAATCACATCTCCGGCACAGTTCTGGGATGGTCTTGAGTGATGTTACCGAGTACTAAATGGGAAATCAGAGGAAAAAATGACATGTAAAATGACAATAAAAAGGTAGATTATTTTATTTGCTCAACTAGTGCCATAAAGTAGGACAATAATGGTGATACCTAACTCCTTGTATCAAGTGGTTCATATCACTTGGATGATTTGGCAGAATCTTAGGTATTTAAAAACACAGAGGTGGACAGAGAAACAAAGGAGGTTTCACTAGTCTGACTTCATTTCACTTTAGAGTGTGGCCTGTGAAAATAATATTGCCTCTGTACCTAATCCAATCTTGGTGCTGCTTAGCTTTGAGTACTTCTCTGTCTCATGCTCCCAAAGAAAATAACAACAGCCAAAAGGTAAGCTGGGAAACTTTCAAGAGTCACTTTAAGTGACATGCACAATAGAGAATTAGGGTACTTCATGAAGGACTATGTATAGTCTGGACACCTGTCTTTGCATGGGCTTCCTAAATGGTCCTGCTGTATAGTCTTATCCTGTTAGAGAAATTCCACTGTAAAAGCAAAAAAAATATTCAAAAGGATGGAGGCTGCAGAACACTAACATCTATTTGAACTGTTTCATAAATACATGAAGGAGGTTTAATATTTTCAAATAGTTATATTGTAGTCAAGGGCCTGGCATTAACTCAGTGACTGCCTATCAAGATAATATTGGAATCGAGTTAAAATGGTTTTCATTTAAAAAATATCTTCTAGATTCAAAGAACTATGCTAGGCACTGGGCATACTCAAAGATGAACTAAAATATAGCCCCTACCTTCAAGAAGCTTATAAACTAATGTGAGTAGAATATAAGAAATGTACATGAAAAGATATTATGCAAGACAGAATGTAAGAAATGAAAAGGAGAGATCAAAACAAAATTCTCCGAGGAGTCTGTCACTTTTATTTGGAGGTGGGGATGGTGTGTGTGTGTGAGTGTGTGTGTGTGTGTGTGTGTGTGTGTGTGTGAAGGAAGATTTCAGGAAGGAGGGAGAAATTAAGTGAAGCACTTCAAGAATAACTCTGAACGAGTGGAAATGCAAAAGGGAATGGAATCTATATTATAACCATAGGAAATAAGTGTGAACAAAGACACAGAAACAAAAGAGATGAGATCATTAAATAAAGGTCACAGGAAAACATACTGAGCAGTGGTGCTTGGTCAGTTACTGCTCATGGGGAATGAGGCATCTGTTTGTTGACCTTAGAACATTTGAGAAGTCTGTTGTCTTCCTAGGGTATGCATCTGAGCCATAAAAAATAACCATCCAAGACTTATCAAAACAGATGACTACTACTGATTTCTGGTGATTCATATGGGCACACTTTATACTGCCAGAAAGAGCACAAAAAGTACAGCCAAAAATCACAAAGTGTTGGGCAAGGAACTAAAGACCATAGGGGCACAGGTTTTTTGTTCCTCATTCCACTGAAGGAAAGGGTAATGAAATGAAAAAAAAAATGACTAGGGAAATGAACATTTGTATATAATGCGGTATCTGAGAATAACATTTGGATTATTGAACCATGGCTTATTATACAGGAATGACAAACTCCTGGTCAGGAATGAAGTGCAACTAACCAAAACTGACAAAAAGTTTTAAAATTTGTTTTTGCCAGGTGTTTTGCAAATTCAATTAAAATGACTTACAGCTAAAAAGGATGGAAGGAGTTGTCTATATTTATCTATTAAGCTGGATACCATAGAAGATAGGTTTATTGAAGAATAACAGTTGAGACTCAAAAGTTCACAGGAGAAAATCCAAGAAAGGATATGATAGTACAATTCATGGACTCAAATTTCTTTATAGGAATGCCAAAAGATTAGTAATAAATTATAAGAAGGACAATTTGACCTCACAGAGTATATATCACTGAGACTTGAAGGGCAGAATGAAGCTCATGACTGGAATGTGGCTCAAGAAGGGTGTACCTATTCAAAGAAATAAGACAGGTAAAATGGGGAGGTTGAACAGCATTGTCTATTTAGAAAATGTCCTCATCAGGAAATCTAGAAACAAAAGAGAAACATGGTGAAAAGCATTTGGGTGAAAAACAAAGGAATGAAATAAAATCACTTTTTGTCACTAGAATACAGAACAGACAATGGAAACCAAATAGACACAGATAAGAAGTTTTGGAAATAAGTTGACAAGATTCGTATAGAAAAATAATACAGAAGTGATGGAAGACTTCAATTATCCAGACATCTACTAAATCTCTCTCTCTCTCTCTCTGTTTCTCTCTCTCACTCACTCACTCTTTCTCTCCGTCTCTCTCTGTTCCAGTGTCTCTGAGTCAATCTCTCTCTTCCCTTCCCCATTTCTCTTTCTCTATTCCTCTTTCTCTACTCCAAGCAGATCATCTAATAACTTCTTGACTTCCCTTAATGATAATTTCATCCTTCAAAAGATAGAGAAACTAAAGGGGAAATTTCTAAATAAGATCTAACAGGGAAGAACAGCTTGCTGTAAAAGAAAATACGGGAACCTTTGCAAGGAAGTCACCACCTTCTTCTAGAGTTTATAATAAAGGCAAGAAGGTGACACAGTCTGACAAACCACCTACATACAGGGAGCACAGATTTCAAAGATTTAATAGAAAGAGTAGATGGGGCCTCATGGACTAAAATTCTACAAGGGCAGTCACCTCAGGAGGGATGGGAAATGATCAAGAATGAAATTATGAACACAAAAGGAAACAATTCTAATAAATAGGAAAATTGGGAGTTATCTGAAGTGTCTAAAGTGCACAGACAGAAAATTCACCAACTAACCTAATTTTTTTATATAGAATTATTTGTAATGATATTTTAAATTTATGCTGGATTAGAGGAATGCTGTAGTGATAACTGGATTTTAGAAAAGTATTTCATGGAACATCCTATACTGGTCTCATGGAAAATGCAATAATGTGTTGCATGATAATACAATATCCTAGTCCACATCTCTCCATATTTTTCACAGTTGAATTCAGATTTTGTAGACTCAAAAATCCTTATTACTGGTTCAATGTCAAACTTGCTAGAGTTCTTCAATCAAGTTTTCCAGTATTTGGCCCTGTGCATTTTTATCAGTGACTTGGGCATAGATAATATGCTCATCAAAATTACTAATGACACAAATCTAAGACTAGTAACTAACACAAACAAAAATCAAAAGTCTTGACAGTACTGAGGATGAGGCTGAAGTTAAGAAGATGAAATTCAGAAGGGACGATGTAAAGTCTTACACTTGGTTTTGAAAAATCAACTTTATAGGTATAGGATGAGGAAGGTATAGTAAGAAACCAGTTTGTTCAAAAGATATTTTGAGGTTTTAGTAGATCACAAGCCCAATGAATTAGCAGTGTGTCAGTGACCTCCCCCCAACCCTCCCCAACCCCCCTCCATGCCTACCCCCCCCCACCCAAAAAGTAATACAGCCATGACTTGCATTAATGAAAGCATAGCTTCAGGTAACAAGGATAATATTGTTTCTATACTTTATCCTGATCGGACTTTGTCTTTGTCAGATTTTGTCAAGTTCAGAGAACCACAGTTTAAGAAGACCATTGGTAACTTGGAGAGTGTCCAGAATTTCCTAGAAAATCAAGGCAATCAAGAAGGCACAAGAACCTTGAGTTCATGTCATATAGTTTTGGGTTGAATAAAATGGTAATGTTTAGATTGAGGGGAAAAAGAGTTGGGTAAACAATGAAAGTAGTCTTCAAATATCTGAAGGACTGTCTTGTATAGAAAGGATTAGACTTGTTCTTTTTGGTCCCTCAAGGCAGAACCAGGAACAATGGGTGGGAATTGCAAAGAGGTGAATTTAGTTTAGATGTCTGGAAGGCTCTCAAAAAAGTGAAGTGGAATTTTGGGGATGTGGTGAGCTCCCCATTCTTGAAGGTTTTCAAGCAAAGATTGGATAAGCATTTGTTGAGTATAATTGGAATTTCTTTGTAGTACTGGTTCAACTATTTTCCCACTAAGGACCCTTTCATCTCTAAAATTCTGTGTTTCTGTGAAGAGGACAGCCATAGGGCATCGTGAATAGCCCAGCTCTCTGGAGAATATGGTGCATGGTACACAATATTCTGTGGAATAAATCTGAAAAGGTAAGTCGAAATCAGTCTGTTTAGGTTCTCAAATTTCAGAAAAATTATTTTATACTTTATTACATATGTAATAGTGAGCCACTGAAGTTTCTTAAGCAGAGTGACATAGACTGACCTATTCATTAGGATGGCAGTGTTATGGAGAATCAATAATAAGGAATAAAGACTGGAAATAGTGAGAAAGGTTAGGATTCCTTAAAATTGTCAAGGTGAGAGGTGAAGGGGGGTTGCGGGAAGCAGATAATGAATATAGAGATATTTCAAAGATAAAATCAACAAGATTTGAGACTAGGGAGGATGCGAGTGATGAGAACTAGCAGTTGAATATGATTGAGGCTTTGAGCCTGAGTGACAAGAAGCATGGTGGTATAATCAACAGTGTTAAAGAGGTAGGGGCGTCAACAGATTTTAGGGACAAGATGAAAAGTTCTTCTTTGGAAGTGTGGAATTTGAGCTGTTGGCAAGTCATCCAGATACAGATGTTCATTGGAAAAGTTGGAAAAATATGACATACTATGATATTGGAAATAAATATTTGAGAGTCATTCACACTAATTTCAGAAGCAAATGATTCCTTTTTTTTTGCCAGCACTGTCCTTTAATCCTCTTCCCCATGATATGTTGGGAATCAGCAAGCTGAACTCAGTGGAGGGAATATCTGAGAGGACCAGGAGGGGGTCAGTATAGCTGCAGGGTCAAGGCAACAGCTTTGGCTTTGACATTGAGCATGGCAATAGGGAAGCCCAGTGCCGGGAAGAGCACTCTCTGGATGGGGGGGAATCAAGGGTGTCCAGGATCTCTTCCACAATTTTGCGGTAGGCAAAGTGCAGGTACAGTAAGAAGATGATGTGCAGGGTAGCAAGGGTCCTGAAGAGAAACAGTTTCTGTATGGGATCCACTATCCTTGACACCAGCAACACCACCATACACAGGGTGGACAATCCACCCACCAGCAGACAGAAGAGATAGAAGAAGGCATGGAGATGGGCCGTTGTAGGTGATAAAGAGAACAATGTAATGTCCAAAGGATCCATAGCCTAGCAGTGCCAGCACGTGGAGTGTGGTGATCTGTGTATTACACAGGTAAGCCAAGAAGTAAATGAAGGAGGAGATGCCCACTCAGTAGTCAAAGCAGGTGCCAAGGGTAGTGCCCATCAGGGTACCTTCCTGGATAATGGTATCAGATGTCTTCATCCCATGGAGGAGAATGGCAACCAGGGTGATTACCAGCATGAGAGGACCATAGAGTTCACCAGCCATTTTCTGAGAAAAATTGACCATCTTGACAGTGATCGTGGACTTCAGGAGCTGGCTTCAAACTTGGGCAGGCTCCACATCAAAGTAAGGCCTGAGGATGTTGATATTAACATAGGGGCTGAAGGCCTTGGAGGTCTATCTCTTCCCCACCTGCCACATTTGATCAGTCACCTGTCAACTCAGCTGTCCCTTGAAACCCTTCATTCCCAGGAATTCTCCATCCTCCTCCTCAGCAGCAGCTGCATCATCATCCACCTCTTCTTCACAAAACTGCTGGTGAAGCTCCACCATATCTTCGAAGCTAGATCCTGATGTGTCATCCATGTCAATCACTGCTGTGTCTCCACCCTGGATATTCTACTGGAAGCCCTCCAGTAGGGTGGGGGGACCCATTTCGGGTACCTCCCACTGAAGCCACTGGACTTGCCATGTCCCTCTAAAGTTCCCAGTCACTTGGGCTCCCACAACCACTGCTGAGAAGTGGGGGAGGGTCCAACTCCAGGGAGTGAAGGTGGGGTGGGGAAGATAGGTGTCTCTCTACCATGGGATGCTCCAAAAAGCAAATGATTTCTTTTATTGTTAGTAAAAGAACCTGAAAATTAAAAGGTTGCCACAGACTGGGAAATGGTTGAGGCAAACTCTGGTTTATGAATGTAATAGCTAATTATTGTTTCATAGGAAAAAAAATAGTAATGATGGCATATAGGCTCTGGGAGCCCCCTTGAACTCTCCTTGAATCTTCCCACTAGATCTGGCATTCACCTGAGGCCATAAGCCTTCCATTGTCTTTATGTCAAAATCTCTGTTATCATTTACCTAGACTAGACCTCCTTTGTCTGTTATCTCCAGGCAGACTTCAGCTATTTCCCACCCATAATTCCATTCTCTTGGTTCCTGTAGTCCCTCCTCTAGTCATCCCAGTCTACAGACCATTCTCTTCAAGACCCTCCCTAAACCCCTCCTTTAGTCACCCCATTCCCATCAAGAGTCTTCTTAGACTCTTCCTCGGGTTGTCTTATTTGTTTTCAAAGAGGACCACAACTGCAAGTCATGTCATCATTTCCCAGACTCCTCCTCAAGATCCTCCCTGAACCCTTCCTTTCATCACTCCAGACTACTAGACCACACCCCTACATCCCTCCAACAATCTTTCTGTCCATAAGACCCATCCCATTTCAATGAAAATGCTTAGATTCCTTAAGAGCCTAGTTATGGGGATATTTCTTTCTTTCTTTCTTTTTTTTTTAGTATTATTCTCATTTTTTTTTAATTTATTCATTTAACTTTTAACATTCATTTTCACAAAATTTTGGGTTCCAAATTTTCTTCCCACTTGTCCCCTCCCCCACCCAAAACACTGAGTATTCTGATTGCCCCTATCACCAATCTGCCCTCTCTTCTATCATCTTTCCCTTCCCTTGTCCCCATCTTCTCTTTTGTCCTGTAGGGTCAGATAACTTTCTGTACCTCATTACCTGTATTTCTTATTTCCTAGTAGCAAGAACAGTACTCAACAATTGTTCCTATAACTTTGAGTTCCAACTTCTCTTCATCCCTCCCTCCCCACTCATTCTCACTGGGAAGGAAAGCAATTCAATATAGGCCATATCTGTGCAGTTTTGCAAATGACTTCCATAATAGTCATGTTGTGTAAGACTAACTATATTTCCCTCACTCCTATCCTGCCCCCCATTGCTTCTATTCTCTCTTTTGATCCTGTCCCTCCCCAAGAGTGTTGACTTCAGATTGCCCCCTCCTCCCATTGCCCTCCCTTCCATCATCCCCTCCACCCTGCTTATCCCCTTCTTCCCCACTTTCCTCTATTGTAAGATAGGTTTTCATACCAAAATGAGTGTGTATTTTGTTCCTTCCTTGAGTCAAGTGTGATGAGAGTAAACTTCATGTTTTTCTCTCACCTCCCTTCACTTTCCCTCCACTAAAAAGTCCTTTGCCTGTCTCTTTTATGAGAGATAATTTGCCCCATTCCATTTCTCCCTTTCTCCTCCCAATATATTTCTCTGTCACCACTTAATTTCATTTTTTAAAGATATAATCCCATCCTATTCCATTTACTCTGTGCTCTCTGTCTCTGCGTGTGTGTGTGTGTGTGTGTGTGTGTGTATGTAATCCCACCAACTACCCAGATACTGAAAAGTTTCAAGAGTTACAAATATTGTCTTTCCATGTAGGAATGTAAACAGTTCAACTTTAGTAAAGTCCCTTATGACTTCTCTTTGCTGTTTACCTTTTCATGCTTCTCTTCATTCTTGTGTTTGAAAATCAAATTTTCTTTTCAGCTCTGGTCTTTTCATCAAGAATGCTTGAAAGTCCCCAATTTCATTGAAAGACCATTTTTTCCCCTGAGGTATTATACTCAGTTTTGCTGGGTAGGTGATTCTTGGTTTTAGTCCTAGTTTCTTTGACTTCTGGAATATGATATTCCACACCCTTTGATCCCTTAATGTAGAAGCTGCTAGATCTTGTGTTATCCTGATTGTATTTCCACAGTACTTGAATTGTTTCTTTCTAGCTGCTTGCAACACCTTCTCCTTGACCAGGGAACTCTGGAATTTGACCACAATGTTCCTAGGAGTTTCTCTTTTTGGATTTCTTTCAGGCGGTGATTGGTGGATTCCTTGAATACTTATTTTGCCCTCTGGTTCCAGAATCTCAGGGCAGTTTTCCTTGATAATTTCATGAAAGATGATGTCTAGGCTCTTCTTTTGATCATGGCTTTCAGGTAGTCCCATAATTTTTAAATTGTCTCTCCTGGATCTATTCTCCAGGTCAGTTGTTTTTCCAATGAGATATTTCACATTATCTTCTATTTTTTTTCTTTTGGTTTTGTTTTGTAATTTCTTGGTTTTTCATAAAGTCATTAGCTTCCATCTGCTCCATTCTAATTTTGAAAGAACTATTTTCTTCAGTGAGCTTTTGAACCTCCTTTTCCATTTGTCTAATTCTGTTTTTGAAAGCATTCTTCTTCTCATTGGCTTTTTGAACCTCTTTTACCAGTTGAGTTAGCCTATTTTTCAAGGTGTTATTCTCTTCAGCATTTTTTTGGGTCTCCTTTAGCAAGGTGTTGACCTGCTTTTCATGCTTTTCTTGCATCTCCCTCATTTCTCTTCCCAGTTTTTCCTCCACTTCTCTAACTTGATTTTCAAAATCCTTTTTGAGCTCTTCCATGGCCTGAGCACATTGAATATTTATTCTGGATGTTTGGGATACAGAAGCCTTGACTTCTGTGTCTTTCCCTGATGGTAAGCCTTGTTCTTCCTCATCTGAAAGGAAGAGAGGAGATACCTGTTCCCCAAGAAAGTAGCCTTCTATGGTCTTATTGTTTTTCCCTTTTCTGGGCATTTTCCCAGCAAGTGACTTGACTTCTGAGTGTCCTTTCCACCCCCACCTCGCCTCCGGATCAGCCCAGCTAGTGCTTGGGGTCTGAGATTCAATGCTGCTTCCCAGCCTCAGGGCTTTGGGCGGGGACAGGGCTGCTATTCAGTGTGAGATTAAGTTCAGGTGCTCAGGTGGGGGCAGGGTCGCCACGTGGGACTCAGTTCCCTCAGGGGGTTTATGTGGAGACCTTCAACAATGTATCTGAGCTCCTGCCTGCTTTGGGAGCCCCTGTCTCCTGCTGCCTCTGCTGCTGCCTCCCGAGGGGGCCTGAGTTATGGGGACACCCCACTTCCCTCTCGACCAGCCAAAGAGACTCTTTCACTGACAATTTTCACCTGTGGGTGGAGGGACCTGCGAGGCTGCTGGAGATTCTGTCCCTGAAGCCTGCGGGGATCTGCTCCTCCTGGTGCTGAGTGGCCAAGGCAGGGCTGGGCTGTGCTCAGGGTCCAGTGCAGGATGGACCTTTTGTGTCAGGTTTTCAGCGCTCTCTGGAACAGAAATCTCCTCCACTCCATTGTTCTGTGGCTTCTGCTGCTCCTGAATTTTTTTGGAGTTCCTCTTTACAGGTATTTTATGGGCTGTGGGTTTTGGAGCTAGCATATGTGTGTCTTTCTACTCTGCCATCTTGGCTCCTCCCCCCCCCCCCCCCCGGGGGGATATTTCTCAAGTCTGGCCAGTATAGTAGGTCTTTAATAGACTTGGTTTTTCTTTGGCTGAACAAAGGCTTGGGTCTAATTCATTGAGGCAGGACCCAGAAGGTTGCTATTTCCAGGTCCTGAGCACCCAACTGAGGCAGTGTGAAGCCAATATGTCATATACAGTGATATATGGAATTGTAAACGGACATAACATATAGAACCAACAGTAAAAGACATTGAAATTTAGAGAAATGCAATGAACAATATCAGCTTTGGAGGCCTGATTATAAAACACATCTTCCTTCTCTTGGGAAAGAGGTAGTAACAATGATAGGGAATGAGGTACATGCCATCTTTAACTTTACTTCTTTGTTACAAGGAAAGGTTCTCTTGGAGGGTATTTTGGGAGCATAGTATCACAGGGCAAAAATCAACTTCTTAAAAAAAGTCAATGGATATCTCACTTTAAAAAAAAAAACTGGGGAGAAAAAATATCAAATCTAAATGGAAAAATAACCAGAAGACTGGTTTGAAATTGATAAAACATAAGATATTGAGTATAATTTCCCGGGAAATAAAAAGTTAAAAATAGATTTTCATGTTAACATTATGATTTATCAGGATTAGATTTGATGTCAGTCATTTGGATTACTCCTGTAGTCAAAGATTTTATAAAATAGGAAAAAGATGGTTAGGATGAAATATATATCTAATTAAGATAGTCGTGTTCCTTTCAAGTTCAAAGAATTTCATCCTTCACTCATCTTCATGGTTGAACCCATAAAAATAAAGTTTTCCATAAATAGAATCCTTAAGATAGTCACAGAAGTTATTTTTAAAAAATGAACATACATTTAAATCACTATATTTTCAGAAATCAATGGCCCTCATTTAAAAATGCAGAGAGGAAGGATAGCAGTAAAAAGAGAAAATTAATGTCAAGAATGCCAAATTACCACATGTTGTTCAACAAGGGAGATAATTTTATAGCTAGCTGATTATTGAGAGATGGAAGCAGAACATCTTGAAAGAAATTTACTACAGCTTTCAGTACAGTAGTAGGAACCAACAGATTGCTGGGGCGAGTGGTGTTGTTACTCTGAGTTCACCAACTTCATGTTGCAAGTAATTAAATTTCAAGAGCTTCCAAGGCATAAAAGTCAAATCTCAAGTGACTAATTATGGAAATTACTCTCATATCTATGATACAACAGGTTCCCACTTTGGATGAGCATTCCACAAAGACCTTTTACATCCCAGTTCAAACACTCACAGATATGTGTCCCTTATATGTAAAATCAATCATTATTTCCCCCATCTTCTAATATATTTGCTTTGATATTTCAGCAACATAGTTAGAGGTGATATTTTTATTTTTAACCACTAGATACCTTATGTTTTCAGGAAAACAACTAGGTCCCATAGGAATAGGGTAGCTTCTTGAGACCAGCTGGTACAGGTTAAATAATTATAGTCTGTAATTAAATTAGACTTAGGCATTTTGAGCTCCATTGCCATATGTTCTACCAAGTACCTACTTTTTTCCCTTCTCTTTTTTCTCTTCTTGAAAGAAAAAATTGAGAACTAAGTATGGTTAAAATTTCATTCAAATGTTGTTAAAGGCTATAAATTTTATTAAGTTTAATCATGAAATTCATTTCTAGAACATCATCTACAGTTATAAGAACATTCAACCATATCCCAAATGGAAGAAAAGTAGGAACCTTTTAAAATGTATTATTCATTTAAAGTGCATTATCCATAGAGGTGAATGTACAGAAGGTTGGCCTCACTACAAATTTACCATTCCAACTTTCATAGCACTAAGAATACCAAGCATTATTGTGTGTGTATGTGTGTGTGTGTGTGTACCACTATTCATAAGAGAATTGGAGTTAGAGAACTGTCCAGCACTCAATTTTTCAAGACAGTAAATTTTTAAAGAGAGTAGCTCTGTTCCCAGAGTGGCTACAGTTGTCTCTACCCACTACACCAAATCTTTTTATCTCCATGCTCAACTATGTTGCTTCCTCTAAGTCCTAGTATCTTTGTATTTTAAAGTGTTAAAGGAGGAGGAGAGATTCGAGTCGTTGGGAATACAGAGAACTTCCTCATTTCATGATACTCCATTTCACTGTTTTTGGAAAACTTAAGAATGTTCCTATTAACAACAACATCCTCTTTAATTCACCTAATCCATCTTTATTTCTCATGAATCTCTAATAAGTATTCTTCATTTGAGTCTTCATTTGGAATGCCTTGTTCTTTTTCCCCTCCAAGTTCTTCAAGGTCTAGCTCATCTAACCTTTCCAAGAAGGCCTGTCTGACAATTCTGGTACTCACTGAGTTCTTTCTAAACACTTCTAAACGAATGATACTATGTCACACAGGTTAGCATGTAACTAACTGCTGACTTGCACTTTTTGCTGTTGTTTTCATATAACTTTGATGATGGAACTAGATTTTAAACTCTGTTAGGGCAGAAAGCTAGGTCTTCTCCATCTGGGCCCTTCATAGTACTTACCACAATTGATTTCATTGTTGGGACTTAATAAGGAGTTTTTGACCACTATACATCAATAAATGTTTATTGACTGACTGAATACATCATCAGTGTGACAATGAGATTGAAAAGAGTTGTTGGACCTAACCAAAGACAATTCACTAAACATTTATTAAGTGCCTACTATGTGCCAGGCACTGTGTTGAGTGCTAAGAGTATAAAAACAGGTGAAAGACAGATTCTGTCCTCAAGGAGCCTACAATTTAACTGGGGAGATAACATGCAAATATCTACAAAGCAAGATATATAAATGACAAATGGGAAATAATTTGTAACAAAGGCACTGAAATGAAGAGGGGTTGGGGAAGGGGTTGGATATGGGATTTTAGATGGGACCTTAAAGAAATCACAGGTGAGGAAGGAGAGCATTTCAGGCATGGGGGACAGCCAGCGAGAATGTCTGGAACTCAGACATAGAATGTCTTGCTTATGGAACAGCCAGGAGGTCAGTGTCACTGGATCAAAGGATATATGTTGTGGAGTAAGGTTTAAGAAAATTGAATGTAAGAGAGAGCTAGGTTATGAAGAGTCATTTGTATCTTCCCTTGGAGGCAATATGAAGCCACTGGAGTTTATTGAGTGGGTGAAGTATGACATGATCAGACTTGAATTTTAGGAAAATCACTTTAGTGGCTGAATGGAGAAGGGTTAGAGTGGGAGAGACTTGAAGCAAGCTATTGCAGTAATTGAAGTGTGAAGTGATGAGTGCCTAAACTAGAGTTGTGGCAGTGTCAGAGGAGAGAAGGGGCATATTTGGGAGATATTTCAAAGATGAAGTCAGATGATCTTGGCAACAGCTTGTATATGTGGGGTGAGAGAGAGTAAGGAATCAAGGGATGACTCCTAGGTTTTGAGCATGAGGGACTAGGAAGATGATGCTGCCCTCTACAGCAATAGAGAAGATAAATTTAGTTTTGAACATACTGAGTTGAAGATATCTACTAGACAGTTTGAGATGTCTGAAAGGAAGTTGGAGATGTGAGATTGGAGATCAGCAGAGAAAGAGAAGGAGGCTGGAAAGGAAGATTTGAGATCATCAGTATAAAGATGGTAATTAAATCCTTGGGAACTGATGAGATCACCAAGAGAAAAAATATAGGAAAAGTCTCAGGACAGAAAAGAAAGAAGAAATACAGGCTGAAGAAGATACAATTTGAAAGGAACTCAAGAATTCATTTAAAGACACCTCAAATAGGGTGTCTTTTTATTCAATTTCATTCTACTTATTTATTTTTATTTTATTCTAAAATAATGGAAATCTCATGGCACAGAAAAAAGATGACTAAAAGGTAAAGCATTCATTAGGTACTTCCCATGTGGAAGGTGCTGTGGTAAGTATTGGAGAAATAAATAGAAAAACAAGACAGTCTCTTGTCTGGGAGCTCACATTCTAATGGGGGAGACAACATATTTAAGAGGTTTTAGGAGCAGGGTAGAGGGAAAGGCCCATTGTTCCACAGAAAAGCAAGGCATATTAGGTAAAGCATCTTTTTAAGTGTCATTTTCTTGATAAAACACTCTATCTGTTTGAATCATTTGACAGTGCTAAGATTTTGTTGGTGAGCTCTTTCTTTGGAAGTCTTCAGGATCTGTGCCTTCTGAGGAGGAGAAAACCTCAGCATCCGAAAATGCGATCTCCAGGTCAAGACTTTAAAAAGGTTGCGTCCTTGAATTATAGCTGTAGGGCCTTGCTAGAAGCAGGTGGAGTGGTCTGGGAGACACTGCTATCCTGGGGCTTGTAGGCTTTCCTGCCTGCCAGTAGTACTGGCTGGGCAGCTGGCATGGGTGGTATTGAGGATGGTGGTCCCTGCTGCCACAAAATATGAGTTCTTTATTTTTTGTGTCAAGGAATATTTTGGCAGTTGGGTGAAGCCTATAGATCCCTTTTCAGAATAATGTTTTTAAATTCATATAATGCATACTTAGGATTATGAAATAAAATAATCCACATTGAAATAGATAAAACATATTCCCCCCAGTTGAGGACATGAATCTGGATGGAAAGTCCAACATGTCAGTCCATCAATATGTATATCTTTAACAAATAATGGACATTTATAATTCTCTGGACATAGAGTTGAGAGAGAAGTGACTAGGCAAGATCATGTTTAGAAAATTTTACAATGTTTTTAATGATAACAAACAGATATCCACCACCAAAGAGTATTTCTTTAAGATCAATATTCTTGCAATTTTATGATTGTGAATCATGTAACAATGAACTTTCAGTCAGACATGGTGGTCCAAGTCTATAAACCCTGCTATCAGGGAGGCAAACTGACAGACATTTTGAACTCAAGAATTCTGAGATGCAGTGACTTACATAAATTGGATGTCTGTACTAAGTTTGACATTAATTTAGTGACAATCCCCCCCAGGTTGGGGGGAACAAGGCTGCCTAAGGAGGGGCAAATCTGCTTAGGCCAGAAACTGGTCAAAGGTCCTCTGCTGGGAAGTTGTGGGATCAGGTCAGTAATTAACCGTTGCACTTCTAGCCTAGGTAAAATGAGGAAACTTTGTCTAAAAATAATATAACACTATTTCAGCTGAACTAAAAATAAAAACAACCCAAAGTCAATGAAGTGATACATGGCAGGCATAAGCAGGCTGTAGTATATTAGCTAGGAAAACACATGCATAAAAAGTTACTAAATATATACGCATATTATATATACACACATATACATATATACATACATATGTACACATATGCATATGTAAGTACATACCCACACACACACATATACATGTATATATGAGAAGCAACATGGTGTAGTAGACAGAAGTCTAGCCTTAAATTCAGGAATACCAGAGTTTGAGTCTTGACTTTGAAACAGATTGAATATGTGATCTAATGCAAGTCCCTGAACCTCTCTGTGCCCTGTTTGACTTTCTAAAACTAAAAGTTAGAGATAAGCTGCTGATCTGCATCAGAGAAGAAAGTTTAAATTCCTGCATTGATGAAATTACACATCTGGAATATTTTTTTTGAAAAATAGAAGAGGAAGTCCTAGCAAGTAATAAGAATAAGAAACAACAGATGGTCAATGTGAAAAATAAAATTATTCCCAGAATAATAAAAAAGTCTCAAATGTATTGTATTAAAGGGTTTCTTGGAAAACATGGACAAAAATGTAAAAGGATGTGAATGTGTTACAATCTTCAGAAGAGAAAGTAAGTGCACAGATGGATGAGCTCCCCAGTCTTTGAAATATTGAGGCAAGTACAGGCATACCTCAGAGACATTGCAGGTTTGATTTCAGGCCACCACAATAAAGCAAGGCATACAATTCTTTTTGGTTTCCTAATGTATATAAAAGTTATGTTTACACTATACTGTAGTCTATTAAGTGTGCCATTGTATTATGTCTTTAAAAGAGTACATACTTTAATGAAAAATACCTTAATGCTTAAAAAATGTTACCCATAATCTGAACCTTCAGCAAGCCATAATGTTTTGGCTGGTGGAGGGTCTTCCCTTGATATTTATGACTACTGACTGATTAGGGTGGTGGTTGATGACGGTTGGGGTGCCAATGAAGCTGGTATCATCAATTGACTCTTCTTTTTACTTGAACCCTGAGAAGTCATTGTAGGATTATTAACTAGCTTAATTTCAATATTGTGGTGTCTCAAGGAACAGGAATGCCCAAGGAGAGACAAAAACAGCCAGTCAGTGGAGCTGTCTGAACACAAACATTTATCGAGTATGGGTGTATGGGTGTAGTTCATGGTGCCCCAAAACAATTACACTAGCAACCCCAAAGATCTCTGATCAGAGAGCACCATAACAGATAGAAAAATAATGAAAAGTTTAAAATATTTTGAGAATTACCAAAATGTGATACAGACATGATGTGAGCATAGCCTACTGGAAAAATGGCACCCATAGACTTGCTCAACATTAGGTTGCTACAAACCTTTAATTTATAAAAAACACAATACTGGCAAAGTACAATAAAGTAAAGCACAAGAAGATGTGGTTTACCTATATAACCAATTTACACATTAAGTCATACCTTATACCTTTGTGTGTGTGTCAAGGACCACTTTGGCATTTGGGGGAAGCCTACAGACCCCCTTTTCCGAATAATGTTTTTAAATTCAGAAAATGCAATACTTAGGATTATAAAGTAAAACTATAGTAAATGGATAAAATATATTCTCCCCAGTGGAGGGCATGAAGCTGGATAGAAAGCTCAACAGATCAGTCCATCAATATGCATATCCTTAACAAATAATGGACATTTATAATTCTCTGGGCATAGAGTTAAGAGGGAAGTGACTAAGCTACCGGAGGACAACCCTGTTCTTCAATCTTCAGGTAGGTACCTTTTTTTCACTGTCTTTGACTTTCATTCCGCTCCAAGTAGATTCTTCCAACACTTTCCCAAACCTCTTTATTCTAGTCAGAATTTTGAATTCATTAGATCAAGACGTGAATACTAATGGAGGTAGTGGTGGGTGGGAGGGAAATATAATAGAGGAGAAGACTCATTATTTCTCAGCAGGTTATGCTGGTTTCTTCTCTAATCTTAAGTGACTCAAGATAGTGATCATCCCAGAAGTGACCCTAGTTAAGCTCTAAAAACTGCACATACTTCATGCAATACAAGAAAATGATGCATACCTGTCTAAGTTAGTCAGTTTTGTAACAGTGCCATTCAAAATAACATTTACAGCATGCATGGGATTCACAAGTGCAATGACTTATTTTAAGAAATTTTATGTGGAGACCTGGACACTCTAGCTATTCTTTAGGACTGTAAATCTTTGGCCCATATTTCCCAAAACTAGAGCCAGTTGGGTGAATGTGCAGACATTACTCAAATGGAAATGAGCCATATTATCTTAACCAAAAATTCCAAGCAGCTAGAGCCTTTTAAACATGCTAAGGTCCCATCAGATTTCTAAAAGAAAAATAATAACTGAAGTCATCTAAACAACCATACTAAGGTTCATGAATTCCTCCTACATAGCATTCCAGTGGGCAGACGCAACAACAGGAGGGCAATAAGAAAAAGAGGACAAAATTAGGAGTAGTAGTACTAAAGGATGATGAAAATGAGATTTTTAGAAGCAATTAAACTATTTTTATAACTTGACTTAATGTGTGTGTTTTTTTTCTGGTTGCACAAGCTGAGAAGCCTCAGAATTCACAGGATCATAGATTTAGAGCCAGAAGAAGGCTCAGAGGTCATTAAGACCAACACCTTAATTCTATGGAAGGGAAAACTGAAACCAAGGGAGGGTGATTTTGTCCAAGTCATACAGGTAATAAGCTTTAGAACTGGGATTTGATTTCAGGTGCTCTGACAGCAAATCTACTTTCCACCACACCTTAATACTTTCTTTTAATAGCAGAAGTTAAGAAAAAAGAAAAGTATAATCCTCTTTACCCCCTATCCTCTGCAACACACTTTTCCAGTAAGCAAAACCCTTTAAAATTGATTCTCGTCACCATTTAGGGATGCTTATGAGAAATACATTTTTTTAAAATTAAATTTATTTATTTAACTTTTAACATTCATTTTCACAAAATTTTGGGTTACAAATTTTCTCCCCTTTTATCCCCTCCCCCCCCAAACACCAAGCATTCTAATTGCCCCTATGACCAATCTGCTCTTTCTTCTATCATCCCTCTCTGCCCTTGTCTCCATCTTCTCTTTTGTCCTGTAGGGCCAGATAGCTTTCTATACCCTTTACCTGTATTTCTTATTTCCTAGTGGCAAGAACATTACTCGACAGTTGATCCTAACACTTTCAGTTCCACCTTCTTTACCTCCCTCCCTCTCCACCCCTTCCCTTTGGAAGGTAAGCAATTCAATATAGGCCAAATCTGTGTAGTTTTGGAAATGACTTCCATAATAGTTGTGTTGTATAGGACTGACTATATTTCCCTCCATCCTATCCTGTCCCCCATTACTTCTATTCTCTTTTGATCCTATCCCTCCCCATGAGTGTCGACCTCGAATTGCACTCTCCTCCCCATGCCCTCCCTTCTATCATCCCCCCCACCCTGCTTGTCCTCTTATCCCCCACTTTCCTGTATTGTGAGATAGGTTTTCATACCAAAATGAGTGTGCATTTTATTCTTTCCTTTAGTGGAATGTGATGAGAGTAGACTTCATGTTTTTCTCTCACCTCCCCTCTTTATCCCTCCACTAATGAGTCTTTTGCTTGCCTCTTTTATGAGAGATAATTTGCCCCATTCAATTTCTCCCTTTCTCCTCCCAATATATTTCTCTCTCACTGCTTGATTTCATTTTTTTTAAGATATGATCCCATCCTCTTCAATTCACTCTGTGCACTCTGTCTCTATGTATGTGTGTGTGTGTGCATGTGTGTGTGTAATCCCACCCAGTACCCAGATACTGAAATGTTTCAAGAGTTACAAATATTGTCTTTCCATGCAGGAATGTAAACAGTTCAACTTTAGTAAGTCCCTTATGACTTCTCTTTGCTGTTCACCTTTTCATGTTTCTCTTCATTCTTGTGTTTGAAAGTCAAATTTTCTTTTCAGCTCTGGTCTTTTCATCAAGAATGCTTGAAAATCCTCTATTTCCTTGAAAGACCAATTTTTCCCCTGAAGTATTATACTCAGTTTTACTGGGTAGGTGATTCTTGGTTTTAGTTCTAGTTCCTTTGACTTCTGGAATATCCTATTCCATGCCCTTTGATCCCTTAATGTAGAGGCTGCTAGATCTTGTGTTATCCTGATTGTATTTCCACAATATTTGAATTGTTTCTTTCTAGCTGCTTGCAATATTTTCTCCTTGACCTGGGAACTCTGGAATTTGGCCACAATGTTCCTAGGAGTTTCTCTTTTTGGATTTCTTTCAGGCGGTGTTCTGTGGATTCCTTGAATATTTACTTTGCCCTCTGGTTCTAGAATCTCAGGGCAGTTTTCCTTGATAATTTCATGAAAGATGATGTCTAGGCTCTTCTTTTGATCATGGCTTTCAGGTAGTCCCATAATTTTTAAATTGTCTCTCCTGGATCTATTCTCCAGGTCAGTTGTTTTTCCAATGAGATATTTCACATTATCTTCCATTTTTCCATTCTTCTCGCTTTGTTCTGTGATTTCTTGCTTTCTCATAAAGTCCTTAGCCTCCATCTGTGCCATTCTAATTTTGAAAGAACTATTTTCTTCAGTGAGCTTTTGAATCTCCTTTTCCATCTGGCTAATTCTGCTTTTGAAAGCATTCTTCTCCTCATTGGCTTTTTGAACCTCTTTTGCCAATTGAGTTAGGCTAGTTATCAAGGTGTTATTTTCTTCAACATTTTTTTGGGTCTCCTTTAGCAGGGAGCTGATCTGCTGTTCATGCTTTGACTTCATGTCTCTCATTTCTCTTCCCAGCTTTTCCTCTACCTCTCTAACTTGATTTTCAAAATTCTTTTTGAGCTCTTCCATGGCCTGAGCCCATTGGGTGGGCTGGGACACAGAAGCCTTGATTTCTGTGTCTTTGCCTGATGGTAAGCATTGTTCTTCCTCATCAGAAAGGAAGGGAGGAAATGCCTGTTCACCAAGTAAGTCACCTTCTATAGTCTTATTTCTTTTCCCTTTTCTGGGCATTTTCCCAGCCAGTGACTTGACTTCTGAATATTCTCCTCACACCCACCTCACCTCCTGATCCTCCTAGCCAGCGTTTGGGGTCTGAGATTCAAATGCTGCTTCCAGACTTAGGGCTTTTGGCGGGGGCAGGGCTGCTATTCAGTGTGAGATTAAGTTCAGATGGTCAGGTCAGGGCAGGGCCGCCTCTCAGGCTCAGTTCCCTCAGGGGGTTTATGCACAGACCTTCCACAATGGGTCCAGGCTCCTGCCCCCTTGGGGAGCCCAGGTCTGCAGCCGCCTCTCAGCTTCTACCTCCCGGGGGGGCCTGAGTTATGGGGACACCCCACTCGCCTCTCGACCTGCCAAAGAGACTCTCTCACCGACCCCCGTCACCTGTGGGTGGACGGACTTGTGTGGCCACTGGAGATCCCATCCCTGAAGCCTGCTCGGATCTGTACCTCTCGGTGCCACGGCCGCAGCAGGTCTGGGCTGGGCTCCGTGTCTGCAGCGCGACGGACCTTTTGTGAGAGGTTTGCAGGTCCCTCTGTGGGTTGAGGGACCCGCGTGGCCGCTGGAGATCCGGTCCCTGAAGCCCGCTCGGATCTTTTCCTCTCAGTGCCGAGACCACGGCAGGGCTGCACTCAGCTCCCAGTCCCGGCACCCAGTCCGCAGCTCGAAGGACCCCCCGCGAGAGGTTTGCAGGTCTCTCTGGAACAGAAATCTCCCTCGCTCCAATGTTCCATGGCCTCTGGGTGCAGAATTCGCCGTGAGTTACTTCCCTGTAGCCGTTCTATGGGTTGTGGGTTCGGAGCTATGTGTATGTGCGTCTTTCTACTCCGCCATCTTGACTCCACCCCCTCGAGAAATACGTTTTTAAAAGCTCATCCTTACTTGGTGTTTCTCTTATATCATGGATGCTCCTTAAGAATCAGTAACTTCTTCTTCCATTCCATGAATAAATATTAATTCAATAAGTGTTTACTGAGCATCTACTAAATGTAAGATATTGTGAGGGAATGCAAAAATGATTTATACAAATTCTTTGAAATTTATATAAATTATATATTGTATAATTTGTATAAATTTCAGTAGCTACTAAACACCTTTATTGAGATCTTTTGTTCTGTGACTTAATTCCAATCTCCAAGTCAATATCCTCCATTTTTGCTTTATTAGTCTCCAGATCCAGCCTTGACACCATATTTTCATAAGCTCTGTGTTAGAATCTTTTGCCCCCCTGACCTTCTTCCATTCTCAATTTGCTGATCCCTATCACTAAGCAAACTTCAGTTCCAATGCTACCTCATACATGATGTCTTCCCTGATTGCCCCCCACTGCTTCCTTGCTTCCATTATCTTGTATTTATTTGGTATATATTATATATATATTTGTATATGGGATAAAATTCCATAAGGGTAGGGACTTTTATTTTTTTATTCATATCACCAGTGCCTATAGAAGAAAAAATGCTTAATTAATGCTTTTTGATTGAGTGATTCAATTTCACCATATCTAATACTGGGTTATTACATTGTCACCAAAGAAAATCATCAATTTAAAAAAAACTTCTCTCACTGCAAATTTATGATATACAACTTTTACTGGGCTCTTGTTACTTGACAATACTTCTACTTTGATCATTTTCCAATCTCATTACCCATAGTGAATATTCCAAACTTTTCAGACAGTAATAACATTATATTAAATAAAATTAGTTTGAAGAAATAATTAATAGAATAATTTAATCTTAAATAACTGGTGAATCAACGAACAAAATCACAGAACCAACAGAAAATTTCACGAAAGAAAATTAAAAGAAGGCAATCGATCATAGTTTTGGGGATTCAGCTAAAGTGATTTTTAGGAGAAATCTTATATTTCTATATTCTCCCATCAATAAAGGAGACAAAGCACATATAAATGAATTGAGAATGAAATAAAAAATGGAAAAACAACAAATAAAAAATAACTAAACCCCCAAATAAACATTCTGAAAAATCAAAGGCAAGGATAACAAAATTGAAGGCATTCCCCCCAAACCCAAAGCCAATATTAAATTGATATATATAAGTAGGAGCTGGTTTCCTCATGGGGTGGAGGAACAAACTAATAACTCTAGTTACTAATGTAAGAAATCAAAAAAAGAAAAAAATATTATATGGAAAACTGGAAAGCAGACCAGTGTGAATTAGTTATAGACCAATATCTCATACCATATATCAAGATAAGCTCCAAATGAATACATGACAGATATAATTAGAAATATTATAAACAAATTAGAGGAGAAAGGAAGAAATCACTTTTTAGATTTATGAATGAGAAATAGTTTACAATTCGAGAATAAAAAGGATCACAAATAAAAAATGAACATTACATAAAATTAAAAAGATTTTGTGTAAATCAAATAAACACACCTGAAATTAGAAGAGAAGCAGGTGAAAGGCAGTGTGTGTGTGTGTGTGTGTGCATGTGTGTGTGTGTAGGAACTTTTATAGTTTTTCAGATAATCGTTTAATTTACAGGATACACAAGTATGGAATTAATTCAAATTTATAAGAATATAAATCGTTCTCCAAGTGATAAGTATTCAAAGTATGTGAACAGGTAGTTTTTGAAGGAAGAAATCCAAGCCATCAATGACCATATTAAAAAATATACCATACAGTTATTAGAGGAATGCAAATTAAAATCTGAGGTTGGCATCAGATTAATAAACCTTGCCTGGGGCAAGGTGCTAATGATATATTGGGGGATGGGGACAAGAGGGATGAGGGTGAGGTGTTGTACAGGTATAAAGGAAAGGGGTTTGGCATCCAGCTGGAACCATCGTTGTTCTCTACTTCTCCCATCTATTGAAGCTAGCAAAAACTGAAACCTTCAGTGTAAGAGGCTGAAAAACCTTTGATTCAATGGAGATGGAATCAAAACATGAGCAGTAATAAAATATAATGGGAAAAAGACTGAAATTATTAAAGATCTCAGGAGGAAGAAAACTTTGTTAAAATCCTATAGCAATAGTAGATCAATCAACAGGGAAGGTATTAAAACAAAAGCTAAGATTACCACCAAGACATCTAAATGAGCTTCCATATCTCTAAATAAATATTTTAAGACAAATGAAATTGAACTAACATCAGAAGAGGCAGAAGACCTCGTGATTCCCAAGAAAGAATAAAACTGTAGCAGAATGTTCCCAAATAGTTTAAAAGAGAAATAAGAATTTTAAAAAAAAACTTAAAAGGGAACAAATGGCAGAATTGATGGTGTGTACTGTTGAAATAATTAGTAGAATAGAAAAAAGTGACTGCACAGTGGTGAATTTCTCCAAAGAAGTACAAGAGAGAATAACCGACTGTAAATTCAAATACACTGAAGTAAAGGACAATCTGGGAGAAGTAAAAAGCAACAACATTTTAAAAACACATAATCTCTATAGTAACAAAACAGAACTCAGTAGAACTCAAAGACTGGCATATAGAGATGATTTGAAGAAAACAGGCCTTTAAGAGAAGATGACAGGTCAACAAACCTGAACACCTTAATGCAAGAAATAAAATCCTAATCAAGTCAGTCAATGATAAACAATGATGGGAAAATACCTTCCGTAGTCTCTTGGGAATAAGAGAGGCTATCAGAGATTAGGTGAAGTGGGAAAGGATTATAAATGGAAGAAAAGAAGAAAACTTTATTCAGTGAAAGAAGGAGGTCCCACTAAAGAACACTCACATGGCAGTAGAGTCATATTCTGTAATGGAAGACACGGTGATTTTCAGAGAAAAAATTTCCTTTAAAAGAGTATTATACTCACATGTATATTAATCTACCTCAAAAGGGGAATCAAAGCTCTTGAGGGCAACCAGCATCAAAAGGTAGAATGGCATGGACCTAGAAAAGAGATTTCATAGCAAATGGGAAAGAAAATGATGATAAGCAAGGCAGGTTGTAGAAGCAGAATACAGAATCAGGAACACAGGGAAGTTTCTACCATGGGACAATGATACTTCTATTTTCACTACTTCTTTGAGAAATTGAGACTTCTAAGAGTGAGGCACAACAGAAAAAAAGGAAGGGTAGGGCAATTTCTACAAGACAATAATGCAGAATCTCTTTAGAAGATAGAATTCAAAACTGACACTTTAGAAAAGATAATTCCATGAAGAAGCAGAGAGACTAAACAAGGAATAAATACACATAAAGATTACGAATCAGCCAATAAATATTTATTTACTACTATGTGTCAGGAACTGTACTAAATGAATAATGGTAGGAGACATTAATATTTCTCTCTCTGATTTAAACAAACCAAAAAGAAAGAGATGCAAAAGGGAAAATGCAGAATTGAACAAATTGCAGCAGAAAATAGAGCTGAAAGACTTGTGGCATGCTGTTATGGGACCATTAAGAAATATCTGTGTGTGTGTATGTGTGTATATATGTAAATACATACACAGATGATACATAGGTGTTTATCTGCATACCAAAGAACATGGAATATTTACAAAAAATGACCATGTATGAAGGCACAGAAACATCAAATGTGAAGTTAGAATTACTAAACACGTATTTTACAATCTATAAAACAATAAAAACCATGATCAGTTAATGAAGTACAAACAAAAAACACTGACCCAAATGGAGACTTAATAATGAAACACTAAATAATGTAATAAATAATATATAAATATAATATAATATATAAATGTAAATAAATATGAAATATAAATAATATACAAAATAAATAAAGAGCAGTTCAAAGAGAAGATAAAAGAAGCAATAATTATATGAAAGACAATGATAATGTCAAAACAATACACCGGAATTTTTAGAATGCAACAAAAGCAGTCCCCAGAGGCAAAATTAAATCCCTACAATCATACGTTAATGAATTAGAAAAAAAGATGATTAATCTAATTTAAAAATCAGAAAGTTAACAAACAAAAAAGAATAAAGAAGACATACTGAAAATTAGAGGATAAATAAACTGAAAATCAAAAAGAATATGGAAATGATATAAAACAATGAAAAGACGATTCTTTGAAAAGAATAAAATAATGGATAACCCTTTAGCAAATCTGATTAAAAAGGACATAAATTCAGATCAACAAAATGGCAAATGAACAAGGTGAAATGACAATAAAATCATATGAAATAAAAGAATTCTCACAATCTACTATGATGTCATATGCTAATAAAACTGAGAACACAAAAGAAACAGGATTGCCTTAAAAATATAAATTACTCAAACTAGCAGAAAATCAGATATAAGTGTTAAATGATCCAATATCAGGGGGAAAAAAGAAATAGGACTAGCTATGAAGAAACTATCAGAGGGGTAAAAATGGTAGTTACAAATAAAATTTGAGCTAAAACACACCCATAATACCAAACTATTCTTTAATTTCCATATCTCAATCCAGACCCCTCTGATCCCTGTACCTCCTTGGCAACTTAGCCCCTGCTTAGGAAATGTTAGCATTGATTAGTGGTCTCTCCTCTTACCTCTCTAATTGTGGATTTCTAAAATGGATAATTCCATCAAACTTAAAAAAAAAATAATAACAATACTACAAATATTGCACAGAAAAACAGAAAGAAAGCACCAGACCACACTTCTTTTACTAAACAAATCATCATAATACCTAAAGGGAAGGATGAAGCAAAGAAGACCTACATATCAATATCATCAATGAATATTGATTAAAAATTTTTAAATAAAATTCTGTCAGACTACAGCAATTAACTCAAGAAATTATTCATCATGACTATGTTATATTCATACCAAGGATGGAAGGATGGGTTAAAGTTAGATAAACAAACAACATAACTAATCATATTAAAAACAAACCATCTAAAACCACATGATTATCTCAAGAAATGCAGATAAAAGTCTAAATGTTTATATTTAAAAACCCTAAAAAATAGCGAGGCAGAGGGATTTTCAAAAGCAAATAGTTTTAATAAATACAGGAACAAATCAAGGGTAGTCACTCTCCCCATAATTATTTTACATAGTTCTAGAAAAGCTAGCAACTGTAATAAGACAAAAGAAACAAAATAAAATTTCTATGAGGATAGACAAAGGGGAGACAAGATTGTCCCCATTTTCTAATATTATATTTACCTAGAAAATTCTATGTAATCAACAAAGACAGTTATTGAGACAATAGTTTCAGAAAAGATCCAGGCTACAAAATGCCTTCCCCTTTGAACCATGCAGGATTTCTGCATTATAATAATAAAAAGCAAAAGGCAAGAATAGAAATGTAAATTCTATTGAAAACTACAAAATGCATAAAGTATTTGGGGATAAATCTACTAAAGCATACAACATAGTTCTACAGATTCAATTAAAAAAGGAAAGCAACATAATTGGCTAGATGACTATTCAGTGCTATGAAGCTATGCCAACATGATAAAAATGACAATACAATCAACGTTAATTTACAGTTTTAATGTCATACTAATCAAACTATCAAAAGTATATTTTACAAAACTTAATAAAATAACAAAATTAACTTGGACTAAAAAAGTTCTAAAATATCAAAAGGAGAAATTATTTTTAAAGATAGGAATAAAAGGGGAATAGCATTTCTAGACTTCAAACTAAATTAAAAGCAACAATCATTAAAACCATTCAGTATTGGTAAAAAAGAGGATTAGATCATTGGAACAGATTAGAAAAGGGGGAAATCACAAATAATGGAACTCAATAGCTCAGGGTTCAATAAAATCCCAAACATAGATTACTTAGGAAACAATTCTGTATTTGATAAGAACTCAGAAAATTGGAAAGCAATCTGGAAAAAAGAAGCTTAGACTAGTGTCTTTTATCATATTCTACCTGACCTGCTTATTAAAAATCATACCTTAAAAAACAGAAGAGAAGCAGACCTTTCATATTAATGCATGTAAGATGTATTAGCAACCACACTAGCACACAGGGTGGGCTGTTAGCACAGGATTTTTGATCTGCTTTTCTAAAGGAAAGATAGCTTCAAAGGGGTCACCAATCTTACTTTAATTATAGACAAGCAGAAAGAAGTGCATATAGAAAACACAAGCAGAAAAATTAGCATAGGGATTCAACAGACAGGGCTCCAACTGTCTGAGTAAAGAAATACAACCACTTACATACACTACTAGACTGGATGAGCACCAACGTCTGAGTAGTTGGAAGTGGTGGGCTCTTAACAAATAGCTGTGAATTACCAAAGTTATCCTTCAGATGTTTACAACGTGGCCTGAGCCTAGGAAACTGAACTCCAGGAAAACAACAACAACAACAAAATCCTACTTTGCTTATGCTTACAGTTGTATTCTTAATTAAAGGAGAGATGCAATACCAAAAGGTAAATAATTTTGATTACATGAAACATACTCATAAGCAAAAATTATCTATGATAAGAAGTGAAACAAAAGATCAAAAATATATTTTATCAAATATTTTGATAAAGGTTTGATACCCAGGATATATAAACATCTAACATATATGAGAGCAAAAGTCAAGTAGACAAGTGATCAAAGGATATGAGCAAACAGTCCTCAAAAGCAGCACTGCAAGCTATTAAAAGTCACATGAAAAAATGCTCTAAATCACTAATAATAAGCTTCATCTCATGGCTGGCAAACTGGTAAAAATGACAAAAAGATGGGAATAATAAGTTTTGTAGGTTTTTCCAGATGATAGACACATTGGTACGTTGATCATAGAGCTGTGAATCAGTACAATTGCAGAAAGCAATTTAGAATTAAATAAATAAAGTGACTAAAATGTCCCTGCCCTTTGACCAAGAAATTTCATTACTAGACACATATGCTAAGGAAATAAAAAAAATGTTCATACACACACACATAGATAAACATACATATATGTATTATACACACACACACACACACATATATATCAACATGCTTTTCAGTAGTAAATAACAGGAAAGAAAGTAGACATCTTATCAATTGGGAAACAACTAACAAACTGTAGTACATAAAGGTCATATAATAGCTCTTTGCTACAAAAATGAGCAATATTATGAATAAAGAAAAGTATATAAAGATAAAAAAGTATAAAACAATAACTGCTATAGAATGAAGTAAGCAGATCCAAGAAAAATGTCAGCAACTTCAACAATGTAACAAGGACAAAACAATTCGGCAATGCTGAAAAATTACAAAGAAAAACATACTCTCAAAGAAGAGACACGAGAAGACACCTCCTGCTACTCCTTTGCAGAATCCACTGGTGGGTTATACTATATATATTTTCAGATTTTTAAAATTAAAGTATTGATCATTTTTGCTGTTTTTTTTACATTTTTCTTCCTTTTTTTCTTCTTTTGTTAATTTTTTTTTTTTTTTGGTTATTGAGAAAGTTCTTTGGAAATGGATAAGGAGATGGATATAGAGGAAATGTAGGCAATGTAAGTCCAAAAGATATCAATAAAAGTTCATCTAAAAAAGCGAAATATGGTGTCTTTCTTGTGCAAAGGTAGTTTAAAGGGTATTTATGTTCAAAAAGGAGGTGCCATTTTTTCCTAGTGACAGTAATTAAGATGATGAAGATGAATTTCATTAAAAATTTTCTCCTGAAGCTTGTGCATTTGGTGTATATATTTTTATAAAAACAACTGAGTACTTTAAATAAACTAGTACAAGGTCTGCTGATACAGAAAGCGAAGGGACTGAATTAATGAAATAGAACAATGAATAACAACGTTACAAAATAATATTTTTGATATTTCTCTTCATTTAAAAAATACTTGTCCTGAAAATGAAATAGAAGAAAGTAAAGACAAGTCTAGTAAATACTTGACTATTCTACAGGAGTAATTCTTAGTTGATCTTCAAGACCTACATCTAAATATGAATGGGTAAGGAACCTATTTGCCATGGACAAACATGATATATTCTCTTTTCTCTATATATTTCCCCACATGGTGACCTCTTAATGGATTAATTATCATAGGTGACCATATATCCAGCCCTACTTTCTCTCCCAAGCTCCACTTCCATATCACCAATTGCCTATTGAACTTTTCTGACTTAATGTCTCATAAGCATATTAAACTCTACCTGATCAAATCAGAACTTCTTATCTTTTCCCACAAACCTTTCTTTCCTTTGAACTTCCTCCTTTCCCTTCACCCACCTCTCCATCTTCCCTCGCCCTCCCTACCAAAGTCTGGTGTGTTGGTACTCCAGGTGATGGTGATTGAAAAGTGAGAAGCAACCTTCCTAACCACCTGCTGAAAATTGATGGGAGTGCTGGATGGGGGCATTGTATGCCCCTTTCCCAATCCCCCCTGTTAAAAGATTTGAACTGAAAGATTATATCCTTTCTAGACTTGGGAAATCTTTTCCAGGTCCTCTTATTGCCTAGCTTAGGAAGAAACAGGAAGAGAAACACCATCTGTCCTTCTCAGGCTGCCAACAACAAAAAAAAAAGCAGCCAAATGTTTGTCACCTTGACTATAATTCTTTCAATTCTGATGTCACTCCTATTGTTTGGCATATATAAAAAAGGAAAAGTTGGCAGCAGCCAAAAGATTTGCAGTTGACAATCCTAGCCTGATATAATTAATGAGAGGATAACATAGTGATTGAGAGAGGAAACTCCCTTTGCCCTTAATGAGGCAGAGGCCTGCTTCCCCTTTTGCAGGAGTAGGTGGGGGAGGAGGAAGGGAAAACCTTTGAATTCCCAAAAGAAAAAGACAGGGACCCAATCAATAAGTAAAAACCCTCGATTAATTTAAGCTTCTTGGAAGAATAATCTTTTTGCGGGTAAGAGCTCTGAATTTCGACCACAAAGATATTAAGGCTCAGTGCTGCTTTCTAGGACTTTCTGCTGCAATTTTAACCTGAGGTATTAGTACTGAGGTAGTTTCATTGCATTTGTTGCAACTTGTCACTTACTAGCTGAATTCTCCCAGCCCCTATACAGGTGGATCCATCCTCTCTGTGTACAAAGGCTTTGCTCATCTATGCAACCTCATTCCAGCTTGTACATGCATAGGTACTTGTTACACCATCTCTAACAGAGTTATACATCATAATGTTGTTATACTTAGAGAACTTATCTTTGGGCTTTAAAAAAAACCCCTTATTTTCTATGCTGCTATTAGGATTATGGTTATTATTTTTGAAAAGATTATTTTATTTTCCTCATTTGATTGGAATTCTTGTTGATGGTTTTGAATTTCAAGCCAAAATATAACAACATTAGAAACTGATTTATGGGAATAACATTAAAGATGTATTAACATCTGCCCTGTCAATGAACTCTAAGCTTCGTTACCTAGTTTGCAGCTCACATCTTCTATAGAGCTTGTCTTCTCATATTAGAATGTGAACTCTTTAAAAGCATGGATGATCTTATTTTTCTATTTATGTCTCCAGGGCTTAACATAGTGTTTTATATGTAGTAAGTGCTTAATAAAAGTTTTTTCATTCATTTCATTCATTAATAGTCCAGGTTTTATTGATTCTAGCTGGAAGAAAAGTCTCTCCTTCCACTTTTGTTGTACCTCTATTTTCAGATGTTCATTTTAAAAATAGCTTTGTGTTTATTTACTGACTGTTTTAACATTTTAAAATATGTTTTAACTTTTGGTCATGCTTCGTTTTATTTTGTCTACAGTGAGATTTTCCCTTCCCTAACATCCATCCCTACCTCTGGAAATTTTATTTTAATTTGTTTTTTCATTTCTTTTCTCTACATTGAGGAGGCTTTTAGGCCAGCTCTATTTTGAATGGATTTTCCATTTTATTATCATTTTCAATATAACTTACAAAAAATTTCTGATTATTCTTTATAACATGGATAGCTTTAGTTACATTAAAGTCCTACTTTTCCCATTTTATTTTTAATATGTTTTGGTACAGATCTTATTTGCAGAGGCACAATTCTCTCTCCCATAACTGATCCATTGTTATCATGGAAATGTTATTTATGCAAAATGTTCTCCTAGATGTTGTCAGTACAGTATATTGCTGAAGTTATGAGTGGGAACAAGTGTTTTGATTTGCTGCATGCTCCTTGCATAGTTACTTGCTAATTGAAGATATTCCCCCCGCAAATGACAACTATTGACATTGCTTTTCATTACTTTGAGCTTGTTGTTACATTGGTAACAATTGGCATATTTCTTTATTGTTTATTTTCCGTGTATTCACTGCATATAAGTTCTGATGCTATGGTAATTAGTTAATATTTTCTTTTATTCATTAAAAGGGCCATTCCCTGACTACTTCTAAAGATGCCTGTTTACTCAATGGGCATTACCTCCCTCTAAGTGAATACCTGAAAAGACCAGCCTAAAACGCCCAAGGTCTCCCACTGCATCCTGGGCCATCTCTAGTCATCTTGATGAATATCTGGTCACTGGACCCAGATGGCTCAGGAGGAGAAAGTGAGGTTAGTGACCTTGCACAGACCTCCCTCACTCAAAACAAAGTCAAGTGCAAATCATATCATCATTTCTCTGATCTCATGGTCTTCTTCTAAAACAAAGGACAAACACAACAACCTGTGAGATAAACTTTGTACATTCATTACTTGAGTTGCCATTACTGGTTTGCTAAGCACTTGAAACTTAGAGAAATTCCTTTAAAAGCTGGGTGCTGAGTAGGTTTTTTATTTGTAGTGTCATAGGTGTCAAATTGCACTGAAATTTCCAAATAAAATCAGGTGCATGGAATTTTTCAGGTCATGGATTCCACCTTACAATCTAGGTTGGAGCTGTAGTCTTAGGTGCAGACAAAGTCTTAGTCCAGTTTTTCCATGGTCTGGCCCACAGAACTCCACCTGTGCAGCAGAGGTCTGGTGTTCTTCATGGATTTCTGATGGGAGCAATGGCTTGTACCTGGTTCCCATGTTCAATAAACACTTCTTTGGATCACCAACATAAACCACAAAATTGAGGAAGCTGATAGTTTTCATCAAACTGTTATACTAAGTAATGTAAAATAAAAATTAGCATGGTTTGAAATTTTAGACCTTTTGAAACACTGTTTCACTTGAATTCCATGACAACCTGTTAGTAAGGTAAGGATTATTACCTTCAGTATAGAGGTGAGTTGGCTAAAGAAAAGAGAAACCAATTAATTTCCTAAGATCACACTATTTGTTATCAGTTATTGAACTTCTAATCTCCTACTCTCAAGGTCTTTTCTTTATACCACACTGACCTCAAAAATCAGTCAGGATTATCCTTAAAATTCACAGTTCCTGTTTTTGCTATGGCTGACCTTGCCCAGGACAATCACTCTTACTTAACAATACTATTTATGCTATAAAAACAGCATGTTGAATTTCTGATCTTATATATGGAAGGAACACATCAAAGCTAAGTTTAGTAACTACTAAGTAAAAAGTATTCCTGAGAGGGATGTGTGTATTTACATGTTCAATTAATTTGAAACACAGCTTTGAAGAAAATACGTTACAATGTGAAAAATTATTTTTAGCCACATAAGCTCACATTTTGAACCTGTATATCCTCCTCTCCCCAGAATGAATCTGCAGGGTTATTGCACAATGTTCTGCCCTTTGTGCTGGCAGAGACCCAGGAATATATAGCTCTTCATTGCAAGGAAAAAATGTGTGCTGTTTTGGAATCTGAAGGATTGTCAACCCTTCTACTGTCTCCTGTGTTTTGTCTCAGTAGGTGAAAAATAATAATTTTATAGTTGTTGTACACCATTACATAACCTGTATTGTAATTAAAACAAGAAATGGACTCATGACCAGAAGGAAGGAATATGAATTACAAGCTAGGTTGAAACCATGTGCAAAAAGAATTAGGTCTGCAAAGTAAGAGACAAGCTTTAAACTAGTGTGTCTTCCTTCCTCAACATATTTTTCAAATGAAATGTGCATTTTGCTTCCCTAGAACAACACTTAACTAGTAAAAGGGCTTAAGTCCTGTCAGAGACAGAGGATTATGGAGTCCTAAAAATAAAGGCATGTCTAATGGGAAATTACTTTTATTTCAATAGCAGCGAATCTATAAGTTGAAATCCTTTTCATTTTTCAATTTTAGTGACTGCTCTCTGTGTAACCAGAAAAACAGATGCACTCGTTTGTTTCAGCTCAGATTTAGAAGGGATCCTTTCAAAGTATTAGAAGTTACTTCAGTCTCTTTTCTCATAAAATTGTTAACTACAGTCAAGACTTATGGTGGTCAATTTGACAGCCACTTTTTATGCTGAATTCAGACCTTAAGAACCAATTCTGCGTTGATTAATAGGTTAACAAACATCACATTCTTTTGCTGAGAGTAAATCAGACCAAACAGAGAAGTTTGAAATCTCTTTCAATGGCTGTGTTGTTTTTTAACTGAACAGGAGAGTTTTCTTTGCCTCTTGAAATTAATCTTCTTTTACTTTACATATGCTTTGCATTTTTATGTATTGACATATTTTATCTTCCTAGTAGAATGCAAACACCTTGAGAGTACAGATTATTCCATTTTTATCTCATTATTCCTAGTACCAAGCACAGTGATGTTTATGAATGTTTGTCGATTTCAATTCCTAAAAGGAGGTAGCATGTCTTTGAAACAGCTTCTTGAAGAGAATTTAATATAGATATGAGCTGGTATTGAAATTACTGACTGAGATAAAGATCTTTAAGACTTTGTCTGATTTCATTATGCAATTTAATGACATTAAAAATAATGAACTCTGACAAATAAAAATGTTTAACATTTCAAAGAATGTGACTGTTAGTAGAAAAAGGTAAAGTTGGTACGTTGACTTAGTCTATCTGCCCATATATATCTTGGATGGACCTCTATGTAAATGTAGTGGGGGCTGGAGGGAAGCAGAGGGAAGGGGAATAACTCTGTTTTCTTTCTCTTATGGACTGACCTGTCTTGGTTTCAGTCATCTCTAGTAGCAGATTCTCAGTTCCAAGTGTCAGGCTTTAAAAAAAAGGCAGAGGGGAGTAAGTACTACCCCACGTACCCAACAAATTCCTTTCTCATTTTAACTTCTGCAATTATTTTCTGTCAGTTATGGTTTTGATAAAGTTAATAGATGAGTAGGTAAATCAGGGAAATGATTGAGACGTGAAATGCCTTGATTTGAGTAAGGAATTTTAAAAAATCTATTTTTATTCTAGTAGACAAAATATTCAGCACTCTAGTACACTTAATTGGATTAGCAGTTGGTTGAATGTTGATTAATGTCTTAAAGTGAACCTAGAAACAAGTGTGTGCTGCAGGGATTACTCATCAGTTCTGTCAAATCTAACATTTAACACTGTCTTATGATAAAGGTATAGTAGGCAAGCTCGCTAAATTTCCAGATACAAAGAGTCTGTATTTCACACAGAGAAAACTAGGTAGTGCAGTATATATAGAATGTTAGACTTGGACATTCCATTTCAAATACTGATTCAGAAATCTACTGCCTATGTGATCCTAGGCAAGTCACTTAAACTCACTTAACCTCTGTCTCCATTTTACATCTACAAAATGAGAATGAATAACAGAAACTAGCTCCCATGGTTAAAAGGATCAAATGAGATAAAGTATGTGAAGTCCTTTGCACATCTCAAAGTGCCACATAAATGATAGCTAATAGTATTATAAAAACTACATGAGTATATTAGTATACTAATATATTTTGACAAAATATAAAATCCATTTGTTTTTAAAATACCAATTGGTAAACTGCATAAGAATATGTAAATCAAAGAGCTAGAATGATCTATTATGTAGAAATACTTCCTTTCCTATAAGATCTTGGGTAAAGGAAGGATGTCCATTATAATGACTATGGCTTGACATAGTTCTAGAAAAGTTAATTACAGAAATAAGAAAAGAAACTGAAAGAATAAGTATGGACAAAAAGAAAAAAATGATCATTTTTGCATATAATATAGTATAAGTAAAACATCTAACTGAACAACTTAAAAATTAATAATCAGTAAAGAAGGAAGTTATAAAATAAACTCATAAATTATAAGCCTTAATCATTAGGTATTATAATAACTAGCCTTGTAACATGCGGTTTTTCTGTATGTAACAAAAACAAAGAAAAAAATAGAAAAAATTCAAAATAGCTTCAGAACGTAGACAATATCTGAAAGTCCAGGTAACATTGTAATTACACAAATACAACTACAAAACACTATAGAAATAAAAGAATTACTTAAAAATTAAATTAATATTAATTTTTATTTGTTGAGCCATGTTATAGTGAAAGCATCATCTTGTTCAGTTGTTTCAGTCATGTCTGACTCTTCCTGAACCCATTTGGGGTTTTCTTGTCAAAGATAATGGAGTGGTTTGCTATTTCCTTCTTCAGCTCATTTTACATATGAGGAAACTGAAGCAAACCGGGTTAAGTGACTTGCCCAGGGGCATACAGCTAGTAAGTGTCTAAGGTGGTATTTGAACTCATGTTTTCCTGACTCTAGACCTAGCACTCTATCCACTGCATCACCAAGGTGCCCTGAAAGCACCATATTACCCAAACAAATTTACAGATTTTGTACCACAGCAATTAAAGTACAGAAGTTTACTTTACAAAAGGAAACAAAATAATAAATTTAATATAGAGAAACAAAAAGTCAAGAATCTCCCAAGAAATGATTAAGATAATTGGGAAGCAAAGAAGCCTTGCCATATCAGATCTCAAACTATACTATACAGTAATCATCAAGACTCTGCTACTCAAAAAATATCGTAACAGATATCAGGTTAGATACACAAGACCAAGGAGCAAACAAATGAAAGGAACAGGAAAAGAGTTACCTTTAACAATTGTGAGTAAGAGGAAGAATTTTGAACAAGTAAGGGATAGATAGAATTATAAAAGACAAAATGAACAATTTTGATTACACAAAACTGAAAAGGATTTGCATAAAATCAATACAACTAAAACTGGAAATGAAACACTTAACTGGGAAAAATATTTTTGCAGTGCATGTCTCTGACGAAGGTCTGATGTCTAAGATACATAGAAAACTGATGTAAATATATAAGAATAAGAGCCATTTCCCAATAGATGATCAAATGATATGAACAAAAAGAAATATATATGATCAAAAACTATATAAAAATGTCCCAAATCAATGATGAGAAGAGAAAGTAAATTAAAAACATCCCTGAGATTCTACCCCACATCTATCAGATTGACAAGAGGAGCTATGGGAAAATAAGCACACTAATCCACTGTTGGTGAATTTGTGAATTTATTAAACCATTACAGAAAGCAATCTGGAATTATGCAAAGAGTGACTAAAGTGGTCCAGAGACTCCATTCTTTCCCATATGCCCCAAATAGGTCAATGACCAAAAAAAAGTCCCCATATACCAAAATATTTATAGAGGCACTTTTTCTGTAGGAAAGACCTGAAAAAAAAGATGTTCATCAATTGGAAAATGGCTTAACAAACTGTGGTACAGTAATATTACTGTACTGTATGAAACAAAAGAGAATGAATGCAGAGAAACATGGAAGACTTATATGAACTGATTTAAAGTGAAGTAATCAGAGCCAGGAAAATATTATACAAAATGATCAATAAAATGTAAATGGGAGGAACGGCAGCAAAACAAAAGAAGCTTAAGGCTGTAAAATTATAATGGCCAAGTTTGATCCCCAAAGAAGAAATGTGAGAAGGCATCTTCTTCCAATTATTTCCTCCACCTATTCCATCCACTATGGATATGGAACACTGTATGTAACATCAGACTTTTGACATGATCCTTAGTTTTTCTGAGCTTTTTTTTCTTTTTTATTCTTCACTGTAAAAAGACGACTCTCTGGCCAAGACAGGGTAAATGAATATGTTTCAGAATAGTAAAAACAAAAAATATGAATAAAATGTATTTAAAAATAAACATATGGAGAGGATGGAACATGCTCTTTCAGGGATAGCTGAAGATGAAATTCTTGCAGTGTGTGACAGATTCAACTAGATTACCTATAAAATCCTTTCCAAATCTAAGATTCTGTGATTCTAAAAGAGATTTCTATCCAACATTCAGAAGATTATATGTGAAGAATTTATGATTTATATACTACAAGAGAAGTGATGGTTGATAAAAATGATTATACTTACAGATATCTCATCACTAAAATCGATTTCATCCAAATCAAGATATTCAGGGGCTTCCATTATTCCACTATGATCATTTTGGATAAGTTAGAATGCTTAGAAATTCCTGTTTCAAAAGATGAACAGACAGAAAGGAAAAAGAAAAAAAGTCACTTAACATCAAGAAACAAATCCAGTCTTTACAAGAATGAACGAAGAATTTCAATATTGCAACCCCTTAAAGACATATTTTGTTGCTTGTTAAGTTTTTATGATTCCAAAGAGGATCCTCTCATCTCTAACTTTACCCTCCGTAACCAGGGCTCCCCTCACTCCTCAATCTGTATCAGATTAGGAAATTGGGGGTTAGAGAACCATCTCCGGAGTTCTGTGCAAATTATGAGAAACATTTCATCTTACAAATGACTACTGGTAACTCATAGGGGGTGCAGGTAACATAAATATTATATACATATATGTATAGGTGTGTGTGTATACAGATGAATCAATTATAATATGTGCTTCATTTCAAAAAGTTCACCAGATAATTAAAATGATTCAACATGGCCCCAGAAAAAAGTTGAGGGGGAAAAAAACCCACCCTCTTTTCCTTCTTTACAGAGATATGCATCAGTAGCTATATTATCAGATTTGGTCAATGTGTTCATTATTTTTTCTGAACTAAAGCTTTTCTTCTTTCTTTTGTAGAATCCAACAGATTTACTGGCAGGAAAAAAAAACATCTCCATGAACTAGATGCAGGTGCTTCCTGGGAAATATTATTCATAGTATTAAAAAGGAGTTTTGCAATCTCAAGAAGAGATAGGATTTATCACACATTTTGGAATGAACAGGGGAAAGTTTAGAAGAGATGTGACTACAAATGGAGGGCACTTTGCAGGAGAAATGACTTTTAAATGTTCCAGTAACTTTTTCTTACCCTGTATCTCCAGTCTGCTACCCAAGAAAATCCAGGAGAAAGTGAACAAACTATATGAATTTCTTTTTTTTTCTCCGTTTCTCTCTATTTGTTTTATTGCCAAATGCAAGTGGTTTAACTTATTTATGATTATGTGTTTCTCTGGTCCTTTAAATTTATTTATTTCACTCAATAAACACTTATTAAACACCTACTATATGCCAGGTACTGTCCCAAGAGTTCTAAGGACACAATTTACCTGTTTGTACTTTAGTTACAATTCTTATAGATAAATATATAATTTCAATTGCATTTGAGTAGGAATTGTTGCTATCTTTGACCACAAAGATTTTAACTGGCTAGGAAGCCTCATTTCCAGCCTAGGGAGCAGAATCAGTTGCCCTGGAGCTCAGAGGTTTTTTTTTAAATTAATTATTAAAACTCTCAATAAGCATTCCCAAAATATTAGGGATGGGGAAAGGAAAATGTCAAACATATCCACCTATAAACCCTTGAGCTGGGCTAAATGAAACCACAAGCCTATCTGCAGCCCCAGGATGTCTTGGAATGTAGGTGAGGCTGGGCACAGTCTCTACCCTCCCACAACTGCAGAAGGGAGTAAGCAATCATACCAGAGGGAACATACAATCAGTCCTGCTATGTTTGGAAAGTGTGGATTGGTTTCAGTGGTATTGATATACTAGGGAACATTTTGAGCATAATGTGAATTTCAAGTTTGCTTCTGAAAGATTTCTTCTACAAGAAATAGTGAGAATATAGAAAACTATACTTCTTCATAATAACTCACAAGCTGTAACCCTTCTGACCCCACATGCACAAGCAAACTCCATGTCTTTGTCAAGGTAAAGTACTGCATGGATTGTATATCTTCTGGTGCAATAGAAACTACAGGCAGAAGGTTGGTCTGCACCACCCCCACCCCTGTCCCCTTCCATTGTAGCCTCCAGTCTCATGGAATTGCAATCTGACCGACTTTCTCATGCAATCTGAGGCAGCACACGAGGCTCCTATTTATACAGTATTTATGTATTTCTTAACCATTTAACATGTAGAGAATTGTCTGTTACTTTTATTAGGTTCCTATCTCTTTTTAATGTGTCATCAATGAAGTTTTTGAGCATCATGTCTATCACTCCATTTTCCCTATAGGCTCTGTAGTTTTTAGTGTGAAATTTTGCATACTGAGGTGCTTGTTGCGAATACCTATGTCATGTTTTATCAGAACTGATTGAAGTGCTCCAGACCCAGCCCCATGGTCAGAGGGAGTCACGATATTCAGCACCCAGTCCTTTCTGTTGGGACAGGACAAGTCCTCAACCAAACTTAGCTCTCTGCTGCAACAGTTGTGAGTAACATTTTTTCTTGTCCTTTGTTACAAAGGATGGTTTGTCAAAAAACTGGCCACAAAACTGGCAAAGATACAAAAGATAGGAATAATCAGTCTTACAGGGGCTATGGAAAGAAAGGCTCTTTCTGTTGCTTTTGGAGAGAAGAATTAGTCCAATCATTCTGGAAAAACAATTTAGAATTATGCTAAGATGACTAAAATATCTATACCTATTGACTGACACATCTGTCAATTAGTCCTAGATATATAACCAATGAAAAACAGACAGAAAAAAGTTCCTGTATGCTGAAGAATAGTCGTAGCAGCATCTTTTGTCATAGCACCAAGTAGAAACAAAATAGATGCCTGTTGATTGGGGAATGGCTAAACAAATTACGGTACGTGAATATAATGAAATGTACTAAATGCTAAAAAAGTGATAGATAGGAAGCATTTAGAGAAGAATCAGAAGATTTATATGAATTGGTTATGAGTGAAACGATAAGAACTAGAAAAACAAGGTGCACAATGACTACATTAATTTAAATAGAAACTGAATACTGTAACTAAAAAGTCCAGGCTTGGCTTCAGAGAATTGAGAAAATACACCTCCTGAAGTTATCAGGATAATATTGGAAACCAAATGTGAATTATATTAATTTCCCCTAGATAAGTAGACAAAGTATTTTATGTGAGAAAGGTGTCTTTGGTGGAATCCTTTATTAGGTATATATACCTAGATTACCTTTATTTTTCACCCTGAATTTACCCTTACAGTGCTTCTGGAAGTAAACTCACTTATTCTGGAGATGTCAGTTATTCTGAAAAGAATTCCCCCTTTCATATTTCTCCCGTTGTCTAATGCTTTCAATCATTCTTTTATGAGGATTTAGGGGTATGCGGCATCATAGGGCAGTAGAAAGAATCAGAACAGATCTCTACCAGTGTATCTGACCTTCAATAATGAAGCTAGGCTCCTACATGATAAATATTCAGATTGTTGATGATCCTGCACTTCCACTCATTTCTTCTGCTATTTTATAATCCATACCAGACATGAACTGAATCACTACTCAGAATGAAGGCAAGGATCACAACTAGCCCTCTTTAGCAATGTGTTCATGTTTTCCCTGCCACAGCATACAAAGACCCTGTTTACATCAACAAAGTACTTAATTGGGGATGATGCATGGAAATGAAAAAGCTGACTCTCACATAAACTATAGTTTTACTAATATTCTCATTTCATGAATATACCTCATATATCAATTTACACTAGACTGCACAGATTTACTGTCACAATGAAAAAAAATAATTAAACAATCTAGAGTTCAGCAGTGTTAATTGCATTACCACAAAAAGGGTTTTTCTAAGATTCAAATTTTCTTTAAATTGTCTTTCAATTGGTTTAGTTATTTTTCCATACTACAAGTTTCTAAAAAGTAGCACTGGTAACTGCCATTCATACTTGTGATTAATTTTTACATTTGTAACATGTAACAACATTTACCATTGTTCCACTGAAGAAGGAAATGGCAAACCATGCCAGTATCTTTGCCAAGAAATCCCCATGAACAGTATTGAAATGATAAGACATATGACACTGGAAGATGAGCCCTTCGGTATAGAAGGTGTCCAACACACTTCTGGGGAAGAGAGGAGGACAACTCCAAATAGTTCCAGAATGAACAAAGCAGCTGGGCCAAAGCCAAAAGGAAGCTCAGCTTCAAATGTGTCTGGTGATGAAAACAAAGTCCAGTGCTGTAAAAATCAGTACTTCATAGGAACCTGGAATGTAAGAGCTACAAACCAAGGTAAGCTGGATGTAGTCAAACAGGAGATGGAAAGATTAAACATCAACATCTTGGGTGTCAGTGAATTTAAATGGAGAGGAATGGATGAGTTTAATTTGGGTAATTGTTACATATACTAGTGCAGACAAGAATCCCGTAGAAAAATAGAGTATCTCACAAAGTAAGAAAAGGATGAAAATAAGCAGTACTGGGAAATAATTTCCAAAATGACATAATGATATTCAGTTTGAATCCAAGGCAAACCATTCAAAATCATAGTAATACAACTCCAACCAGTAATGCTAAAGAGGCCAAAGTTGATCAGTTCTACAAAGACCTACAATACCTCCTAGAAATAATACCAAAAAAAAGATGTCACATTCATCATAACAAAGTGGAATGTTAAAGAAGGAAATCAAAAAATAATTGATATAACAGACAAATTTGGTTTTGAAGTACAAAATGAAGCAGAACAGAGACTGATAAAGTTTTGTCAAGACAACTCTTTGCTGTTTGTAGCAAACACTTTTTTTCATGGACATCATCAAAGATTCTACAAGCCAGGCTTCAGCCATATGTGAACCAAGAATTATCAGAAGAATAGGTTGGTTTTAAAAAAGGCAGAGAAATGAGAGACCAAATTGCCAACATTCGCTGGCTCTTATGGAGAAATAGAGTTCCAGAAAAACATCTACTTCTGCTTCATTGACTACATTAAAGCCTTTGACTGTGGATCACAACAAAATGTTAAAAGTCCTCAAAGAGATGGGAATATCAGATCATCATACTTGTCTCCTGAGGAAGTTATATGTGAGCAAAGAAACAACAGATGGAACCAAGCATGGAACAACTGATTGGTTTAAGATTGAACAGAGGAGCTTAAATCAGTTAATACTTAAAGAAATTAATGTATTCTATTCACCAGCAGGTCAGATACTACAGATGAACTTTAATACTTTGGCCACATAACAGAAAGATGAGACTCACTGGAAAAGACTCAGATGTTGGGAAAAATTGAAGGCAAAACGAAAAGGGGATAGAAAAGGAGGAGATGGATAGATAGTATCATAGAAGCAATGAACATGAGCTTGGACAGACTTCAAAAGATAGTAGAGGATAGAAGGGCCTGGTGTGCTGTGGTCCATGGGGTCACTAAAAGTTTGGGCATGACTGAATGAATGATTTTACAACAACATGAGTCAGGCACATAGAAAGTTTACTCATAGAATGTTGTATTGATAATGCATTTTTGCTTATTGTTAATGTAGTTTTGCTTCTTTATAGGAAGATCCTTCCCATACATTAATAGGTCCATGTGACCTGCTTAAGTCACATGGAAGACTGAGTTACATGAGTCTAAGTAACACAGAACAGAAACGGATGGAGCAGGAAGGGGCGGACAGGAAGAGGTGGGTCTGGAGCAGAGCTGAGAGGAAGCTAGAGAGCAGAGTTGAGAAAGGCAGTTGACTAGCACGAGTGAGAGACCTTGTTTGTGATCTGTTTAAGGGAGCTGGTTTGTGGGAAGCCTAACAGAGGGAAGGCTTGGGGCTGGTATTGACCTGTGCATTGTTACTGTGTATAGATTTCTTTGTTACTATGATGGATTTGGCTTTCTGGTATCTGAATAAGTGTTTTAGTTCTGTCTTCCATGTGGAGAGTCTGTTGTATTTCACAATTCCGAATTGCACTGGAATATTCATGGCCACCATAGGCGATGTGAATATCATGTTGGCACTACAAATGTTTAAGTGGGAAGTGACTCAAAAGTTCACTGAGTAAAATTTTAAGTTCTTCCTTTTGTGGGGACAAAAAGTTTGAAACTGAGAGAAAAGGAAGTGAGGATTTCATTTTTCCATGGTTTGGTTCTATAAATTTATATAGAGAATGTGAGCAAGATGGCTAAAGCAAGAGGGGAAAATGGAAAGGGAATGAAATGAGAACCCAGGTGCAGCTATTAGAGCATGCCCAGAATGCTAAGAAGCTGTTACAACTCAGTCTCATTCATCTGAAACATTCACCGAAATGTTACCAAATAACTCTGAGCTTCATATTTCTCCACATGGCAAGATGGACTAGGAAAAGAAATGCCAACTAGATATGGCATTTTCTAATGCTTTTTAAGGATTTGCTACATTCCAAGGTCCTTGATAGATTATGTCAAGGATAGAAACCCTCAAGCATCTCTTCAAGTGTGAGTGTCTCTACCAGCTCAGGGAATTGTCTTCAGAGCTTATAGTGCTTTTTAAAAAAGTGTCTTCAAAAGTAGCAAATCTTTATTCCTCAGGAAGGGTGTCTTTGGTTTTTGGAAGTTCCTTTAAAGAAAAGTCTGGAGAACAGAAGGGATGATCAAGCTGAGCCAAAGTGCTTACAGTCAAAAAATGAGGTGTGAATGACTTATAAAGTAGCTTTCAAGGCAATTCTAAAAGAAGTGCTTCCAAAGGGTTTGGAATATTGCAGAATATGTGCATAACCTTCCAAGGTGACTACTTTTAGTGACAGAACTCCTTCAAATGTATGAATTCTAATATGTTGGCTATTAAAAGTCTCATTGTTTTATAGCCAAACCTCACATATACTGCTCTGCAGAAATAAAAAAAAAAAGTCTTCCTTTTCCTCAGTTTACAAAGGGGAATGGAATTATATTGAGGACTCATGTTGTTCTGTTACTACTCAAAAAACTACTGCTATATTTACTAGTATGCTAAAAAGCATAATAATTAAAAGTCATCTTTGTTAAACGAACATATATTTTTGATGATGATGTAACTTTATTAATATCACAGCATTTTCTAATATCTTTACTCCACAAAATTTGGGAAACAATAATCAATGTGTGCCCAGCAACCCAGATATCAAATAACTATCTGTTCTCAAAAAAGAAATAGGTAGAACATTGACTTTTTAAGGCTACTCTAAGATACTAGAATTTATTCAGTAAAATGAGTTCAATATCCGTCATAAAGAGTGAACAACTGGCAGACTTGTGTGAAAAAAATGAAGACCAATATATAAAATCTTGTCTCCAGTTGGCAGTAGTTGTGCTGGCTAGGAAGAAACTCATTATAAATGTTGAATTAAGTTTCTTTCATTTCTTGATTCAACAGTGGTTGGAGTCATGGCAGAAGCTATGATCTAGTCCTAGAGCTCTTAAAATGATAGATAGAGCAAACATGGCAGTTATGAATGAGCCAAGGCACACACAGACAGACTCAGAATAAAAGATGGAGCTTGACAAAGAGAGTTTTTAACACTGTGACACTCTTTGAAAGCAAACATAAGAATAGTCTTATATTTCACAGGGCTATGGTTTTTTAAAAGCACTTCCATGTACCTGTTCTCTGATTTTATTCCAAATCACTCCATGAAGCAGGTAGAGTAGAACAGAAAAGGAAACTATCCAACATTATAATTCCATGACCTGATCTGATCACAAAGCAAGTAGTGTTGATTTTAGAATTAGATTGTCCAACACCAAGCAACTATGACTGCTTCCAACAGCCCACACTAGTTCACTGAAGCTAACTTATAATTTTCTTCCCATCTCATGTCAGAATTTTTTAGTCTTGAATTACACTATTTCAGAGAGACATAGTTTAAGGCATTGTTTAAGATTAGTTATTTTGTTTCTCCAACCAGAGAATGAAATTTGAGTTTCATGTAAAATGTCAGCTGTCACAGTCACTACAAAAAATACAGATTAGTTTTTACAAGTCACCTTTCTCTCAATGATTATAATGATTATGATTTTTTATTAATTTATTAATGAAAGTTGATAAAGGTAGTCTGTCTGACCACATTCTTTTTAGCAGTATAATAAATATTTGCAAATTCCTTACCGATTTGAAAATTGGTAGAGCTCACAAATGTGAATTCTAATCATATTTCTCTCTCTCTCTGTCTTCATCTTTCTCAAATAGCTATTTTAAAATTTTACATTCCACCCTAAATGTATTCAGCAAAAGTACCTTTATGTATAAGCACTTCAGAAATAAAAATAGTTGCTATATTTTAAATTGCCCTTCACGTACAAAAATTATGCTATTGACCAGCCTTCTTTGAGACATGTCCCTTGGGAGATGTGTTGCCTTTCCAGTTCATGTCAGGGACTGTGCCAAGCTATGTTGTTGCTATTGCTACCAATGATACAGATTCATTAGGTGGCTAGTGAGTTTAGAGTTGCAGTCTCTAGCCATGGACGTGAATTTTTATGCATTTTAAGTTACCTGGGCCATCACCCCAATCTCATCAGCAGTAACATATTCCAATCAGCTGAGCTCAAAAGAGCATACTGCACCTTAAGGCATCAGGAGGAGGAGGATTGAGAACTAAGAAGAAACTGAAACCAAGGTTAATAGAGAAACAGTATGATAGACTGGCAACAAAAAAAATTAGTAAAGAAATACGGGAAGCACAGTAGAGAAACATCCAATAATAACATCAAAAGACATCCTGAGGCAAAATGTGGAAGGAAAGTTTCGTTTTCATGTCCTCAGGGAATAGACTCTCTACCGTATGACTTGTCAATTCTAAATGAATAAACAATATGTTCAAAGAACTAGATGATACTTAAAATGCAATTAAAGACCCAACTCATACATAATATTTTATACTAAAATGGAAATGTCTGGGGAAACAAAAAGGAAACAATAAATTTACAAGAATGAGAAAGCTGAGCACGAGCTTTAGTGTCTTGCAATGTTTTCTGGAAAGAAATTGCGGAATAGCCTGGGAACTGGCTAACTTTCTCAGCTATATACAGGAAACTCCCAGATCCAAATTTCACATTTTGGGCCCACCTGGAATGGTCCTGTTTTACACTGAATGTTATAAAGATTATTTAATGTGCACAGTTGCTTTCTTTGGCTATTTGTAAAGAAAATTTGTGGTTCGTCATTGACTGGTCCAGGGTTCAGGTTAGAGAAGAGTAAACATGATAGTGACAAGTAAAGAAAAAAAAATCTAAAAAAAATATGTTATAGGCCTGCTAGTCTATTCATTCAAGCGTAGCTGATTATTTGTGAGGACAAGACATTGATCTAAGTATATATCATCTCCTAGTCCTCTTTTATCACTACACTGAAGGAAAAGATAGTAACCTTCTCCCTCCTTTCCTTCTTTCCCAGTCCCCACCTCTCCCCCTGAAATTTTAACTCACTGCTCATGGTCTATGCCTGGTACTCTCCAGACTAAACTACCTCTGTGGACTCAGTTAGAATTTCCCATGAAGACCACCCAGAAACTTCAGATGTTCTGAAGTCTGTCTGTTTTATTCACTGTACAATATAAGGTGTTGTCTTTGACCTTCAAAGGCCTACAGAATTCAGGCACTGGTTACCTTGAAAATTCCTTCCTTCTTTGCACCTCACAGCTGCAAAGATCTTCAGAGGCCCTACTTGTTAATGAGATCCAGACTGGATGTCTGAACAACTGGAGTGTTTTTCTCCCACAGAGGAAACCTCAATTTGGAAACATCCTTTAATTGAACTGTAGCGTAACAGATCCCCACATTTAGAGTTGATATTAAGAGTCACAAGATATTAGAACTTCATACAAATTAGTATGCACTCAATAAAAATAAAAATATTGCAATAGATCTAATAGATTCTAAATGATGCACCTAAATAACTGTGTGGGGAAAGACCCACCCCCAGCCAATATTGACAAGATAAACCTGATAATATAATGTTATTTTTAGCCTGAGCATCCTCTGAGTTTTAATCCTTTATGTTCAATTTCCTATTGGGCATCCTATCAGGGTGTCCTAACACTTAAAATTCATCATGTCTAAACCAAATTCTTCTTTTTCCATACCAAAAGCTGCTCTCGCCCCTGGCTTCGATTTAGTAATTTATATCACCACAATTATTAAGCTCAAAAACTTGATATTATCTTTGTTCTTTCTCCTTTTCCTCCACATTCAATAAGCTGTCAAGTACTATCAAGTCTACCTTTGAAATGCTTCTTTTATTTACCTCCTTTCCACTCCCAGTGCCACCCATCATAGCTCATATTCTACTTACCCATAGCTTGGGTTCTAGCCTACCATCATGTAAGCTCCAGGGCCATGTATTATCATCGTAAATTTGAATCTCTCTTTACTCTTTACTATTATCTGATTTTATTCCAAATCACTCCATGAAGCAGGTAGTACTTCACAGTGCTCTTAGTTTTTGTTTGTTTTTGGATTGTTTTCCTGCTTTGGGAGCAAAGGAAACTAACATATGGTGACATTTGGATGGGAGAGGATGCTTCAGAGATTGAAATCTTTTGAGGAGCTAAAATCAGTATTTTGTTGACATTGCTTATTACCTCTCTGTGGATTTCCCACTTTGTTTTTATTGGTTTCTTTAAAAACTTGGAATCTTATTCCTTCACTCCAGTGATATCACAGTGATTTGCACACAGTACTCAGTAAACATTTGTTGAACTGAAAATTGATTTTCCTGCTTCTAGTTTATCTAATCTCCCACATATCCTTTATATAGCCAGATCTGAAAATCTGCATCAGTCAGGTATACATGGGGTCATTTCCTGCCTCTGATACATACTGATTGTGTGAATCCAAGCAGACAGGCCTCTAAGTCTATAAGTTGCAGTTGCTGGTTTTTATTGGTGCAGGGATCTTCCACAGCAACAATCTATTTACCCAAAGACCTGATAGTACTATTATACTGCTTTCACTGACTGTAATCCCTTCCTCTGGAAACAGGACAAGCCTGCCTCCTCTTCTGATCATACATTTTAGTGATGAATTTTTTAGACCACTTCCCCCCCAACAAGTCATGGTTAATATTCTGATGCATATGTACATGCATATTGCCCTCTAGATGTCCTGTAATGGTTCTTTGACATTATTTTGTTCCATAATTCAAAACCAAATAAGATCTCCAGGAACACATTAGTACAAACATGAGCTTTTGTGCCTGGGAATAGCTTGGGATTACTGAAAGTTCTGTGTGCAATTTCCCATAATGCAATCTAAACAATTCTTCTCTACCTATTCAAAGCTCGACCCATCTAATTGTCCATCTATGTTAGCTCAATCCTTGGATCTTGTCCAATTGCTGATTATAACTTGGGCAATAAACATAGCTTGTTTCTTTGGCTTTTCCTGTGTGGTTTGCTAGGACCAACTCTTTCAAGATATTACTGAGGAACCCTTGTAGTATTCCATGGTTTAATATGATCAGCTAATCCAGAGCTAGGATTTGGGGCTGAACATGTGTTTTCATTACTACAGGGAACTCCTAAGATGAGGAAACTTCTTCCATTACAGCAGGCTGGTACCTTCTCTGAAATGTAGTTTTACACAATGTTAGGTGACTTGTCCAGAGTCACACAGATAGTGGGTGTTAGAGGTTGGATCAGCAAAATATTTACAGACAGGAGCATCTGAAGGACCTCACCATCTATAAGAAATTACTTTTCATTTGGACTCTTCCTGGTACATTCTCTGACATGGATACAAATCGTTGTTGAATATACATATTTTATTCTTCTGCTAATAGCAATAATTAGAACATTATTGTGCAAAGTAATCTTTTTGCTTACATATATCAAGGAATCTTATGTACTCTTAAGGTTCATGGGAGATTTCCTGTCTTGAAGCTGCATTTTACCCTATCAAGTCAAATATTTTTTGTAATCAATAAACAAATGGAGATCTTTATTCCCTATTGTAGAAAACTTTGAAAGTCTGCTTGTTAACCTCATAGGATAAGGGAGAGGAGTGGATGAAGGGAAAAGAAAGGGAAAAGAGAGGAGGGGGAGGTAGAGAAAGAAGAGAAGGAAGAGGGGGGAAATTGTTCTGAAGATTGTTTCTGAACATTTTTTGGTCATTTTTTAAAAAATAGCATTGTCCATACACATAGGAACAAGGTATACACTAAATAAATGTTTATTCATTAATTGAAACTGTAGTCAGTGATTTACTTCACTGGAAACAAGTGTGGACATCAAAGTGAAGTAATACTGTTTTTAATCTGAATAACAAACACTATATTTTTCTAATTCATGAATTAACCAAAGTAGGAAGGAAAAAGTATTTTAAAAATTCATTCCCTTCTTTTCAAGGAATAATTCGCCTTACTTAAATGGAAGAACATAAAAGGGGAAGAAATAAAAAATCTGTGACAACCAAATATTTAATGGGGAAAGATCATTTGTAGAAATCAAAAACTATTAGAACTATGATAGAAATTATAAATTAGCAAAATCTAATTGGAAATTCTTTATTTCATTTCTTATGCAGCAGTACTAATTATTAACAGAGTTGACAGTTAAATAAAATGAATAAAAACTGCTTCGAATTTAAATGGAATATAACTTTGGTCAATAAAAAAACCCCAAGAGACTGTGTTATTAATTTATTTCTTACATATATGTTGAGATATTTCAAGAAAAGTAATAGGGAAGAACAAACAACTTATTACTGTCACATACCCTAAAGAGTAATGACAGCTCACAAGAACTGGGTATCTCTCGTGTTAACCCTATTATTGTCTTGCAAAGTGTCTCATCTGCAGCAGGTGTTCAATAAGTGTATTGACTGTGATTTTTATCACTGAATCTCCTATAATTCTATGAAGATTGGTTTTATGCAGAGCTAGTTTAAGTTTTCTACAATAATCGTTTTTAGTGTTAATCATTTAAATACAAAAAAATGGGACTTTTTTCACAATTAGGATTATTTTTAAATTTAACACATTTTTCATCAACTAGAGCCTAGCTCAGTTCCTGACATATAGCAGGCACTTCTTAAATGTTTGTTAAATGATCCTCCCCATCTTCCCCCCGAAACTTATTGCAAAGTCATTGTTACTCATACCTTCTTTCTTTCATAGTTTTCTCGAGATACCTGTTTTGACTCAGAGGTATTTTGTTTTGTTTTCCTGACTGGAAGGAATTTTTCTGTCAGTTAACAAGGAGTAATGGGAGATTTCTACTCCCCCTAAAATAAGAAGGTCTCCATGTTACTGAAACATAAAATAATGTGATTTTTGTCATCATGCATATGGACAGGAAAGAACATTTGTCGGTTGTGTAGTAGATTTTTCTGTTTTCCTACAGCAGAAGGCCTCCAGCTTCACTTTGTAATTAACCAACATAAGAACATATGGCTCAACAGAGGAAAAACCTGAAGACAGAGCTGTGAGCAAGGCTGGAGTGAAGGAATAAGATTCCAAGTTTTTAAAGAAACAAATAAAAACAAAGTGGGAAATCCACAGAGAGGTAATCAGCAATGTCAACAAAATACTGATTTTAGCTCCTCGAAAGATTTCAATCTCCGAAGCATCCTCTCCCATCCAAATGTCACCATATGTTAGTTTCCTTTGCTCCCAAAGTAGGAAAACAATCCAAAAACAAACAAAAACTAAGATGGTCAAAGGAAGAAGATAAATAATGACTAAAAATATTTTTTCATAGTAATATTCTACTTGTTGGTTTCCAAAGTTTATCTCACAATCCATGTTAAACCCCTTGGTACACAGCAACCCTGTGTCATTTGCTGCATTTTGTTTCTCAGTGAAGGCTAAAATTGGAATACAAATTCCCAATCCACTGATCCAAAGAATGAAAACTGCCTTTAGATGTCTCTTCTGATGATTCAGGTTTAGAGTCTCACTTGAGGGATGGACAATTTGGTAGAGCTTATGACGGTAAAGCATAGCAAAATGTAACGTGAACCAGATAGCAAGCTCAGTGGTCAGAGTCTCTGTGAATCGGAGAATTTTGCAGCTGACTGAGTCCAACACACCACCAGAGGAATAAAAAATTTTCATGACATTCACAACCAAGTTTTTCAGGAGGTGAACAAATATAAGACTGAAAATAAGCAGGAAGGATGGCTGTAAAGGTCCACTGATACATCTCCTTGTAGAAAAAAATAAGCAAGTATTCCCCACAAGGCTCACAAAAATGAGAATCGCACAAGTGATGATCTCCAGCATGTCTGCCAATGGTTCCATTGTCTCTGGTCAATTTATTGTCCCTGACTGAATCCTTTCGAGTTTTTTTTAAGACTTGAAAAAAATAGCAATATTGCAAAAACAAACAAACAAAAAACCCTATGCTCTTATAGCATCTCCCTAACAGACCAAATATAACATAATTCTGTTGCTCTGAGGATATGGCTGAAAACAGATCTCACTAAGTGCTTTCCAAAAGGACTGTAGCTTATCATCTCAAGGGAACATTCCTATTATGAGAAAGCACTAGGTATCATCACTTAATTAAAAGTCATGGGAATATATTAATAGCATTGTAACATGCACAACGTCCTGTTAAGAATGAAGACAGGAACAGAAATTTATTGCCTAGAGATTCTACAGATTCTACCTATTTTGAAGCCATATGAATGCTGACCGTAGAGTCAATAGTAATTCTCTCCACCCATGGTTCTGGGAAAAAGAATGAAAGATAAATCACATTTGTACACTACATTACAGTTTACACAGCATTTTTCTTACAACATTCCTGTTATATAGGTATGACAAATATTATTATCCCCATTTTACAATGAAGAAACTGAGGTTCAAAGAAGTTAAATGACTTGCCCAAGGTTATACAACTAACACATCTCAGTCAGGATCCAAACCCAGATGTCTTTTGACTCTTGAATTGAGTATTTCTTCCACTATGTCATTCCACCTGCCCTAAAATTTAAGAAGTATACAAAACAAATCAACCCTAGGGCATTATCAATAATTTTAAAAATAGCAATGATTTGCTGGTCCATCTCAGCTGAATAATTTTAAAAATTTCTGTTTTCCCCAATGGAAAAAAAAATACCACTTGTCAGAACTACTTTATCTTATATAATTTTCTGCTCAGCCTATGATAAGCAACAAATAATATGACAAGTGAAAAGCACTTCAAAAAATAAGTGTTATACAAATATACCAACTATTGTATCTGACTCTCGAACCTGCCAATTGGACAATTATCTTGTTTGATAAGTTTCATTGATAGTTGAAAGGAGCCAATGAAAGACTTTTTATTCTAGGTAGTTTTAGAGGGTGTGGAGCTGAACTGGGAAATTGTACTACATTTTATTGTTCAGTGATTTTAGTTCTAGTTTCATGACTTGTGATAGCCAAAGATAGCAAGATTGATAAAGAAAATGGATAAAGGTTGGAAGTAAGGACATAAACATACTCCAAAATAATTCCCTACATAAGTTTAACAGATATAAATCAATTATCATAACAACAAAAGCACTTGACATACTTTTCAGGAGAAAAGGAAGGACAACCAAAGGTAACTCTGATTCAGAATACATATTCATCTGTAAAATATTATAGCAATTGGGAGGAAAAACAAAGCAAAAAAATAAACTCAACTAGGATAATAAGGAGAACTGGCTGACTGGGAAAATAATTTCATCAAATATCTCTGATATGGGTCTATCATCAAAATGTACAAGCAAATAACTTATAAGACCAAAAGCCATTCCCCAATAGATAAGTAATCAAAGGATAAGCTCAAACTGAACTAAAAAGAACAAAGTATTAACAGTCTCATGAAAGATTGTTACAAATCACTAATAATTAGAAAAAGCTGCAAATAAAAAGAACCTTGCACCTTTTGCTCAGAAAACTGGCATAGATGAAAACATATGTAAACAGTTATGTTGAAGGGGCTGCAGAAAGATAGATATATAATAAACTACTGGTGGAGTTGTAAATTGTTCCAACCATTCTGAAAATGAATTTGGAATTATAATTTAAAAATGACTAAAATGGCCAAACCTTTTGCCCCCCAAGTCTCACTGCTGAACACAGTGCACAGTGAAATTAAAACCAGAAATGCCCTACATACAGCAACATATTCATAGCAGTATTTTTTGTGATTAAAAAAATGGTGAAAAAATGTCCATTATTTGAGGAATGGACAAAACAAAACCCTATTGTGATAAATATATTGGAATATTATTGAATTTTAAGAAACAAAAAAATCTATAATTAAGATAAACATGGAAAAATCTATCTGAACTGATTCAAAGTGAAGCAAGCAGAACCAGGAAGACAATTTACACACGTTACAACAGTGTCACTGGAAAAACAATCAGAAACAAAACCAATGAAATTGAATGATGTATAATTAAAATGATCAAGTTTGTTCCCAGAGAAGAGATGACAAAATGTATCTCCCTTATTTCTTTGGGGGCAGTCAGGTGGCATAGTGGAGTCAGGAAGATTTATCTTCCTGAGTTCATTAGCCAATTACTAGCTGTATGAACCTGGGTAAGTCACTTAACTCTGTTTGCCTCAATTACTTCATCTGTAAAATGAGGTAGAGAAAGAAATGGCAAATGACTCCAGTGTCTTTTAGGGCAGTGTAGGTGGCTCAGCGGATAGAGTGCTGGCCTTGGAATCAGAAAAAACCTAAGTTCAAATCCAGCCTCTGACACATAGCAACTGTGACCCTGTTTGTTTCTTCATCTCTATCCCTTTGCCAAGAAAATCCCAAACAGGTTCAGAGTTCGACATGACTGAACAATAGCCTTTCTTTATAGATAAGGGGGCACTTAGAAGGCATGAAACATTGCAGATACTATTAGATGTGTTGGTTAGTTTTTTACCCTTTTTCTTTGATGACCCCCTGTGTAGGGAAAAAGGAGAAATATAAAAATAAAAAAAATATGAAAAACATTTTTCTTTTGTTTTATAAAATCTCATGGAGAAGATTATGGAAAATTATAAGCAATAAGTATTGTCTTCAAAAAGCAGAGAAAAGTTGTAGAGGGTGATAACATTTTTTTTTTTCTTGTTCATGATTTTTTTTTATTTTTTTTATTTTTTTTTAATGTTTAACAATCACTGCCATACAATTGAGATTTTATCCCCCCCACCCCCCACTACCCCCCTCCCTCCCCACGACTGCATACAATTCTGTATAGATTCTACATATACTTTCCTATTGAGTATATTTTCACTATAGTCATGCTATGTAGTCAGACTAAAATAAATGAAAGAAATCGTATAACAAATCAGAACATGATACACAAACACATACACATACATAAACATGATCTGCTACATTTTGTGAGTGACTTCCATATTTCTTTCTCTGAGTGTGGAAGACATTTTGCCTTGAGAACCACCTTTGGGATTTTTTTTTTTATAAGAAGTTTTTGTGTTATTACAAAAATCCAAGTCTACCAGAAAAAACTCTCACACACTGTGGTCGTTGCTGTGCACAAGGTTCTCCTGGTTCTGCTCCTTTCACTCAGCATCAGGTCATATAAGTCCTTCCAGGCCTCCCTGAAGTCCTCTTGTTCATCATTTCTTATGGCACAATAGTACTCCATTACATTCATATACCATAATTTATTCAGCCATTCCCCAATTGATGGACATCCCCTTGACCTCCAGTTTTTGGCAACTACATAGAGTGCTGCTATAAATATTTTTGTACATGTGGGACCCTTTCCCATTTCCATGATCTCTTGGGGATATAGTCCTAGTAGCGATATTGCTGGGTCAAAGGGTATGCACATTTTTGTAGCCCTTTGGGTAACATTTTTTAAAATCATGCCAAGAGACTCAATTAAGCACAGTCATTCCAAAAGGTGATATGCTTAAACAGTAGAAAATGGAAGGAGGATAGCAAACAGAAGAAAAACAGAAAAGGTTTACAAAGATTGCTATAACAAACTTTTTTCTTCACCAACATAGGCAGTACAAATGACCACATCTAAATTCTTTAACATTAAAATCCAGTATGTGCTCATGGGGAAGTTAGTGATGGCACCAAAGTGAAAAAAAAGACAGAAAAAGGACCTGGATTATGTCAAGGGCACATAGAATAAATCCAAGTTTTACACAACACAATTGTGAGGCCAGTGAGGGATCAATTCATGATACATCGCAAGGAGGGAAATATATAAAATACATGTAAAAAATCTTGGATTTTATTACTAATAACCTTGTTAGACAATATTTTGATCCAAAAATGAAGCAAAAAAAAAAAGAGACGTTCACCAAAAAGTGTTTACCACTGTGATAGAGGAGGTCTAGGACAGAGTTCAAGTTGAAAGATTTCCTATGATGGTGAAGATACCTTTAGATACTTCTTTTGTGGAAGACAATGCATTGGTTGAATCAAGCCCTGGAGCACTGGTAAACTTCCTAGAAGACTGACCTGACCACCCACCCCAAAAATCCAAGTAGATAAATACTCTTTCAGATGGTGATTTAGGGTAGCAACCTGAAGAAATCAGTTATCAGTACAAAAATCTGGGACAAAAAAATACATATGGAAAATGAGTTGGACCCAGAATTAAAAGAGAAGAATAGAGAAGGCTAGATTGACTCGAGGAAAATACAAAAGTCCTTTAATGAATTCATTCTTTCTCTAGAAACAAAATGCTATGTTTGATATTCTATTAGGAAGAAGTTAGATGGCTCAGTGGTTAGAGGCCTGACCTGGAAACAGGAAGAGTTAAGTTTAAATCTGACCTCAGACACTGTGTGACTTTGGGCCAGTTACCTAACCTCTGCCCTAATCCTTTGGAGAAGGAAACGACTCCAGTGTCTTTGGCAAGACAGTATTGATGTGCTTTGGTTCGTGTAGTCACAGAGTTGGACATGACTAAATGACTGGATAGAGACAACAGTGTTGTATAGCTACAAGTCAAGGAACCTTACAGTCTCAGAAGAAATAAAAATGAGTATCACATGGAAGACAATGAAAAGGCACCTGCTGGATGTGAGTAGCCTGCAATATATAAGAAACAAGGAACATCAAAGAACTGGAATAAAAAACTGGAATAAACAGAAAAATGTGAGAGTAAAAAAGATGAGCTTGTCATATGGTTGGAATTAGTGATAGCAGATGGACAGGCTGAGTGCTCTATTGGCATCCTTGGGACACCAAAGAGGGCAAAAAAGGCTCCCAGTACATTGACTGGATTTTTAAGGCACAGGCAAGAGTCACACAAGATAGACAGGAATAAATGAATTATATCTACATTACTGGAGAGAATATCCAAATTAATAAGATCACAGGTGCTTTTTAAAATAAGCAATTAAAAGTCAAATAGTTATGATAACAAAAAGGGTAAAAAAATACAAGGAATAGTAAAAAAAACTTCAGTCTGGAAACTTTAAAAATAAAGAAATTAGACACAAGAGAGAAACTTCAAATGAATAGGGAAGATGTGAACAGTCATCTATATAGGATCACAAGAAGTACAGCACAATGAATGTGCAAGTTGGATCAAGTGAAAAATCCATGTATGATCTTCTTAATGAACGACAGAGAAGGAAAAAAAATCTTACCTCATAGAGATGTAGAGGTGAACCTGTGTTCTCAAAGACTACAGTGATGAGGCTTAAGCTCCAGAAGCCCTAGCAAGTGGCAAAGGATTTGAAAAAAGGGTTCCAAAATGGACTGTTGTCTGAGAAATAGCCTAGCTAAATTAGAACTTCAGAGCCTGTAATTTTGTGCTGTTTATAACCAAAAAACAACTTACTATCAGATAGTGAATATTTTGGCTCCAACAACTTACAAAAACAAAAAAGCACGGAGGGGCTGTGATTTTTGTTGGAAGAAGGAGCTCCTGGACAATTAAATCATCATTTTTCTGAAGAACCAAATAATATCTATTTATCCTTAACAACCAAAGATTGCACAGAGTGATCCATCACAGAGTATTGTGGAGTAACACCACTTTTGTTGAGGTATAGAAAAACCTCTGTTTTCTAAGACCTAGTCTTTCCTTGTCCCACATGTTACCTATTCTCTGGCTATGTTACTCTCCTACTAACGGATGCTCCTCTTTTCTATCCTTCCTCTTCTTCGTAACTCTGTGTAAAAGAATCTTTCATTCCATTTGAGGCAGTTAGGTGGTGCAATGAATACAGTGCTGAGCCTGCAGTCAGAAAGATAGTTCAAATCCAGTTCCATATACTTACTAGGTATAAGAGGCAAGTCACTTAATTCCTATTTGCCTCAGTTTTCTTGATTGTAAAATGGGCATAATAATAGTAGTGATCTCAAAGGGTAGTTATGAAAATCAAATGAGATAGTATTGATAAAACACTTAGCATGGTACCTGGCACTATGTAAATGCTTGTTTCCCTCCTGTTCCTTTCCTTTCCTATCATAGGCTTAAAAATTGCTTATAGTTTCCTAGAAGAAAGCTGTCACCCAGACTTTTACCTCAGGGGTGGAAAAATGGTAAGACCTACCCAAGCACCATCCTACCCTACTATTAAAACACCTACAGGACTCTAATATTAGAGCTTAGGGAATTGCTGTGATGCCCAACTTAAGCAAGGCATCCTGACCCCAGAGCTTAAGGATCCACCTTGATATTTTAGACCAGAGGTTTCAAACACATGGCTGCAGCACTCTCAAGTGCAGGAGGAATTGGGAAATATTTAATAAAATAAATAAAAATATAATAAAACATAGGTAACATCACATTTAAAAAAAATCAATATGCAACCAGCAGGAATCTTTAGGTACCCATTAGTTGCCCTCATTTCTATTTGAGTTTGGCACCACTGTTTTAGAACATCATGAACTCCCTCTTCTTGTAATGTCCTTGAACATCAAGTCTGGGGCTCCCTGGCAACATCCCTAGTTGGAACCCTAACCTACCTCCTCTCCATCATACTTTGTTTTAGTCCTGGCTTCAGGAAGTAGGGGAAGGCGGCTCAGTGGGGGCATCGAGTGTTGGCTTGGGAATGGGAGAGATGAATATCAATAAATTGCCCTAATTTGGAGATGTCAATCCTAGTGTAAGAGCATTGATATGCTAGCTTAGTTTGGATGTGTCAGGCCTAATTCCAGTGTGACAGGTGTGTGCGTGTGTGTGTGTGTGTGTGTGTTCATCCTTCATTGTTGAAGAAGGCCATGCCATCAGAGAAATAATGATATGACTTGCACTTGACTTTGTTTTGAGTGAGGGAGGGCTGTGCAGGTCACCAGCCTCACTTCTTCTCCAGAGCCATCTGAATCCAGTGACCAGATTTTCATCAGGATGACTGGAGATGATCCAGGATGAGGCAACTGGGGTTAAGTGACTTGTCCAAGGTCACACAACTAGTGAGTATCAAGTGTCTGAGGTGAGATTTGAACTCATGTCTTCCTGACTCCTGCACTAGTGCTCTATCCACTGTACCACCTAGCTGCCCCTAATCCCAGTATGAAGGAATCACTGGAACTACCCTACTAACTTTCAATTATTGTCCTTGTCTCCTGCTTCTTTGGGTGTCTCCATTAAGCCAATGTCTCTTCTTTTGGGCTTTCCATTAAATGTGCCAAATAAAAAATGTTATTCATTTTAGCATTGACAAACTCATCTAATCCTTCTGCAAAGTCGTTTTTGTCCCAGCAGCAGATCCTGATAGCTTTGTTAGATAAGCCTGGAGTACTAAGCAAGTAATTTACTTGAGCCAGAAAAAAATCCATCAATTAAGTATTCATTGAGTACAATGTACTTTTCGGACAGCTAGGAGGCAGGGTAGATAGCCAGGCCTGGAATCAGGAAGACTTGAGTTCAAATCCAGCCTCAGACACTTACTAGCTGTGTGACCCTGGGCAAGTCACTTAACCCTATCTACTTCAGTTTCCTCATCTGTAAAATTAGCTGGAGAAAGAAATGGAAAACCACTCTAGTAATCTTTGCCAAGAACTCTCAAATAAAAGTTAGGAAGAGCTGGACATGACCAAACAACAACATATGCTTATTAGCCATTGGGAGGTACAAAGGCAGAAAAAGAAATAACTTTGTAGTTCCAGTTCAAGAGTCACTTGGTCTGAAGTCATTTACAAAGAAGTGATAATTAAAGCCATGGAAATGGAGGGAAAAAAAGAAAGATCCGAGGGCTGAGGACAATGTGCTGGCAAAAACCCACAGTAAGGGCAGAAGGCAGAAGAGGACTGAGGAAAGAACACGATGGAGTCCATTGAAGGAGAAAGAGAGACAGGAGAGTATCCGTGAAGAAGTCAAAGGGTGAGAGAATTTCAGGGAATTGGCTGGAAGTAAATTTTGGGACTAAACAAGAAAAGCTCCCTTCAAGGAAAGTGTAAACCGCAAGGAAGGAATGTGTAGTTTATCTGATCCAAATCAAAGATGATGTCTGTAAATCTTGATGATCTACTGGGCTGGGTGAAAAGAGGTAAGTGTGGGAAAATTATTATAGCATATGGCAAAAAGTAAGGGATATGGAAAGGTGTAGTCAGGAAGAAGAAAAGAACAGAGTTAAAAAAGATAGAATCTTAGATTTAGGGGCACAGAAAACCAAACTGTTGTGGTTCTTAAGCCAGAAAGTGTATCACTGTGAGGCAGTCATCAAATCATGAAATCTCAGTTAAAAGGGACCACAAAATCTATCCTTCCCAACTTTTACCTGAACAAGAAGCAGATCTTACAAAACCTAACAAATGGTCATCCAGTTCTTTTTGGAAGATGGGTTTGAAGTGAGGTGAAACCTACTACCACTAGGGAAACTCATTCCACTTCTGGATAGCTCAAATTTTGAGGAAGTTTTTCCTTACATCAGGCATAAAACTATCTCTTTCCAACATACATCCCTTGTTATCAGTTCTGTCCTTGGGTCAAACAGACTAAATCTAATGGCTCTTCCCCTAACAATCCCTAGAACACTTAAGCAGGATTACTGTGTCCTCCCTGACTTTTCTCTCCTCCAGGCTAAACATACCCAGTTTCTTTCCCTTAGCCACCTACTGCATATCCTTTACCCTTCTGGTCACTCTCATCTCGGCACTCTCTAGTTAATTATTGTCCTTGTACTGGGCTCAGTTCTTCTGCTTGCATCAGGAATGGGTTTGGAAAAGAGTGGAAAGGAATACTATATCCTGTTTTCTCCTGTCACATCGGGTAACTAGGAGATTGAAGTTTCAAGGGAAGCTTCAAAAGAAAAAAAAAACTTCCACTGAAAACCAAACACTGGTGATGCCAACCAAACTTAGCTGAGGTCATATGAGAGCTGAGGAGCTCAAAGGGTCTCCACTGTTTCAATTTACTTTGGCATGCGATTTAACACACACACACACACACACACACACACACACACACACAAAGATGAAGCAAAACTAAGGGAGGGAGGGAATATATAGGGTCTAGGCTGTTTTCCAAATTTCAAACTGCTAAAGATATTTATAATTTATTTTAACTTGGTTCAGATGTAGATGCCTTTTTGTGTGGCTTGCAGCAACCCAGGTTTCCTCAAATGCACACGGATAGAGCTAATATTAAGGATTTGGTCTCTAAATCATAAAGTACCTTGGATTACTGTTAATTAGAGACTGCTGTTACTTTGTGCAATTTTAGGTCACAGAAAAGGGGAAATCTTGCTTCTTCAAGCATCAGATTCTCACAGTAGCACTAAAATAAACAAACTTTGCAGGGTGAGGTATGCACATTTGCATCTTTAAATTGAGTATATAATATAAATAACTGCCTTCTAAAAAGAGATGCCTGAAACTTGATTCTATGCGTACATCGGGACAAGGGCAATGCTTCATTTTAATGAATAACAGGATAGTGCATATGGGAGGAGGCAATGCTTTCTTTACAGCTGAGTTGGACTAACTCAACAAGATGATTCAGAGTGAAATACTTTCTGAGCTGGGCTGATTTGTTCCCATCCAAGGAAGGAGTGCCACAGGAGCCAATATTTGTTTGTAGTCAAGCAGATCACGAAAAAAAGAAAAGAAAAGCAAAGAAAAGAAAAGGAAAGGAAAGGAAAAGATTGCAATGGAAGATTGTCATTGTTTTTACTTGGAAGCAATAGATTCCTTGCTCATACCTTCAGTTCCAGGATGATAGGATTTAAAGCTAAAAGGGATTTAGAGATAATTGAATCCAGCCCAGTACTTTTTATTTTTAACATATAGAAAAAATGGAATTCCGGAGGGAGGAGGCGACTTGCCCCAAGATCAAATAGCTAATAAGTGGTAATGATTAAATTCTAGCCCAGCACCCTTCACACTATTCTATACTATCTTCTTTAAAGCAAATTTTTTTGGTGACATATAGTGGTAGGACCAAATACACTTCCCACTTTTACCTTACTCTTCTAACTCCAGCCCCAAATCATATGTAGATTAAGGAGAATCTCAGTTTAGAGATAAACTATTCTCACTATATAGAACAAGCAAAATGCAATTGGATTTGGGTGTGTCTAACATATATGCACACAAATAATATTATATATAATGTGTATTTTTGAGGATATATTGGGAAATGTGAGTTCAATACCATTCAGATGGGCTAATGATACTAGAAGTATGGGATTAAGGAGGGGTAAAAAAGATGAGAAGAAGTTTGGAGATTTTAGAGGAACTTTGGGAGGAAGGGTATAAGGAAGTTTTAGATCAGAAAAACCTAAGGGTTGGAATATAATTCATAAAGGCTTATAACTCATAAAAACTAAGACTTGCCCAGGGGAGCTTCTATTTTTCATTTGTTCTGAACTATGTGCTAGGAAAGGGAAAGACAACTTCTGGAAAATCTCACAGGTTGCATCCAAGGAAGCTACACATTTAGAGTTTAATGAACTGAGAAGAGGATAGTTTCAAAACATAATGTGGGGCATGAAGTTTGGTTTAGTGGAAAGGATAATAGATTGGGAGTGCCCAAATTCCAATCCTGGCTCTGTCAATATCATTAGACTTGCGGAACTTACAAATCCTTTCCACTGGGGATTTAATCTGAAAATGGAGGTGAGAGAAAACAGCCCACATAAATCTGAAAAAGCAAGATCTCACAAACCAGTAACAAGAACAGCGGAGGAAAAATATCAGTGGATAGATAGAAGTCCAACACTTCATGGTGACCATATCTAAGATGAAAGAGAGTAATATGATTATATTATATATATATATCTATATAATAGATATAATTATGCAGAGTATAACAAAAAATTAATTAGAAATATTATAAAATGCAAAAAATTCAACCACACTGAGGTGGAACATAAGATTAGAATATGACATGGAAAAGAACATTATTCAAAAGGATCATATTAGACAAAAAGTTGATATGAAATAGTATTAGCTATCAAGAAAATGGACTCTGTGAGGAGAAAGCAATTGAATGAGGAACATTGCAGGGAGAAACACCAAGCAGGAGGAGGAAATGAGTGAGGAATTTCAGGAAAAGGGGATTTGGAGCAAGGGCAAATTTAGGGACAGGATGTAACGAGTTCTGCTTTAGACATGTTGAACTTAGGATGCATGTGAGACATCCAGGAGGAGATACTCAGCCACCAGTTGGTGAACAGATTTTAAAGAGTCACTGTACACTCAATGATTATTGAAGGCAGAAGTCTTTGAATACCCTCCAAAAACCTAAATAACCTGTAAGACCTCAGGATTGAAAGGGACCAGAAACAGGCAGGCTGTTTCATTCTACTTCAGATAAATTATCTATATCCAAAGGTAGAGGCATGGTAAGAGGAAGTGTACAAAGTATGAGGCAGCAGCACATGGTACAGAGAGTGCTAGAAGCCTGCCTTATTATCTGTGGAGCCCTGGACAAGTCACTTAACCCCTCTGGAGTTTAGTTTCTTCATCTAGACAACAGGGAAATCATGGGTGTGATTTCTACCTCACAGGAGGTTGTAAGACTCAAATGAGATAATACATGTACAGGGATCCACAAACTTTAAAGCATTTATATTACTATTAGTTTTTATTTGTCTTCAGTGAAACACTTTCCTAAAAAGTGCAAACTGAAGTTGTAAAGGTAATAGTTATTATTAACAGGACTAAAAATGGCCACTTAATTGATCCAAAACTAAACTCCTGTCATAGTAAAGCAGTGGTCTAAATTCTGTATGGGGCAATGTTCATATACATAATACAAAGATAAAAATCTTATTAAAAAAGGTTTCCTCTAAAAATTCCCCTTCTATTTATTTGTTCCCTAGCACCTCTGATTCAGACAAAGATTGAATTCCTCTCAATTAGAAACTTTGTTTATGTGAAAATAATCAAATATTTAAAGAAAAAAAATCCCAGGGAAATCAAGTGTCAAAATTATACTGTGGCAAGCTACAGAATTGTTGGGGACAAATTTATCATCATCGTGGGCTGTGTCAGCTCTATCAGATTTCTGCAGACTTGCAAGTCATTTCTCAAGCAGGCACTAATCTACATGACTGTACTTTCAGTTCAAAGATTGTCTGACAAACTGGCCATTTTAAACACAACTTTTTTCAGTTGGTGTAAAAGAGTTAAAAACGATCACAAAACATTATAAAGAGTCATCACCAGCAGAGCCCCCTAGTATCACGAATGTATAATCTGTAAAAAGCTAAAATTAGAGGATTTTTCCCTACTGCTTTTTCATTCTTTATATACTCAAAAAAGCAGTTATAATACTACATTAGACAACAATTAAAACAATTAATTACAACTAAAACAACATTATGATGCACAAACGGACAACCCGTTAGGCTTACAATCAAATGTGAAGAATTTGGGAAACTGCAATTGACCCCAAATTTCTCATGAAATAAAAAATTTATAACATCAGTAATAACAGTCTACAAATATTGCTATTTGGTAGCAACACAAGAAAGACAACTGCATCTGAAAAACTTGAGATTATTATCACACAAAAGACGACGGAGAGGCATATAGTAAGTGTGAGAAGTCTGTAGCCTTACCAGGAGCTCCGAAGAAAAAGAAAATCAAGGCATTGCATATTGGGGAGAGAAGATGGGCTGGTCATCTGACAAGGGGATTTGGGATTTTGTGCCAAGACCAGGCTCCATCCCCTCCTACACTTTGTTGATAAGAGTCCCTATTGTGTCCTCTCCTCAGTTTTCAGTGCTCTGGAATCCTCTTCTGCTACCATGCCTAAACTCAGAGTGCTATGGGCTTCCAAACCTTCTAGCTTCGCCTATCAAGAGTACTGTAGCTTTCCAGCCCATCTACTATGCATCAAATAAGAGTGCAGCAGATTTCAGGTCCCCGAGAGTGTCCCCAGACAGAAAGTGGTCTTGGCACAAAATTCCAAGCCTTCCCTTCATCAATGAACCCTTCCCTTCCTGATCAATGAACCACAGGTTCCTTGTATCACTCCTGATCAGAGGCTTGAGGCCAGGTCTGTTTACTTGAAGTAACACTGGTTTCCCTGGCAAGGACTCTCTTCCATTGCCTGTGGGCTTTTGGTTGCTTTTTCTGGTCTGGCCTGGCATGACCTGGATGGAGGAAGTTACTGGTGCTTCTCTTTACACTTCTGGATTCTTTTTCCTACCCAGTGTTCTTCTTAGATCTTTGCCAGATTTTAGGTAGAAGAGCTGGGCATCTCTTAAGACCTTTCACCTCACTGTCAAACTGGAAGTTCCACCACTTGACTTTAACAAATATTACTTCTTTGGTAAAGATAATTTACCTGATTTTCCACTTACTAGGACAGTGATTTAACCTCTCATTGCCTCAGGCAACAGTCTATGACTATGAATTAGAGAAGAAGACAATCTTCACTGGTAGAGAAGAGTTCCTCACCAGAAGTATCCTATAGCAATGAAAGTACAGGTGAGTAAAAAGATAAGACATTTCAAGAAACAACACAGTAATTCACTAAGCTTTTTGCAGGTATATAACATCTTTATCCAAAGTGGTATCATCATGATCCAAAATTTAAAATAATCCCATATGTTTTATCTGAATGTTAACCAAGTGCCATATATAAATATAAGCTCTGACTTTATTTTGATCATTCAAATCAAACAAAATTTCTAAGTATAAAAGTTAGATCAGGATTACACTCACTTAACTGGATACCAAAGTAAAAATGCAGTAAGTGAAGAACAGGACTTGAGTCAGGAAGAATCAAACTGAAGGATTTATTTCATAGGAGGCAAATTTTCAAGGCTGAAATTCAGCCTCAGATACTTTACTAGCTGTGGGGCCTTGGATCCTGCCTGCCTCAGTTTCCTCAGTTGAAAATAGGGATAATAATAGTACCTATCTTATGGGATTATTGTGAGGATAAAATGAGATAATATTACTAAAATACTTTGTAAACCTTAAGGTGCTGTATAATTGCTATTAGTAGTAGTAGTAATTTATTTTCCTTTAATTAAAAAAAAAACAGAGGACTGCTTCTGTTGTTGTGATCTCCCGATACAAATGTTTATGATTTTTCTAATCTTTAAAGTTTATACTTCACATGTAGATATATTTTCAGTGTCACGAAGGATACATAAGAAGGCAGAAAAAAACTGGAAAATACGATCTAATATTAAGAAATGAAGGCAGTCAAAGTCTTGTAGATCATTCAGAAGCCTTACATCTTTATATCATGAATATTTTCTTCAAGAAGAGTGGAAGACATTTATACCAAAGAACATCACAAAAAAATGAAATTGATTATATATAAAGAGTCAGGAAACTATTGGCTCCCAGAATAAGCTTAGATTCAGAATCAGCTGTCTGTGTGCAACCATCAGAACCATTAACTAGTTGGAGTGAAATGAGAAGATGCTGTGGTCAATTAAAACAGTTCTGATCTGACATTTTTATACAAGTGCTGACTCTGAAAAATGGAATATAGACAAAAATAAATATGACTATCATTATCACCATTATTTAGAAAAGTTTATTGGATGCAAAAGTCACCAAAGCAAGGTGGCCAAAAGAATGCAGAAACCAGCTCATTCACCAAACCCTTGATCTCCTTGCCAAGTGAAAGAATGATATGGCAGCCAACAGCAACACCAATTTAATGTATAAACTCCCTTGCAAAACATTTCAAAAAAGCATCAAGCATATTACAAATATTATTGGCTCACAAAATATGTGAAAAGCAGTGAAGGAGAAAATGGGCCTACGAGAAAGCTTTGTAGAAAACCCAACCAACCAGGCTATGCCAAAAAGTTTTATAAATTAAACTGGAAGGAAGACAAAGTATAGACATAAAAATGGAACAGATCCACTAGTACTTTATAACAATCTGTTCTTGACAACAATAGAGGAATCACCACATTTGAACTTGGATTATTTCAGTACCTGATGTATTCCTTAAAAAAGTGGAAATGGTTTTTCATATAAAGTCAGGAAGAGTTGCTGGACATAATCAAATACATACAGAAAAATTCCTTGCTAGAGATGACGTGATTTTAAAGGCATTTAGGAATCAATTTGCAAGATATCTCAAATAGAGAGTCCAGAAGAATGGCCTGGAATGTTCTCCCTTCTCATCTCTGCCCCCTGATTTCCCTTGGTTCCTCCAACACTCAATTCAAATTCCATCTTCTGCAATAGACTTTTCCCCCATCCCCCTTTCCCTACCTCATCTCTCCACAGCTAGTACATAACTCACGTATGTAGTTGCTGGCATGTGATCTCCTCCCATTGGTGGGAGGAATTGTGTTTCTATCCTTTGTATCTCCAGTATTTAGCACAATGCCTTGCTCATAGCACGTGTTTAATAAAGGCTCATTAACTGTGTCTTTATTAATCAGAAAGGGGAAAGAAGGCTGAGTTGCATTTGGGAAATTGTGTAGTCTTCAGTGACCACAATAGTTTTCAAAATGAATGCTATTTTTTTTTTTTACTAACATTCTTATGATGATTTTATATGGCTAGGTCACATGGAACAAGACAGTGTCCAAAGAATCCAAGTTATGAGTGACCCAAAAGCAATGGAGTGATACATAGTAAGTATAATTAAGCTGCCACACATTACCAATGGATGAGTTATGTACCAAAAGTGAGGGATAACAGAAAACTCGTGTTACATTGAAATTGGTGAAAGAATCAGAGGATAAACTCCACCAAATTGGGTAGATCTTAATGGGATATTTATGGAATGACATTGACAAGAATTATACAGGATAAGAAGCAGTTAAATGGATTCGAATTATCATTGATATACCTGGGGAAAAGCAAGGAAGAGTACACATGATACTTCTGAGATGATAGATCCGTTGAAGTACCTTTATAAAAAGACTTTTTCTGGAAGTAGTTTTAAAAAAAAAGGAGAAATACAAGTAAAGCATTCTTATGAAGTTACTTTAAAGATCTCAGATAAGTTTGAAGCATTTTATTATAAGAAAAATGCAAAAAGTCTGAAGTATTTATTTCAAAGGAGGCAAATTTTCAAGCGCCAAATTACCTTCTCCCTTATCATATTTATTCAGTATTTTTTTTTCTGAGTTCAAAAGTTCACAGCAGCAATTTATAAGGGTCTTAGTTCTTAAGTCAGCCAGAGTGAAAGTCCTGCTTTTAATCAGCCCTCAACTACAATCATTGTTTAACAAGTCTCATTGACAGGATATAGCATGCTGCAAGTTTAGACATTGTCAAGATTAACCTTTTTTTTTAGGTTTGAAGTTTTCCAAAAGAAGACCAGAATGCCAATGTCAATAGCATAATGAATGCCCATAAGCATTCTGTACATCTGTCTGTTTTGGATCAACCCAGATCAGTGTCACACACAATAGGTGGGCACCTACCCTGAATGTATGGGAGGGAAAGGAAAATAAGTTATTATCTAAATAAGGATTTTTGCAAAAATGGATTTCTCTAAGGGAAATCACATCAATTGATTTGATTATAAGGATGGGAAAAAAAAAAGCCTTTAAGCAAATGTTGTGCTATGTCAATGCATTCTGGGGAAAGTGGTTAATCAAAAGGGGGAAGACAAATTCGTATAGTCATATATTGAACTAGTATCACAGATTTAGAGATGAAAGCTACTTTAGAAGTCAGCTAGTTTGACACCTCATTTTACCTAAGGTGCAATAAGAATACGTGACCTGCCCAAGGTCATACAAGTAGTGACAGGCAAGATTTAAACCCACGTTCTCTGACTTCAAAGCTAATGTCCTTTCCACTGTCTCATGCACCTCTCAACTACACTTTCTTTTAGTTTATAGGGCACTTTTTAAACTTTCTAGCAGATTTAAGGGTTACAGAATGAATGCTGAATACATTTAAAAGGTTTATTATCTAAAATGATGGAGACTTTTCTTCTACTTTTATCTTCCAGAAATTAAACAGGACCCTTGTGTGTAGTAAAGTTGACACTAGACTACTAACCACAGAGGGATGATTCCCAGCAACACTTGGAGAGCAGGAAAAAGTAACTGTATAGTTCCAGAAAGATTCAGCCAGCAAAATAATCTATAAATATATTATGAAGGACAAAATATGCAATTTATCTATAAATACTTTTCCTGGTAAGATGTGCCTTCACAACCCCTAGTTATGGCAAAGAACACATAATTTATTATTAACTGCAGCATATTACCAATGATGACAATATAATTGGTATAAAAGACATCTCCTTTGATGTTTATGAGCGGAAAAGGAATTAAGACAATGAGATGAGAGTGGGAAACCTTTACATTTCTTTGGAAATACTAATGCACTGAATACTTCAAAAACCTGTCATTTTTTTTCATTGTGGGTATTGCCACTACCAACACAAATCACAGCTCCACTGTAATTAAAATGTATGAAGTCACTGGGGTGGGTACATTGCTTCAGCTATCCTTTTCTAAGGACTTCAATATAACCAATAACCACTGGGAATGAACTTGAAAATTATTTTGTAAATTATTATGAGGGGCTATCTTGCATTTGAAAATGACAATCCAGTTTATCTACAAGAAAATAAAACTTAAGGAGGGTCATACTTACTGTGTAAAAGATTTTAATTTTGTTCAATTTCTTGTTTGTATGTGTGTGTGTGTGATATACAAACATATGTATCCACACATATATATTCATGAAATGCAATAAATGGGAATATGAAATGTACAATGTGTCAAAAAAGAAACTTAGTAACTAGCTTCTTCTACTTACTAGCTATGTGGTCATTTCACCTTACAAAATATGGGGGCTGAATTATAAGGGGTAAAGATCCCATTAAATTCCAGACACTGTGATCCTATATGTATGAATCTACATATAATTATCAAAAGACTGAGTTTGACTGGCCTCTCCACACGTTAGAATAAGCTCTTTAACAAAGAATGTACATACAAGCACATGCACATTTTATTCTCTAAAAGATTAAATGACCTTAAAATGTAAACTTTTTCTTGGAGTATTAAATTAGAATTTATATACTGGAACGTGTATGCTTTGGGAGTGGTGCCTAGAAAAATAAACATGTTTTCCTTAATTAGTCCTAAAGGAAAAACCAATATAACTGGAAATTAATATTTGTTATTTTAATATTGAAATGGCAAATATGGTTCACATATTCTGTAAAAACGAATATGCTTTCATATGAACAAAAATTACAAAATAAATAATAGGTCAGTTGATCTGCTATAAATGGGGAACTCTCGTTAGTAGTTTTGATGATTTACGTTTTTGCTTATTTTAAACTCCTACTATGTTGGACACTGAGACTATCATGTAACCCACGGTCACAGAATATTGATATGAAAAGTTCCTTGTGTTTGGCTCAAACACAAGCTTCTCAGTCAGGGCAACTTTTCCTTTCAGTTGCCTTTGCTGGTAAGTGGCACAAACATCCAGTCTGGTTAATTCTTTCCATGGGCTTTAAGGCTCATCGGTATGCAGATGAGTGCCTAATCAAATAACTGCCCATGGGCCCCAAGTAACTTAATGTATGTATGTGCACATAAATGAAAGAAGTCTCCAGACAGCATTTGTGTTGAAACACACAGGGAGGATGTCTACTTCTTCATTACAAGTTATTCATCCTATAAGATCAGTGTCTTCTCAATTGTAATTAGACTTTTGTCTACTCCCCAAACATTCTCTCCAGAACATCATGTGATATGCAAAAGCAGTGAAAAAGTCCATTTGGTAGAGTCAAAACATATTTAACCTCCTTGGGCCTCAATTTACTCATCTATAAGATGAAAGTGTTAGGCTAAATGAATTCTAAAGTCCTTTCCAGTTCTATATCTATGATCTTAAGAATCCAAACATTTCAGTATGCACTATTACAAGGCAACCTGATCTTCAAATCAGGAAGCCATAAGTTCTAGCCTTGCCTTGAACACACATTCTGACTTTGTCACAATAAGCAAGTCACTTAACCTTTCATTGCTCCAAGCAATGCTCTCAGGTCAATGAAACCAGTAGGGCAGACCCACAGCCCTCTGCTCCACCTTATCTCCCCGAAGAAAAAAAATATTCAAAGCACTGTACTCCTGGGACAGAAAGGCTGATTTAGGTCATTAAAAATCACATGTATATTTGTGTGTATATGTGTGTGCATACATAGATACATATGCATTGGCTGTTGTCCTTCGTCTTTGAAGAAGACCAAAATGACATCACCAAGATAAAGTGATGTGTTAGTGTGTCCGACTGTCGTTGATCAGACCAACACAAGCTCGGAATGTTCTACCACAGGTTGGGCACAGATAGTTCGTATGAATATTTGGGGTGGATATTCCAAATTTGCACATTCTACATATCCTTTGTGCTGTCTCAATTCTGCTTTGCTCACAGAGCATAGCACCTTTTCTTATGTGGGAATGCCATGCTGAGCAGTCCTGTGCTAGTGTCTCACATGTTGCACAATCAAATCTGAAGTTCTTAAGAGAGACTTTGAGAGTGTGCTTGTATCACTTCTTCCGGCCACCATGTGATCGCCTGCCCCATGTGAGTTCTCCATAAAATAGTCTTTTGGCAAGTGTACATTTTGCATTCGAACAACATGGCCAGTCCATTAGAGTTGTGCTCTCTATGGCATAATTTGACTATTTGGCAGTTCAGCTCGAGCAAGGACTTCAGTGTTTGGTAACTTATCTTGCCAGGTGATCCTCAGAATCTTCCTAAGACAGTTCAAGTAGAAGCGATTCAGTTTCCTGGCATGGCACTGGTAGACTGTCCATGTTTCACAAGCATATAACAATGAGGTCAGCACAACAGCTCTGTAGACCTTCAGTTTGATAGTCAGTGTAATACCTCTTCTCTCACAAACTTTTCTTTGGAGCCTCCCAAACTCTGAGCTAGCTCTGGCAATGCGTGTATCAGCCTCATTGTCAACGTGCACATCCCTGGAAAGTACACTACCAACGTAAGTGAACTTATCCACAGCATTCAAAACTTCTCCATTTGTTGTAACTGATGGTTCCACGTATGGATGGTGTGGTGGTGGCTGATGGAGCACCTGTGTTTTCTTGGTGTTAATTATTAGGCCAAAATTAGCACAGGCAGCAGAGAATTGATCCATACTTTGTTGCATCTCAACTTCAGAGGCTACATTGAGTGCACAATAAGCTGCAATAACATACAGACACATACACACATATGTTGCTCATTCATTCAGTCATGTCTGACTCTTTGAACCCCTATAGACTATATCATGCCAATATTGTCCATGGGGTTTTCTTGTAATTCCAAGTTGTAGTATGTGCAGCAGCCACACCCTGGTTAAACCATCTTCACAGGGGCTAAACCAGGTTGATGGTAATTGATAGGCCTCAAACCCATTGGCTGAATTTGTTAGAGGGATATGGACCCCAAACATGTGAAGACTTCCTCCTGGTGGAACGGATGGATGAGAAGAATTTGTTCCAATGGCCATTAAGGCAACTGAACCCAAGTACTGTGGAATGCTTAGAGCTTGGTCGGACATTGAAGAAGCCAAGATCATCTACTGCATCCTATGCTATCATCAGTCATCTTGATTTTTGTCTTACCACTGGACTTCAATGACTATGAAAGAGAGAATGAGGCTGAAAACCTTGCACAACTCTGCCTCACTTAAATCTAAATCATGCACAAATCAAGACATCACCCCTTGATGTTGTGGGTCCTTTTTGAAAACAAAGAATGAACAACAAATTATCCATTGAGTTTTCTTGGCAGATTCATTCTCTCAGTTCTCTCAACTATGAAATAATCACTATGATAAGCATTGTAAAATATACAAAGAAAATTAGGACATGACCCTGTCCATATGGAACATTCAATTTAGTGGAGAGGGGAGAAGAAGGGTATATGCAACACAAATGCAAATATGTACTACTTATACAAGTTCATAGGGTAGGTAGGCTCTACAGGGGATAGGGTGTTGGGCCTGGAGTCACAAAGACCTGACCTTGGATAATTATTAGCTGTGTGATGCTGGGCAAGTCACCTAACCTATTTGCCTCAATTTCTTCATTTGTAAAATGAACTACAGGGAAAAAAAGGCAAACCACACCAGTATCTTTGCCAAGAAAACCCCAAATGGAATCACAAAGCGTTAGACACAACTGAAATGACTCAACAACAAGTGTATGGTTATAAAATAAGGCACAAAATAGAACGAGTAGGAAGGTAACAAGATTATATTAAGTGCTCACTGCATGCCAGGCACTGTAGTAAACACTGAGGATATAAATACAAATAAAAAGAAAAACAGTTGCTGATCCAAAGGGATTAAATTCTAATGGGCAGAAGACAAAATGAGAAAGGGAGCTAAAAAGCAGGGTGGGAAGGAGGAAACATAGAAAGTCCTTATTCAGAGGCATGGGGTGGAAAGACAGAAGCCCAACTAGGAGAGGATCAAGTGTGGCTGGTCCAGGTTCAACCCCAAAAGAGGAGCCCCCAGAAAAACTCAGCAGTAGGGGAAGGTGACCAGCATGGCCTTCATGTAAGTACAGAGTTCTAGTTGATCACTAAATTCCTCTCTAGCTGTAACCTTTATTCTAATTATTGAATCTCATTGCTAATTAATTAGAACACCACCCTTCAAGTGAGGAAACCATGGGATTAAGTCTCACCTCTAGCATACATTCTGGCAGTGTCAAAATAGGCAAGTCACTTAACCATGTACTCTAAATGCTCTAAAACAATGCTCTAAATGCTCTAAAACACAAAAGTACAGAATTATTACAGTATTAACTACTCAGTTAATCTCTATTAGTGGAGGGAGTGGCTTTACTCGTTTTCTACACCAATGAAATCATCAGGCCAGACCCACTGCCCTCCACCCCACCCCATCCTCGAAGAAAAAAGGCACTATTACTTAAAGAAACAGAATTTTAATGGTATCTACCAGCTGAGGACATAGTAGATAGAAAACTGGGCCTGGAGTTAAAAAGACCTGTATTTGAATTTGGTCTCAGGCACTAACTAGCTGTGTGATCCTGGATAAGTCACTTTAACCTCCATTTGCCTCAGTTTCCTCAAATGTAAAATGGGAATAATCATAGCACCTTCCTCCCAGGATTGTTGTGAGAATCAAGTGATATACTATTGTACAGTGCTTAGCACATTTCCTAGCACTATGTAAGTACTTATTTCCTTCCACCTATGGAAGTTAAGGTTTGGCCATAATGGTAGAAGGAACCACTGAGGTAGAAGTCACTTTAAGAAAGCCTTTGTTTACATGAAAATTAAAGAACTTTTCATATTAGTGAAGTATTGTGTCTATAGGGTACTGAATAATTATCAGTTGAGGCTCTCAGAACTCTCATAAACAATAAGAAATTAAATGAGCTAGTACCTAAAAGTTTCTATTAACTTACAGAAGTTACAGAGTACTTCTCCAACTTGGCACATTTTTCTATAATATATGGTCATTATTACTACCCCATCTTCTATTCACACAGCAACTTCTTTCCTAAGAACTTGAAGCCACTTTTAGAGAATGGTTCATTAATCTTTCCTCTATGGTGGTTCCCTGGAATGTTTGAAGAATGAATGAATGAAATAATGGGCCTCCATCTGTTCCAACTATTCAGGGTCTTTCTATAGCCGCATAGTGGATAAAAGTTTCTGAAGGCAAATTATTTCTCTCCAACCCTCCACCCTCTTCCCCATCCTCCATTGCCATATAACTCTATGAAAATTTCCTAAGAAATTTTGTTACACCTCAGTCTCAAATCTTCTGAGGAAAAAATCAAAATGAAGGATTCTGGAGATCCTTCAGATTGGTATTCAAGAGGTAATGCCAATCTCTTTTCCATGGAGTGCTTTAAATTACAAATGAAATAAATATTTGGGAAAGAAAGTTAGGTGAAACAATTGAAAAGAGCAGAAATAAACTAAATGATATCCAGACCTCTAATTCTGTTAAAAATTTCAAAATACCAATGTCTCAAAGCAAATAACTGATCGTTATAATAATAGTTCACATTTAAATATTTTATTATGCATATGTCTGATATATGATGTTAAGATATTTATATAAATTTATGCTATATATTTATACTTATTGTATAGAATATTTTCCTTATGACAATCCTATAAATAGTACAAATATCATGTTTTTCATTTTATAGATTGGGAGATTAAGTTATCTACCTATAAATACCTAAATAATAAAGCAAATATTTAATAGAATTATGTAAATAATCTTTATATAGGATTTATAAAACAATTTAGGGGCCCCTAGATGGTGCAGTGGATAGAGTACTGGACCTGGAGTTAGGAAGACTCATCTTTAATTCAAATCTGGCCTCATAGATACGTACTATGTGACACTGAGAAAGTCATTTAACCCTGTTTGCCTCAGTTTCTCATCTATGAAATGAGTTGGGGAAGAAAATGACATACCACTCCAGCCAAGAAACCCTAAATGGCAAACCGAATGGTCCCTGAATGACTGAAATGATTGCAGTTGGCATATTTCATTTGATCTTCATGGCAACTCTATAAAATAAGTGCTCTACTTACCCCCATTTTAGGGAAGGAAACTGAGTCTAATAGTATCAGAATCAGATAACTGGTAAATATCTACGACAGGATTAGAACTCAGGCTTTTCCAACCCTTTGTCAATGATTCTATCCACTATGCCAAGTAGCACTAAGTACTATCATGGTCATAACTTAAATAGTCAGATTTTCTTGTGCCAAGACTTCATCATCAACAAACATTATTGAAACTATGTTTAAAATACTATGCTAGCAGATCCTGGGTTCTTGAAGGCATCTGCCTTCTTGGGTTTGACACACACATACATATGAGCATTGTCCTTCTGAGAGACAAATGACATTCTTTATCAATAAATTTCTTCATAACTAACCAATCCTGCTGTCTTTCATCCTGATGTCTCTTCCATGATACATGCATATTCTTTGAAATTATGTTAGATTTGTTCAGACTTGCTAAACAGACAGTTTTCCCCAGTGCAGTCAGTATAATCGTTGTTATGGCTGGGCCCAAATATAGGCAAATGATAATACACACTGCTGATTAGTGCCCTTTGTTCAACCTTGAATGGGATATGATGACATTACATGAAGACAAAAGAAGATGCTCTCTTGGTTAGGCAGAATACACAAATCACCAAAGAAGAAATGTTCTCCTTAATCAGTACTCATTTTCTCTTATTTTCATGTAAACAAAATAATTAATGAGGCTCTAAAATTAAGTGAGGGGAAAGGACACTAGGTTTTGTTTAGAAAAAGTTTAAAAAATTTATAAAAAATACAACGGTTCTATTATTTTTGATAAAATAAAAATTCAAGAATCTTAGACTTGGAAGAGACTCATACCTGAGCAAGAATTTTCTTTAAAAGATATCCAGAAATTAGTTATTTAGTCTTGTTAGAAAACTTCAAGTGAGAGGAAATTCACTACTTCCCGAGACAGCCCAGTTCACTTTGGAGTAGCTCTAAATATTAGGAAAATTGTTTTTAAACCAAATGTAATTATGTCTCCTTGCAATTCCCACTCATTGTTCTCATTTCTGCCACTGGGGGCCAAGCAACTAACAACTCTTCAAATATGTAAAGTTGGATATTTTGCCCCACCCCAATGTCCCCTCTTCTGCTGATTAAACATTATCAATTACTTCAAAAATACTCATGGCATAATCTCAAGGCCCTCCACCAATGAGACAAGCATATAATTTCTTAAAGCCCTGCCATGAAACCTGAGCTTGCTTTTCTTAGTGTCCTGCCTCACTCAAACTAAGCTAGTTTTTCCTTAAAAAGAGATGAAATTATTCTTAAGATGTCATAAGATAAAAAGAACTAAGGTTCCACATGTTGAAATAGCTTCCTGGTCACCTTCAAGCATATGACAAGTCAAGGTTTGCTCCATGGGTTTGGGACCAGTAGACCAGCTACATGATCAGCTATGGAAAGCTGTCGTAACAATGTGAAACTGTGATGACCAAGCAGAGATTCCTGAGCACCTTTCCTACCCACCAAATACTAAATCATCAATGGCTACTTTTTGGATCTAGACATTCAACCAGTTCCAAATCCACCTAATTATATCATTGTTAAGGCCAAATTTCTCCATCTTAATGAAATGAATAGATGAGACTTTGTCAAATACTTTGTTAAAATAGAAGTAAAACATAGCATTCCTCCCGACTTATCTAGGAACTCAGTAAAAAAGAAATGAGGTGACGGGATCTCTTCTTGATAAAGTCATTGCCAGCTCTTTGAGACTACTACCTTCTTAGAATTTTTTCAGTAATCAAAGTAAAGCATGCTGGCTTATCCTTTGGAAAGTTGTAGGGAAATCTAAGCTACCAAGTAGTTTATATTTTTTAAAGGCTAATAAGGCCTTTAAATACCATATCATTCAAAATATCTTAAGTCTCCTTATGATTAGGAAAAATAATTCAATACTATTCTATGACCAGGACTACAAGCCTAAGAGCTTCAACTATATTGTAACATTTGTCTTCCACACTTCTATGGCCCACGTTCTAACAATTATTACTGTCACCACCATCTACTTATGCTTCTCATGTCTTTACAACTTCTTTCCATCAATCTTTCCTCACATTTTTATTATGTCTCTCATCCTTACCTCTTTGTGGCTAATCTATTTTTGTATTTTATATTTATTTATCTGCCCTCATTGAGGGCACTTTGTACCAAAATTCAGCAAATCCCTTTTGATATATTAATAATCCCTAATAAGTATTGGAGCCATATGTATATAATATTTTTGGACTGACAATTCTTTCCCATTTCTTCAAATCCTAACAATATTGTAGGTTAGAAATGCATATATTCTGTTAATTATAAAGTCATGGAGGATAATAAAAAATTGACAGAGAGAATTAGAAATAACTGAAAATGCATAATAATTTTTAAAACTTTAAAGATTTAAAGTCACAATGTTAGAAACATAAAATGAATTATGAATGAATTGGTTGGCTCATAAAATTCTAATCTCTGGGAAGGATATAGTGGAAAGGGAAAAAACAGAAAATGTACATAAGGAAACAGTTTTCTAATTTTTCAACCTCCCCAAGTCCTCATTTTTTTTACCTGAAATTTTTTTCCATTTTTTCCTTGACCTTCCCTTCCTCCCTTTCTTGATTCTGCCTACTTTGGCCCCTATCACCAACTCTCCCTATACTGCCATTATTTCACAGCTCTGTTCCTAGACAAAACAACTCTATGAAATACCACTTATGGGTCAATAACTTACAAATAAATTCCTTAAATAGATTGCATATATTGATCAGAATAAGGAGCTAATTTTTCCAAGCTGTCGTATGAAATGCTTTATTTTGTTATGACTACAAATGTGTGACAACAGACATTGCTAGAAATTCAGAATTTAGTCTAAAGAGAAATGAGAAAGAAGAAAACACAGATGTCTTAATAGATATTTTAAGACTAGTTGTTCCAACTTCATCAAGTTAATATACTCACATATGTTTAATACACCAAACACTTTAAAAGAATGTGGAGAAACTGTTTAAACAAGTTTGTGTAAGGGAAATGCTTATGATTTCAGCATGCTTGACACACACGACAGTTATCTTTGCAATCTGGCCCCAAGTACAGAAGCCTGTCAGAAAGAAAGAAGAAATCATTCATTAAAGCACTGTTACAACTTTTCAAAGAAAGCAGAGCTGGTAAGCAGATGTTCATTGTGGTAAAGTTATCATGATTTCCATTTCATCCCAACAGGCTCCAAAAAGTACTTCTCACTTAGGCCTTTCAGAAAGCTATCACATCACATAATCCATAATCTATTTCTCACAGTTTCTAGGTGAAAGTAAGAAAGGCAAATATTACCATCTTTTTAGTTTCTTTTGAAATATCCTTAGTTTCAGGTATGTTAAAATGCCATTGTCTCACTCTACAGCTTAATTCACACACATCTGGAAGTAATTCCTAGAAAACTTGCCTCAAAACCTGACTGATAATTCTAAAATGTAGGCTAATGTCATTATTTTAAAATGCCATGCAATCCACTGATAAATACTCTTCATTATATACATTTACCAATAGCTTATCTGCCTAACACGTTCCAGTTCAGTTATTTGAAATGTCAATAAAGTAGATCCTTTTGATAAGAGTTTTCAAAATTGATTCTTTATTTCTGTGTGACTATTGCCAGACAGGTAAAAAGGAATGCCAACAGATTTTAAGATCATTGATTTAGAGTTGAAAGGAACCTTAGGGAGAATCTGGTCCAACTCATCATTTAATAGATGAGGAAAATGAGACCCAGAGAAGTTTAAGAGACTTGTCAGAGACAAAACAAATAGTAAGCAGAAAAGTGGGTTTCAAAATCCAAGTCCTATGACTTCAAATCTAGAGCTTTTCCCACTGTATAGATCATTCTTTAATGATTTTCACATAAGCAAATTATAATGTCTTTAGAAAGATTCAAAACCATAAATGATCATAGAAGGAGTTCAAGGCATACATGAAAATCATGCTGATCTAATAGGCTACCTGAAGAAAAGGGAAAAGAGAAGAAGGAAAAAGAAGAGAAGGAGGAAAGGGAGGAGGGGAAGGTAGAATAGGAGGGGAAAAAAGAGAAGCGGAAGGAGGAGGAGTGAAGACATATATAGATGATATTAGATAAAAATAATGGAAAATATATATGCAAAATTTTCCAGACTCAAGGTTAAAAATTCCTGATGTAGAGAAATACAAGTAATTACTATTGGCAAAGAAGCTTTTAGCAATTCATTAAATAATGATCCGGGGTGAAGGCTCAAATTAAATAATTAATATATGCAAAGGAAGTTGCAGTTCTATTGAGAAAGAAAGTATCAAAATATACCCCTGCATAAATCTAGATCTCAGTAAGTAGTAAGATATTTATTAAGTGGTAAGTAAGATATTTAAGTAGTAAAATTAGTAAGTAAATTAGTAAGATATTTAGGAAGATGAAATTAGATGAGGATGAATCCACCGAGTGGCAGATTCTACTTTATCTTCTACATGAAATGCACTTAACCAATGTTCATGAAATCAAAGGTAAGTGAAATAATTGATAACAAAAATCTTCAAAAGAAATTTAAAATGTTACTCATCAAGTAAATCTGTTCTTATGTTTAAACATTTCATGAAATAGTTTCAAGGGTAAGTCACCCAGATGTGACAATTGTATTTTATAATAAACATGTCTCTAAATTATGATTTCCACGCTTTTATACCCTATAAGCATGATAAACACTCTTTCTAGACTTTTCTTTGGCAAAAGAACCAAATGCAAGAATTCAAGGATCACAAATGGGTCAGACACAAGCACTTTCCATTATGTGTTTTCAGACAGTGACACACTGGAGCAATTCAGGGTGCGGAGTAGGTGGGGAGGGTGACTAAGGGAAAGAGTGACTGAATTCAAGAGGAAAGTGGTGAACTTTTTCCCTATAACAGCACAAAATCCCAATCTGTCTATAACTCAGGTAAGTCTTAGAGAATTGCTTGAGGCGCTCAAAAGCTGTGACCTGCCAATTGAAAACTGGTGTCAGAGGTGGATGTTTTGAACATAGTTCTTCCTGAATTCAAACCATGTTCTCTATCCAGTATGCCATGCTACCTTTTTTTGGTGAGGTTTGTTTAAAAGTAAAGCACACTAATTTTAAAAGTCCAAACAGTGAAATAGCTTCATCTGACGTATTATCCCTATTACCAGATTCAAAATTTGTAAATGAGACCACATGCAAACTTGTTTATATGAGTATTTTTTTAACCATTAGTTTATTCAGCTCTATTTTCTTGCTGGATGTTCCACTGGCTGAACTTTCTAACCAATTCCCATGTAAATATAATTTGTTCTGGGAACATGATCAGGAGTACTTCTAACTTATCTTGTTAGATATTCTTTCAGAGGTTATATCAAACATTTATTTTTAAAGACTAGTCTTTATCTTGACTATTGTAACATACACAATATTAATCATATGGCACACAATGCCTGATATACTAAAAGAACCAAAAGAACCTTAAATTCATAGAGGGGTCTAGCATGGTGGATTTAGACAAAAAGACTCATTTTAGAATTACCCAGGATAGGAAATATGCATGGATGGAGATAATGCCCTATTAGATGAAAGCACAAAACCATTAAAGTACTTAAATATGGCATTCAACACGTTGCTTGTGGTGGGACCATTTTTCATGTTCCCCCACCACCAATATGTGCTTCCAGTCTTCCATGCCTGAAAAAAATATGTTGCTGGAATATATCTTTATTACTTACTAAGCATATAGTAATAAAAAGAGACCAAATCTGTGGCACATAAAACTAAGCTAAGGATGTTGTGTTCCATCTTGATGATGAAATGCAGATTTCCTATAAAAGGCAAATCCTTCAAAAGCTTGAAGAGGATAATATGCTTGAAAAAATTTCAGCTGGTTAAATTTAAGATATTAAGGAGAAAATCCAGAGCAAGAAAAGTAGCTGGCACTACAGTCTTTGTTTTATTCTAAATGAATAACATTATTATCATTTTATCCTTATTTTATTTTTTGCTTCAAGTCTTCTGAGATTTCAAAATAATTAGCCATAGGAATGCCAGGAGGACAGACTTACCTCCCTTAAAAAATTCATTTCAGTTGCATTGTTAAAGATAGGTCTATTTGCAGTAACATCATCTGAATGATTGTAAATGAAATGTTGACATTTTCCTTCTGTACAGCATCTGGGCATTCCCTCTTATCCCCTTGTTTCCCTTTTTAAAAAATCTTCTTTAAAACTGATGTAAGTGGGACATTATTAGAACAGAATGATCTCAATGAAGTATGAGAAAGGTGATGCAGAGAAAGGTGAACCAATGGTGGTCCCTGGTGGCCTCTGTGTGCCTACTGTTATTGACCATGAGGCATCCCCCATTGTCTCTGAGGAAGTAAGAGTAAACTCTCTAGGCATCTTAGAAGTATGTGGGGGAAAATAGTCATCTTCAAGATGCAGTAATCCTGAGACTCCCAAAGACCAGAATTGGAGAGCTGTCTAAAAATCGTGTTGAGGGAATAGTTTGGAATTTTACATGGCATTGAAGAGGCCATTGGGAATTGTGCCAAATGGACTTGGTTGGGATTTTTGGTGCAAGGCATTGCAGATGGCACTTGAAAAGAGCCTGGAAATATTTTCCAAATTGGGGACATGGATCAATGTGGCAAATGCTACCAAGGGGGTTTGCTGAGAAGAGAGGGATGGGCTGATGGTGGATGCATTAGTTTAAAAGTTTTTAAGGGAGAGATAAATTCTTTTTTTTCTCTAGAATTATGTGATCTCTCTCTCTCTCTCTCTCTCTCTCTCTCTCTCTCTCTCTCTCTCATTCACTCACTTTCTCTCCCACTCCCCCCTCCCATCCCCCAGTAAAGCTGAGGGTTCCTTGTGAACATGGTAAGTAAAACACATGTACTGACCTAGAGGGATCTTTTTCTTTGTCTTTTAAATTATTCTGGTATTAAGATTTTGCCATCAATGAATTTGCGAAATCCCAAGACCTTACTACATGCTGACTTAGCTAGCTTTTCTTGTAAAGGTATTGAAATAGTCCTTGACCCCTTAAATAACCCTGTTTTGTATTATTGACATAGCTTTCTCATGGTCTCGGTACAAAAATCCAGGGTACTAGGAGTCATCAACACCTTCCTCAAGTTTCTGATGAGCCAATCATCATGGACAACAAAGGTGGGAAGCAATGGCCAACTGAATCAATATCTTTGCTGAACAACCTTTTCTTGCTATGGCTAAGTAAACTTTTTGTAAACTGTCTGATGTTCTAGAAGCATTTATTTTTCTTCCAATACCAAATCTGAATTAGCAGGTTTGAATTTGAAACTTGAATTAGGCCGGCTGGATACAAAAACCATTTGTGAGCCACTCTGTTTGGCATGAAAAATTAACTAATTTGCCTATTTACAAGCAGAAAGAGGGAATGGGGAAAGAGGAGAATGGGAAAGGTGTTTTCTCAAATTTTCATTATAGAATAATAAACTACAAAAACTTTAATTCAAATTATTACTCTTTGGATATTATTCTTTTTCAATAAAAATTCTCTTTGCATTTGAAATGTGTGGTTTCAGATTATTCAAAGTAATTTCGAGTAAATTCCTGAAACATCTTATAGCAAGCAATGATTCTTTTATATTTGTAACTTGAGGCTCACCAATGCTTACCTATTTGAACTTTGGCAGGACATGAAACTATAACTATTCATGATGATGATGACAATGATGATGATGAGCAAAGTACTTTACCCAGAATATCTCATTCACTCCTAACAAGAACCCTGTACAGGTAAGCATTTTGCAGATAAGAAAACTGCCAATGAAAGAGATTAAGGGGCATATACAAGGTCCTGTTGTTAATATTAGAGGCAGAATTGAAGTTCAGGCTCTCCCAACTCTAAGTCTAACACAGTTTCCACCAACCCTCCTTCTTTTTAGTGTTCAGTCAGTCAAGAAGCATTTATTATACACCCTTACTGTGTACCAGGCACTGTGCTAAGCATGGGAAATGCAAAAACCCTACAAAATCATGATGCCTGCCTTCAAGGAGCTCACATTCTAATATGGAAGGCAATGCATGAATGACTGGGTACATATGAGAAAGATATAAAGTAAACAAAAGCCAATTTTAAGGGAAAAGCATAGGGAGAGTGGAGGGGGGGTTGGAAAAGACTTCCTGCAGAAAGTAGGATTTGAGATAAATCTTGAAGAAAGTCGGAGAAGCTAAGGAGGCAAAGGTAAGGAAGGAGAATATTCTAGGCATACAGGAAATTCAGTGCAAAGGCATGAAGTGTTGTGTGTGAGAAACTATAAGCATACTTGTACATAAAGTGCATGAAGGGGAGGAAAAGGCAAAAAGACTCCAAAACCAGGAAGGACCAGAATGTGAAGGGCTGTAAATGCCAGACAAAGAACCTTATAGTTGATACTTTAGGTAATGGGGAGCCACTGAAGCTTATTGAAAGGGGTTAGATCTGAACTGATGGAAAGTCACCTAGACAGCTGAATGGAGGATAGACTCCTAGGATTAGGAAAAGATTTGAGACAGGAAAATCAATGAAAAGGCTACTGCATCAGTTTGGGCAAGATACAATAAGGGACTGTACTATGGTGGTGGCTATATGAACGGAGAAGAAGGTATATATGCAAGTGATGTATGGTAGAAACAATAAGGCAAAGCATTTGATATATGCTATGGAGTAAGGAATCAAAAATGGCACCAAAGTTGGAAGTCTAAGAGGATGGCGATGTTGAGGTTTAGGGGAGCAAAGACCCCTAAATAGTGACATGTGGGTCCTACATGAATGAATTCGACCCCAGCCTTCTTTCAGTGAAAGACAAGGTTTATTAGAACACCAATAGAGAATGGGTGTGGTTCTAAAAATCGATCATATTGGCCAGACTCTTAAGGAATCTAAGCATTGGCTAGACTCTTAAGGAATCTGAAAACCTTAATGGAGGCAATATGAATCTAATATACGGAAAGACTGTTGGAAGTATCTAGGAGTGACTAAGTAGTCTGGGGTGACCAAGAGGTAACAGAGAAGGGCTGGGAATGCCAGGGACCTGGACTTGGTTGCCAATGGGGTCTAGATAGGATCAAAGGTGGGAAGAAGCCAAAGGTGATCCAGAGGTAACAGACAATGAAAGACTGGTCTAGATTAGGGATAACAGAGAATTAGGAGATTGGATGTAGGCTACAATGAAAGGCTAGTTGACTGGGATGGGATGATACCTTAGATGAACACCAGACACTTGAGCAAGTGGGAAAATTCAAAGAGAGTTCATGGAAAAGTTCAAGGGTGCAATTTCCAGGTCTGTAAACAAATGGGACCCAAATTCTTTTGGGGTAAGGGGTGAAAGTCTAGGCTTGGGTCTGTACCCCATCAATGGTAGTATCAACAATAAATAAAGTTTGGAAAGAAGAAAAGATTTGGAACAGGGAGAAATGAGTACAGTTTTGGATACACTGAGTTTCTTAAAAGATTCAAAGTAGCTGAGCTTTGTAGAGTATGACTGAATATATGGATCTGGGAATCATGTTGAATCCATGGGAGCTGATGAGATCACTATTCTAAGGAGCATACAGGGAAAAAAGAAGAGGTCTAGGCCTTAAGGAAAAAGCCTTAGGGGATATTCTTGGTTAGTGGGTCAGATAAATATAGAAATACCACACAAGGATGGGGGGACAGAGCCAAGATGGAAGAGTAAAAGGACAGACCTGTAGAGGTTCTCCCCCCACAGCCCATAAAATATCTGTAAAAAATGACTCTAAACAAATTCTAGAGTGGCAGAAGCCACAAAACAACAGAATGAAAGAGATTTCCAGTCCAAGACAGCCTGGAAGGTCAACAGGAAAGGTCTATCACACCAGGCTCGGGGCAGAGCACAGCCTAGACTTGGCTGCAAGGCATGGCACAGACAGGACTGGAGCAGGATTCAGAGTGAGGAATCATGGGTAGCAACTGTGGTTCCCAGATTACTCAAACCACAAACACCAAAGACAGCTTCAAAGGTCAGTGAGAAAGCTCTTTCACATGGGTGAGAAGGGAGGAGGATCCTGCCCTAGCCCCAGTCACAGGCAGCCCCAGGGAGCAGCAGGGTTCATTTTTGGAGCCCTCTGCCTAAGGAACCTCAGGGAATCGAGCTGTGGATCTCAGCCCTGACTGGTGGTCCTAGAGTGAGGAGGAGCACTAGCTGGTGGAGCTGGTGGAGGCTCTGCAGAGAGAATTCTATTCACAGATCCTGGCCAGAAAAACTTTGGTAACTGTCAAACCAGAGCACAGGCCAGGAGAGGAGTAAACTCCTCTCCCTTGATTGTGCCACCTTGGAGAAACTGAGAACTTACAGGTCCCTAGAGTGTACCCTTCTCTTGACAAAGGACTCAAAAGTCAAGTAACTGGCTGGGAAAATGCCCCCAAAATGGGAAAAAAATAAGACTATAAAAGGTTACTTTCTTGGTGAACAGGTATTTTCCTCCATCCTTTCTGATGAGGAAGAAGAAAGCATACCATCAGAGGAAGACATCAAAATCAAGACTTCTGCATCCAAAACCTCCAAAAAATATATACAATGGTCTCAGACCATGGAAGATCTCAAAAACGATTTTGAAAATCAAGTAAAAGAGGTGGAAAAAAACTGGGAAGAGAAACAAGAGCGATGCAAGAAAATGATGAAAAGTGAATCAACAGCTTGCTAAAGGAGACCCAAAAAATGCTGAAGAAAGTAACACTTTTAAAAATAGACTAACTCAAATGGAAAAACAGGCCCAAAAAGTCAATGAGAAGAAGAATGCTTTACAAAGAATTAGACAAATGGAAGAGGAGGTTCAAAAGCTCACTGAAGCAACTAGTTTTTTAAAAATTAGAATGGAGCAGATGGAAGCTAATGACTTTATGAGAAACCAAGAAATTACAAAACAAAACCAAAACAATGAAAATATGAAGGACAATGTGAAATATCTCACTGGAAAAACAACTGTCCTGGAAAATAGATCCAGGAGAGACAATTTAAAAATTATGAGACTACCTTAAAGCCATGATCAAAAACAGAGCCTACACATCATCATTCAAGAAATTATCAAGGAAAACTGCATGGTATTCTACAACCAGAGGGTAAAATAAATATTGAAAGAATCCACCAATCATCTCCTAAAAGAGATCCAAAAAGAGAAACTCCTAGGAATATTGTAGCCAAATTCCAGAGTTCCCAGGTCAAGGAGAAAATATTGCAAGCAACGAGAAAGAAACAATTCAAGTATTGTAGAAATACAATCAGAATAACACTAGATCTAGCAGCTTCTACATTAAGGGATCGAAGGGCTTGGAATATGATATTCTGGAAGTCAAAAGAGCTAGGATTGAAACCAAGAATCACCTACTCAGCAAAACTGAGTATAATACTTCAGGGGAAAAAATGGTTATTCAATAAAATAGAGGGCTTTCCAGCATTCCTGATGAAAAGACCAGAGCATAATCGAAAATATGGCTTTTAAATACAAGAATCAAGAGAAGCATGAAAAGGTAAACAGGAAAGAGAAATCATAAGGGACTTACTAAAATTGAACTGTTTATGTACATGGAAAGATAATATTTGTCACTCCTGAAACTTTTCTCAGTATTTGAGTAGTTGGAGGGATTATATACACATACACAGATATATATGTATATATATAGATATAGATGTAGATATAGATATAGATATATAGATATCATCTCTTCCTATTCAACTCACCCTGTGTCCTCTAGGGTGAGTTGAATAGGAAGAGATGTTATCTAAAAAAATAAAATTAAGGTGTGAGAGAGGAATATATTGGGAGGAGAAAGCGAGAAATGGAATGGGGTGAATTATCTTATAAAAGAGGCAAGAAAAAGCTTCTTCAGTGTAGGGGAAAAGCGGAGAGGTGAGAGGGAAAAAGTAAAGCTTACTCTCATCACATTTGGTGGGAACGATATGCACACTCAGCTTGGTATAAAAATGTATCTTACACTACAGGAAAGTAGAGGAGAAGGGGATAAGTGGGGTGGGGGATGATGGATAGAAGGGCAAATAGAATGAGGGAGTAATTAGAAGTAAACACTTTAGGGCAGGGACAAGTTGTAAAGAGAAAACAGAATAAATAGGGGACAAGAAAGGATGGAGGAAAATACAGTTAGTCTTACACAACATGACTATTATGGAATTCTTTTGCAAAACTGAACATATATAGTCTATATTGAATTGCTTGCCTTCTCAGTTTGAGTGGTTGGGGAGGGAGGAAGGGAGAGAAGTTGGAACTCAAAATTTTATGAACTAATGTTTAGAATTACTTTTATATGCAACTGGGAAATTAGAAATATAGGTAAAGGGGTATAGAAATCTGTCTTGTCCTACAAGAAAAGAGAAAAGATGGGGATAATGAAAGGGAGGGGTATGATAGAAGGGAGGGCAGATTGGAGGAAGGGGTAATTAGAATGCACTATGTTTTGAGGAGGGGGAGGGGAGAAATGGGGAGAAATTTTGGAACTCAAAATCTTGTGGAAATGAATGCTGAAAACTAAAAATAAATAAATAAAATTTAAAAAAAAGAAATACCACACAGGATCTCTTCTTGTTAATACTGAGTTAGCAATTTCATTACTTAGAATTTTAAAACTGGTGAATAATGTGGAAAAGTGGATAGAACACTGAGTTTGGAGTTAAGAAGTACCTGGGTTTGCATTATACCTGTAAATAACTACTACTTGTATAACTTTGGAAAAGTCATATAACCTTTATGAGCCTCAGTTTCTTCATCTATAAAATGGGGATCTGAACACTGTAACACAGCTTATAGTCTTTCAAGAGAGTCAAATAAAATAATGTAAAAATAAACTGTGCTGATAACCTTAAAGTATTAAATAATATTTTTAGAAAGTGTTAAATAATTTTCAGCTATTGGTGTACCTTTATTTAAAAAAAGAAAGAATTCAATTTTTAAATAATTTTTAACAGAATCCTCCTGAATCAATGAGGTTTAATTACATTTAGCAATCTCCTTTAGCAGCTTGAAAGTCTGGGAACGCTAAAGTTCCCTGGCAGAGAAGCAAGAAGAAGGAGAAAAGGGGCACAAGAGGGGGAAGGGGAAAAGAGAGATGTAGAAAGGGAACACCAGAAGAAACACATTTGGCAGGCAGCAGTTCAGTTTCACAAGCAAATATTTAACTCTCCACAACTGATGAGTAAGCACAAATGGGGATTGGTTAGATTTAATTTGAAGGCTGAGCACATAATTTAGTTTCAACATTTCAGTGTTTGGATTTTATATAAACAACAGTGTCATCAGAAAAAATTTTGTTTAGTATATAATTTCTACTCATGAATATATTGGCTGCAGCTATTTTAAAATGTCATCCACCTTGGCACTTAATCTGGGGCAGTGTAATCACACTTCTTAACAGAAATAAAAGAACATTCCATTTTATTTTATCTTGTAAGCAGAGAAAACAATGCTGAAATTGAAATCAGAAAATGTGGGTGTGACTTTTACCTCTGCCACTTAATAACTACAAACCTGGCCAAGGCACTTTACTTGTCTGGGCCTCAGATGCTTGGACTAGATAGTCCCTGAATTTCCCATCCAGCTGCAAATCTATGATTTTTTTTAAAAGAAGGATTGTACAGAGAGTGAGAGAAACAGAATTCACAGGGTAAAGTCTTTAACTCCAAATTCAGGCCTCTTTTGTAATGTACAATTAGTGAGAGCTTTGTAGGGTAGGGACAAGTGAAGTGAGTTGCTTAGAGTCAAACAATCAACATATGCCAAGGGCCACATTTGAATCCAGGCCTTCCTGTTTTGGAAACTCCCTCTCTATTAGAAATCAACTGAGGCTCATGGACTATGTCCAACACCAGTATGCCTTCAATATACAGCAGGTCCCTAAGTGTGCCTAATGCACTTTCAATAGGTGAAAAAGTAACAGAGAAGTATGACTCCTTAAAAATGGAACATGGGAGGGACAGAAAAAGGAATAAAAAGCTATAGTTATTTGAACTTCCTACATCAAAAGCTGTCAATAGAGTATCACTGGCACATAGTAAAAGTTTAATAAATGCCGTTGACTGATCGATCATTAAGTAACTATGAACAGAGGTCAAGGAAAGCTTAGAAACATCTTTTTTGTTCCTTGGGGGCCCCAGGAATCCTGAAGCTGTAACCTTTTTTGGCCAGGGACTTGTGAACTGGAAGCAGTGACTGAAACCTCGACCAAGGTTTTCACTTACAAGTGCTCTATAAAATGTTTTTTATTGCTTTTACTATTTCAATCTTCTTTACTCCAGAGATTCCTTGATCTCTTCGATCTGTACCTTTTCAACTTCATAAAAAGAAGAGAGATAACAAAACCCCAAATTAAATTTCTACTTTCAGAGGGGCAATATTAATTACAGTAATTTTAAATTTGAAGGAGGAAAGGAAAAAGAGAAAGGACAAGAATTTATTCCATACCTTCTCTGTGCAGGCACTGCTAAGGGCTTTACAAATATCTCATCTGATTCTCATAACAACCCTGTGAGATAGATGTTATTCTGATCTCCATTTTACAGTTGAGGAAACTGAGGTAGAGATAAAATGACTTGCCTGGGGTCACACAGTTAGTATGTGTCTGAGACTAGAGTTGAACTTGTCTTCCTGACTCTAGGTCCAGTGGTCTATCCCCTGCTACACCTACGCTATAGGAAAATGTCTAGAAAACAGGTTGATCTTGCATATTTTTTGAGATCAAAAGGTATATTTCGTTGAAATGTACTTGGTAATGAAATTATTCCCAATATATTTTGAGGTTTCTATTTATATTGTGTCTCTTCTTGGCCTTTGATTCTAAGCCACTGACATAAGAACTGTGGAGAAACAAAGAAAATATATAGGCAAATTCTCCCAAGATAAGGACTTGTTCACATAAATGCAGGCTACTTCCACTATGTCTATCGTCTTCACTATATTCAGCCTTTTCCAAAGATTGAAAGTAGAGGAGAAATCAGTGCCATAAAACGCTACCAGATATCAATAGATTTTACAGGAAATTAAGCCTTCAATTCCTCAATGATTACTGTAGTTTTGCTAGGAATAATTATTTCAAACAGAAACAATTCAATTCAACAAATATTCAATAAGCTTCTACTACATCACAGGCACTATGTTCAGTGCTCAAAATACAAATTAAAAAAACAAACAAACCAGGCCCTAACCTCAAGAAGCTTACTTTTTACTATGGGGAAACAACATGTACACAGAGAAAGAAATACCACGTAAATACATCAGAAAAGGCCTTGCTTAGGAACCAGAATTTTGGCTGAAATGTCTTGGGAGGAATTAAGGCTTCTAAGTGATGGAGGTTAGGGAAAGTATTCCAGGCATGGATATGGGAGAAGGAATGTCATAGAATGGGAAAAGCAGGCCAGTTTGGTTAGATCATGGAGCACGTGAAGGAAAGTAATGTATAATAAGCCTGAAAAGATTATGAAGGACTTTAAATGTCAGAAGAGTTTGTACTCTGTTCTAAGGAAGTCACCAAAGTCTTTTGAGCAGGGGAATAATATAGTTAGAATTTCATTTTAAGAATATCCATGTGGTTCCTGTGAGGAGAACAGATTAAAGCAGAGGTACTTAACTTGAAGTCCCTAACCTTGTTTTTGTAATATTTGGATAACTGTGTTTCAATATAAATGGTTTCCTTTGTAATTATGTATATATGTACATATATATGTATATATTATTGCACACATTTAAAGTATTATTCTGAAAAGGAGTATACAAATTTCACCAGACTGTCCAAGGTGGCAATGACACACAAAAAAGTTAAGATCCCTTGGACTATGGAGGTAAGAGGCTTAAGGTAGGAAAATGAATTAGATGACAATTGTAATATTACAAGTGAGAGGGGATAAAAGCCTGAACTAGAGTGATAATAGTTTAAGGGAGGGAAAGGAACAGATGTAAGAGATATGGTAGAGGTTGAGTAGGGAAAACTTGGGAATAGGCTGAATGTGGGAAGATGGGGTTGAGGAGGGAGAATAAGGAATCAAATATGACTCCAAGGTTGTAAACCTGAATGATTAGGATGGTTGGAACCCTCAACAAAAATGGAGAGGCACAGAAAAAAAGATGGACTTGGAGGGAAATAAAATGAGTTCTATTTTGCATGTATTCAGCTTGGAATACTCTAGGAATATCTGGGTGGGGATGTCTAGCAAACAGTTGGTACATTGAGAACGATATTCAGGAGAAACATAAGGGTTGGGTATGGAGATTTGGTAGTCACATACATGGAGGTGATCATTTAACCTATGAAAGCTGGGGGCAGAAGTGAAGGGTTCACTCAGTGTATTAGGAGTCTTTCTTGAGGTCCCTTCATATCTCAAAGATCAATCAATTATTGAACATGCATTTATTAAGCACCTATTATGTGTCAAGATGGTAATGGAGGATTCCAATGGAGCATGCAGGCTATAAACTATTATTCCTTACTCTAACTAGATAACCAGCCCATTTTCTTTTTCATCCAAGCATTTACTTGATGACATCCTTTACATCATTTCTCCTTTGTAATTCCTCATTTGTTAAGTTGTCAGGGTCTGCTCATGACCACAATGTTCTCCATTGTCCTTCAGTTAATCTTTAATTTCAATTTCAGTTCTTCTTGCGTGACTACTAGTGGCTATTATCCTATTTGTAAGTAGTCTACAAATAGATAAATACAAAAACATAATGGCTCCCCAAACTCATGAGGTTTAAAAAAACTCTGGAAATGCATAAATATTTTGTGAATACTTCTTGAAGTCTTGTACAGGACCTGACCCTAGAGTAGGGGATTCTGCTGCAGGAGTAACTCTGTACACATGCCCCTCAAATCCTACATCCCCCAAGCAGGAGCAGACATTGATTCTACCCAGACATATAAAGGAAGAAATAGGAGGGCTGAAAATACATTGTCCTGACCCAGTCTGCCCTAGGGTAGGGCATCCAAAGTTGTGGTGACTCTGAACTAATATTCCATACACTTCCCTCATGCTATAAAAAGTGTAACTGCTCAGTCATGTGAAGGAAAGAAAAAGAGAAGAGAATGGAACTACATGTGCTGCTGAAGAAAAAGGTACTGAAACCCAGCTGGAGTCAGTCCTATCTGTCATCCCTGGAAAGGGTCAAAGAGACCCAGACTGGTGAGTCCTATCATCTCCATATGTGAGAAGTCTAAAGCAGTCATTCAGCTCAGAATCTCAAAGTTTTATTCACCAGCAAAGAGGGAGGTGGCAGAAAGTGAGTGAAGGGAAAAAATTTTAAAGGCTGAAAAACCAAAAATATCAAGAGACAAAGCTTAAATATAAAAGAAAGAAAGCCCACTCTAAATCAGATGAATCACCAGAGAATATATAAACTAGAAGGAACAGAGCAATATTTGAAAGAGAATACAAAACTTTCTTAACAATTATATATAAAGTGAAACAATACCTGATGAAAGGAAGAATCCTGAATACTCCCAAGAGAGCCTAGAACAACAACAAATTCCAGAATGGTTCCAAAGAGAAATTAAATCAATAAAAGAATAAATTAGTAACGAATATAGGTCAAAAATCGGGAGCCCTCAATGCAGAATTTAAAAAACACAACTAGCAGCTTAGAAAAAAATTGAATTGATGAAAACATCTGTCTAAAGAAATGAAAGAGAGCCTAACAGATCTGAAACACAAAAAATACTGAAGTGTAGGAAAATATACAGGAGGGGAAACAAAATGCACCAACATTAAAATAACACAAAATTCTATAAAAGTCAAGGTGATTGACCTTGATGATAGTACGTACAGAGATAACTTGAGAATAACAATTCTCCCAGAACACGACAAATCAAAAAATTTAAATACCATGATGTAGGAAATGATATCCCAAAAAAGCTGTCCAGAATTTTTGAAAACAAAACAAAAAAGCACTGATTGAAAGACTATATAGATTACTAAAAGGAAAAAAAAATCACACTTCAAACTCCAAGACACCTGGGAGTTAAACTTAACAATTTCAAGTGTCCTGGTAAAATTAATGTAATTAAACTCATGTTTAGCTACAATCAGCTATTTTTCATTCTCATAAAGTTTTTTCCTCTCTACTCTTTAATACATACTTGAAAAAGGAAGGAAACCTGTGTTCAGATGTCCAACATTTATTGTTCATCTCCAGCCTTCTGTATTACAAGCCAACGAATGTCAAATGTGAAAACAACCTGAGAAACAAAAAGCCTTGAACAATAGCACTCTATAAAAAGCACTTACATTTTACATTAAAAATGTTACAAAACATGTCAAGGCTATCATACAGGCAAATGATCAGATAAAGGTTGACTGGATACAAAGGCCAGAATCAAGATAGGAATTAACTACAGTATATATCTAGATACAAATGGCAAAGAAGCAATTTAACAGCAAATTCTAGACCAATCAATAATAAAACAAAACAGGACAAATACAAAAGCATTCCTCTTGCTGATTTTTTTTTAAAGGAATCACATTACTAACATTAGAAACCTGGCAGATCATTGTATTTTTTTCACTTAAGAAAATATTTTCTTAAATGTTACCTACCAAATCTTGTTTTTTATTATAATTGTTTTAACACATATGAATTAGGAATAATGCACAGTAAGGCACCCAGCAGTATTCCACTGCCCTTCAAAGGAGGATAGATCTGAAAGTATGACAGCACATTCATACATTTGGTGACTGAAACGATTTCACTAAGAGGGCATTCATTCATTCATTCATGGTAGGCTTGGCTTAACGAACTCCTACTATTGAGACCTCACATCTGAAACTCCAGGGAAAACACAGACTCTCGGTTAAAGAGTAATTCCTTTGCTACATGGGAAGTCTCTAGGTAAATATGACTTCAGCACTTAATTTGTGGCTTTACAAACAGGATACAATGTTCATAGTCAAAAAGGAGAGGTAAAACTATCCTCAACTGCAACCTGATTCCCTTGCATTCCTAAACTTGCAGAAATTTACATTGTCAGCATGGCTTGTCTTAGAGTAGGTATATAGAGAAATAAAATGCTATTTCTGTGTTTTCTTGACTATTTTAATGCTGGAAATGATAAAAAAAATAAAATTTAAATTCTCAAGTGGTTTCAAAGTGCTATACTGAGAGTGGACATTCATTTGCAGCTTTTGATTTGTTAGATAAATGCTAACAAATCATGAATAACCATTTTTCAGTTGACTTCACCTATTATTTTTCCACTGTTTCATAGTTGTTGACATGAACAAGCAATAGTATACAATTCATTGTGAGGCTCAGCATTCAGAAACTATATTAATAGGTACATGTACATATATACTTATGAATATTCTTTTCTTTAGGCAGATCAAATAGCAATGATGAGATTTTATACTGTCGTATGTTTTAAATTCTGCAGTCCAAGATAATTTATAGGCAGAGTTCTCTCTCTCTCTCTCTCTCTCTCTCTCTCTCTCTCTCTCTCTCTCTCTCTCTCTCTCTCACACACACACACACACAGAGCATACATTATGCAGAAGTGTTCATGCCATCCAACTATTCTACAAATCCTCCATTAAATTACTTGGATAATCATGCTTGTTTCAAATTGTGAAAAGGAGACGTAAAATGCTGAACTACTCAGTATCACTATTATCTCCCATTTATTCCATTATTTCAAAGAATACTGAGAACTTAAATACAGTGCATTCTTTATTTTTTTAATCTGGAAGACAAACTACTATGAGGAAGCCCTTTTTACTATCCTCTTAAATTACCTAAAATAAGCAGACCCTAATAATGTAAGCAAAGAAACAAAAGAACTGTGTCAAGAACTTTTAATGGACTGTCAAAATAAACCTAAGAAAGTCAGCTCTTTTGAATACAAAGGAAGTGTTTTAACACTTCAGTGATGTATGCTTTGGGGGTCTGATTTCACCTATAAGCAATTAGTCACAATTCTTAGTTTTACTTCACTCAGAAAAAAAAAAAAACACACAAATGCAAACGAAAGCTAAGAATTCTAATCTGGGAAGAATCCCACATCAAAGTGAACTTTTCTTTAAATAATTATGATAGGTTCATACATTTAGAGCTAGAAGGTTCCTTGGAGGCCACTGGGTTGTACTGCTTCATTACATAAATGAGGAATCTAAACCAAGAGAGCAGTCTCTTGCCTCCTCATTCTTGCCTTTCACAGACATTAAAGCAATATTGGCTTCCTGACTTCAAGTCTGGGAATCTATCCACTAATTACATCATGCTGACTCTACATCATGTAGTCACTTAGGGCAATGGTGTCACACACAAATAGAAACAAGGCCATTAAACCATATTTAAAGATCCCCGAAGGCCATAAGGTGACTTAGAAAACCTCATGTTAGCATTATCTATGTTCTATTGTATTTTTATATATTTTGTTAAATATTTCCCAATTACATTTTAATCCAGTTCATGCCACTCTAAGGAATAGGGCCACTGTTTGAGGCCTCTGAGATAAGAGTCATAAAATGAAGTTCTACATCATATAAAGACATCTGTACATATTTTATGACAGCCAAAGAGCACTCAAAGGTTTAAGTTGAGAGATACAGAGAGACAGAGAGAGAGAGAGACAGAGAGAGAGACAGAGAGAGAGAGACAGAGAGACAGAGAGACAGAGACAGAGACAGAGACAGAGAGAGAGACAGAGAGAGAGAGACAGAGAGAGAGACAGAGAGAGAGACAGAGAGACAGAGAGAGACAAGAGACAGAGACAGAGAGAGAGAGACAGAGAGAGAGAGAGAAAGGGAGGAAGGGAGAAAGAGAGGGAAAGAGGGAGAAGGGTAGTGAGATCATGGCCACTTTGAGAAGAGACTGGCAATTTTGACAGGCTGGTAATTTGGAGTTTGGTATGCTTTGGGGTTAGGGTAACTGTAGGAAGAAGAGTACATTAGAAGGTTTAGAAGAGAATGAGGGACTGTCAGACAGCAAGGCTTAAGAAGAATAAAAACACCAGGTGGAAAGAGTATGCTGGAAATGAACTGAGGATGCTAAAGAGAAAATTGACTTATTTCTAAATTTTGCCTAAGCCTGCTCTTGTGAAAAGAAACATTCTTCCTCTTCTTCTTCATCCCCTGTATGGCTTCTTTCTCCCAGGACCCAGATCAGCCTAGTCCCATCAGTACTACAAAGTTCAGCTGCATTATGAGGTCAACAAGCTGTTACGGGCTGCCTTTGGAAACTAACCAATATTTATAATGTTATTTCTATGAGGAAATATATTCAGGATTCCAAACAACTGACTCTCAAACAAATGTTGATACTGTAACCCTTTTAGAAATTGCAACTCTTACTTTAAATCAATAAAATATGCCCAAGATATATATGTGTGCATATGTAATATATATCTATATGTATACATAACATACGTTATGTATACATGTTACGGGTGTGCGTGCATATGTTTCTGTGTGTGTGTGTGCATGCGCACATGTGTGTGTGTGTGTAAGGAAGAGGATAAGATCTAGGTGCATTACATTTGATCAGTGTGAAGAACTTCTTTTAATGATTCAAAGCTGCTCATGGTTGTAGTATCTCTATAATGCCAGCATCCCATCAGTGATTCTACAGAGATTATTCAATCAACAAGCATACATTAAGCTCCTGCCATGCCAAACACTCTCTTATGTTCAGGGGATATAAATGCAACGAATGAAACAAGGAATTTACATTTTATCAGAAGAGATGACAAATACTTATACAAGTATACACAGACTAAAAAGAGAATAAATACAAGTAACTTGAAATTAACACAAGATAATTAAGGGACAGGGAACCTGAAGGTGGGGAGAATCAGGAGAGGCTTCATGTAGAATGAAATACTTGAGCAGCATGCATCTGGAAGAGAAGGGTTCAGTGGGGCAGAAGTCAGGAGGAATAAGTTCCCTGGGTAGTTGTTTCATTCTTTGTATTTTTTTATCCCTAGCACCTAGCTTGGTGCCTGACACCTAGTATTTGCTTCATAAATGCTCCTTGGTTTGCTTACCGATTAATAATGCATTCCAGGCAAGGGGGTTAGCCAGGACAAAGCAAAGACATGAGAGGTAGAGTGCTGGGTGTAGAAACAGAGGAGACTGGTTTGGCTGGATTGCAGAGCACATAGGTGGGGAGTAATATAGAATTAAACCAAAAACGTTAGGGGTAAACTGTCAAGGGCTTTAGACTCCAAACAGAGGAGTTCTTATTTTGTCCTAAAGACAAGGGAGAGTCCTTGAAGTTTATTGCCTAGGAAAGTGATAAGGTCAGTAAGTAAAATGACTTTGGAATCACATAATATGGAAGATGAACTGGAGCAGGAAAGAGATTTGAGGCAGAAAGATCAATTAGAAGTCTGGTGCAATAGTCTAGGTGAGATGGGATGAGGGCCTGAACTAAGGTGGTGCTTAGGTGAGTAGAGAAAGGAGGCTGAATGTAAGAGATGTTATAAAGGTATAAATGGAAAAGTTGAGTGAGAAGTCCAGGTTAACAAGGAAGTTATCTTCCCTGAAGAATGCTTGAACCTTTGACAGAAATAAGGGAGCAGCTAGGTGGTACAGTGAATAGAGCCCCAGCCCTGGAATCAGGAGGACCTGAGTTCAGATTTGGCCTTAGAAACTTGACACTTGCTAGCTGTGTGATTTTGGGCAAGTGACTTAACCCCAACTGCCTTGCCTTTCTCCCTAGGAAAAAAAAGGAATAAGGTAGTTTGGAAGAAGGGTAGGTTTCTGGGGAAAGATACTGAATTCTATTTTGGACATGTTATATTTGAGATGTCTTGCGGACATTAGTTAGCAATGTGAGGATGAATCTCAGGAGAGAGACCAGGCATTGGATATGAGCATCTGCAGGTAATCTTCACAGAGAGGACAATTAAAACTAAAGGAGCAGATGAGGTCACCAAGACAGTTAATCAAGAGAAAAAGATCCAGGGCAGAGCCTTGCAGAACATTCACAGAAAGGAAATGATATGAATGAGTCACCCAAGAAAATGAAGAAGTGGTAAGACAGGTGAGAGGAGAATAAGGAGAGAGTGATGTCAGGAAGTCCAGAAAAGGAGAGTATTCTGGGGGAGAGGACAGTTCACAGTGTTAAATACAGAAAAGAGACTGAGGGGAAAAAAGTCAATCTGGCAACTAAGAGATCATCCTGTAACTTTCGAAAGAACAGTTTTAGTTCACAATTAGGTAGGAAGCCAGAAACCAAAATGTAGAGAAATGAATGAGAGGAATGTAGAAGAAATGTTACAGAGTACTGTTTTGGAGTTTGCCTGAGAAAGGGAGGATAGATTTGGGACAGCATCTCAAAAGGATGGTAGGATCTATGAATTTTTCCTTTTTTTTTTAAAAAAACTGTTTTATTGATGCCTTTTATTTTTACATCAGTTATTTCTAGTTCTATACCACCAGCCTGCCCTGTCCCCTGTCAAACCCTTCTTTGTAACAAACAAAAGACCTTATTAAACAAGACTAAGTGATAGTGGCTCTGACAGTCTCCTTTTGTATATCTTCCCCACACTTCTGTCAAAGGGAGACAACTATGTCCCTTAATTGTTCTCTAGCACCATTTCTTTTTTGCTTTCTCAGTCTCTCAGAGCTCAGGTTCCTTCTTGTGATTATTCTCCTTTCTACGTAGCAGGAATTATTACATTTTTATACCAGTTGACTTTTGCTTTACTTTGTTTCTAGCTTTTGTTGTAGGTGTTGTTACCACAGAGCCCTGCTGAAACTGTTTTCATCTTTGAATTTCTTGGGGTATATGTCTAGTAGAGGAATTTATCTGGTCAAAAAGTATGAAGTAATGGCACACATTTGCATCATTCCAACTGGATAGCCAAATGGATGGATCGATTCACAGCTCTACCAACAATGTACAAGTGTTCCTTTCTTCCCACAACTCCTCCAGCACTATTCTAATTTTTGTTTTCTTAGTCAATTTTCAGGATGAGAGGTGAACACTCAGAATTTTTAAAATTTATCTTTCTCTTATTATTATTGATTTGGAACAAGTTTCTAAATGGCAATTAATGTAATTTATAATTTGCAATTCTCTCAAAAACTGTTCATATCTTGTGAGCACTTATCTTTGAGGAATGGCTCTTGGTTATTCCTTTGCTGTATCCTTGAGTGTCAAGACAGTACTGTGAACATGACTGATAGTTCATAAATTCTTCCTGCTGGTTAAATTCAGCAAATGTTTATGGAAATAATTCTGATATTAAGCTATAGAGAAAGGAAAACTATCAGGACTAAATAGTAACCTTTTGAAACTAGGTGTGAAAGTACTGTTATTCTTGCTGAAACTGGAAGTTGAATCATATTTCAAGACTATTCTCTTCTTTTCACATAGGAAACTGGTGGAGTTTGTTAGTCTTGTCTGTGGAGTCTCAAATTTTATGCTTGTGAGTACTTGGATTCATCAGATGTTGTCTTTCGGAGTTTCTTACTCTGTAAGAAACCAGAGACTCTAGCCAATAGCTGCTTCAATCCAACCATCTTCATCCATTCCATGCTTACAGCACTGGGCAGCCTTAGAGTAGACATCTACATTAGAACACTGTACTATGACTGCTGAGTCTGACACCATAGAAGGAACGGTTGAGTTGTGTGTTTCTGTTAAGCAAGTTGGTACAAGGACACAGATAGGAAGATGAGGCTGATGGGAACATAGATTACAGACAAAAGCTACTTCATGGTGGAGATGGGAGGCACCTGTCCAGACTGCCCTAGTACTGCATGCCCTCTGGAAACCTTGAAAATGACTCTGGCAGATCCTGAATTTTTCCTAAGAATGATTGAAGCCATGGGCAGGTTTGAAAGCAATAAGGAAAGAATTCATAGATAGGGAGAGGTTGAAGATTAAAGAAAGGAGAGACTGAAGGAGGCAACAATCCACTGGAGGACATGGGATCACGGACACATGTTTGCTCTACTGTTGGTAAGAAGGCCTAATTATCAGAAATTGGAGAAAGAATGAGAAAATAGGGGATAATGTTGAGAGATTTTTAGGTGAAGAGAATGGGAGAAGAGGGAGAGAAATGTTTTCAATATTCTCTTTAAAGAAACAATTAAGGGAAGGGAGGTGTTGGCGATTTTAGGAAAGAAAAGGTTTGAAATATCTTCTGTGGTTATGGATGCATGTCACAAAATGTTATAGATCATAGGATCATGGATTTTAAAGCTAGAGACACTTTAGAGGCCATTGAGTCGAATTCCCTCATTTTACATAGGAGGAAACTTAGACACAAAGAGTTTAGGTGCCTTGTCCAGGATATTACAGCTGGTAAATATCGGAGGTAGGATTTGAAACCCAAGTCTTTCTGACTCCAATTCAGTCTATCCAGTAAGACCAAAATTACGAATAACTCAAAGGAAAATGGTAGAGTCACATCATGGGTACAACTAGGTGGCAGAACATTATGAAGAGTAATATGTATATCCAAAATGGCATAAGGATATCATCAAACAGATGTATGTACATCAAAGAGGTACACATATACTATGTATAGCCTTGGTCACATAGGAAGAATGAAAATAACATTTATGCACTGTTCACCATGTGCCATTCGCTGTGCTAAATGCTTTACAATTATTTTCTCATTTGAGTCTTACAACTGTGCAAGGTAAGAGCCATTTTGCTGACGAGGAAACTGAGGCAAATGAAGGTTAAGTGATCTTCTCAGGGGTCACACAGCCAGTATGTCTGAGACTGGATTTGAATTCAAGTCTTCCTAACACCAACCCTAAGTCCACTGTATTCATTTTGCTGAAGGACACTACAAAAGGTACAGCCCTGAAATATCAAATCATTGGGAGGAAGGAAGACCTCTGCTACTTTGGTAGATTCCCTAAAGAGTATTTATGGGTAGGCAGGAAAAAGAATCAAACAATTTGGGAACATGCAAGGGTTATACCAGTGAATTCACAGAAATATGAAAGCATCACAATATGTCCATGATGCACAAAGCCATTTTACATAACATTCATCATAGGATATAACAGCTGTAAGAAAGCTGTTTTTGGATTGCATAATGTTGGCAGATGAAAATAAAAGCAGGTGTCATCTTTGATAGTTCCAGTTCCCCGCAAGACTCTAAAATATTTGCTGGAGCTCTTCACCCAAAGGAAATATGCCAGTATCAAGTTTACTTGAAAAGTTACTAGTATCAAAGTACTTATATATGTATATAAGGGATAGATAGGGAAAAGGAAGAAGCATTTTTTAAGCTCTGTGTCTCAGGCACTGTACTACACATGTTATCTCATTTGATTCACACAGGAACCCTGTAAGGAGAATGTTTTTCTGGGTTTGCTTTTCACCATTGAAGAAACTGAAGCAGACGGTGGTTAAGAGAATCACACAGTTAGTACTTGAACTCAGTCAGGTATTGTATCTGCATTAATTATCAATACAAGAGGTCAACCAAAGATTGGTTAAACTTAGATTGTACTTATATAAGGCAGCAGATCAACTGTTAAGATTTTCAGAACTGATGGTTGTTTGAAGTGATGAGTTAATCATCCCTGGTATCCTATAAACAAAACATGAAACACACTGCATTAAAAAAGACATCTAGATTCCTGGCAATTGTCCTTAAATGTCTCATAAAATAGAATATTTCTCAAAATTAAAATCACATTCCACTTCAGATGAGTACTAGTAGAATTAACTACATTGTATTTTTAGTACAGATAATACTATATTCTGGTTTTCAGGAGTAGGAATCCCAAGAAGCAGGAAAAGGGAAACAAAATTTAATCCTGTAGATTGGGAATAAATCTAGGTTAGCCAAATCTTTCCCTAATCTTTGTTAAACTGTTGCCTAAACTCTCAGAGTAGGTGCTTTGTCAAACATGGTTTAATCTGCATTAGTTTAATAAGACCTATTTAATCTTACATCAAACCTACTGAAATTACTAAATCCAGCTCAGATAGCTAATGCCACTTTTTGTCTAACTTATCTAATTGGCTGAATAATCAAAATTCACAGAATAACTTGGTTTAAGTGGCCAAGCCTAATCAGCTTCATGGATTCCTGGGAAGCAACTTAAAATTTTACTGGAAAATTAACCTCGAACTTTAGCAATCCTAAACAAACTAAGCAAATCTTCCAATACAATGTCTGGCAACTGTAGCAATAGCTTTAAACAGCATTTCCAGCTTTATTTGTCTTCTGTCATGAACAGAGAAGGCCAGAGAAATGCGGTTGGAACTTCTTATACTCTTGAATTTTCCATACCTTAACTTCACTAACTTCCAAAACCATAAGCTTGCCATCATTTTACTTCCCTTATCACTGTAATCCTTTGAGTGTAAATTAAAAAACAATGACCCCGAAAGAAGAAATGACTAGTTTGCCTGCACAGTTACTAACTAGAAAGTATTAGTTAGACTTGGGGAGTCGGAGACTCCTGGGTTCAAAATTCAGCTTTGTGAATTAGGAATCACCGAAACCATATGACCATAGTCAAGATCCTTGACCTCAGTTTCCTCAGGTGTAAAAATGGCCTCTTACTAATATCTGTAATTGCTACCTCACAGTTATTCCTGTGAGACTAAAATGAAGTGATACATGTAAAGTGCATAGCCTAGGTCTTCATGGAATGAGAAGCTCTAGGAAATGCCACCACAGAGTCCATCAGCTAGTGACATTTTGGAACTGAGATTTTGGGGAGGATCTCTGTGCCCTCCATTCCCTTTACCTTTCCAAGAAGAACGTTTTTGTCCCTTGTTGTCTATCTCACCTGATCCCTTTTAAGCCTTTCCTTTTAGCTATGCACCAGCAGCATAGCTCTTTTACTTGACTTTCATGGCTCATGTTCAAGAAGAGAGACAGTTGAGGCTGAGCTGTTCTTTGAGATAAAGTATTAACACAGTGACTGGTACATAATAGGCACTTAGTAAATCCTTGTTTCCTCCCTTCCTCCCCCTTTACTTAGACACTATGGCACTCCACTTTCATTGGTAATTGCTTCCCCTCAGGTAATTGTACTAGTGGCAACTGACTAATAGATGCTAGTATAGCTCAGGATTATGCGTGAAACTTTTATGTCTTTGCTATGGTCTGATCTTAAGCATTTTCTCAGATTTTCCTGAGCTTTTCTGTAGTAGTCTCCACAGTCATATGTCTACTCAGATTATAATGTCAGAAGTTCCTTCTCCCTTATATATAAGAGTAGAATATGATAAATATAGAGTAGTCCTTCCTATGAAGTCTCACCATCATTAGACAGATTTTGCAAACAAGCCTGCCAGGTTATTTGGCCTTTAGACCCCACACAGAGGCAAGAGCTATACTTTTGATGCTGTCTGTGAATATACTCATAATTTCTGATTCTGGCCTCAGCCTGACCTACAGGAGGAATATCATGTTCAGACTCAAATGTGGCCCTCTGTTGCTCAGTGGAAAAATTTTCATCATTGAATAGGGCCCCCACTTTTCTAAGTATCTCTTCTTCTTCAGAGGATGGCACGCTGATTAGTTTCCAGGTATTATCTCCTATTTCTACTATGTCAGGAATACTTCAATGATCAAATAAGCTGGATAATTCACAAAGCATCTCCCAAATGACCTTGCATGGCTGTACATTGGTATACTTTCCTCTGTAATCCTCCAAGCCTTTCATATCGTTTCATATCATTTTCATGTCTTAAGTCTTATAATCTGGATCTACTCCTAACGTTGAAAGGCCTCTAGGATTTTAATGACCATATGTTTCAACCAATTAAGTACCCATCTTTACAAGACATTGTTCCATTAATATAACAGCAAGGACCCTGGCGTACACAGGAGGGTCTGCTGTGCAGGTTCTTAGATCTGCTTTTCTAAAAGGAAAGCAACTTTTGAAGGGTCAACAATCACTGTAATCAAGCATTTATATCATTCATTTAATTCAGGGGGAAAAGTCAGCACCCTGAACTTCAGAGAAAATACAGAGAAATAAAGATCAACAGGCAGGGCTTCCAACTGTCTGATCATAAGCAATACCCACATCACAGATCAACAGAGATCCAACTGTCTGATCATTACATAGATACATAGTTGCCAGAGAGAGAAGCACCAACATCTGAGTTATCAATGCCGTGGGGATCCTTTAGCAGCTGCTAGCCAAACAAACACTTCCAAAGAGTAAGCCCCAAAGTAAAACTTTACCTTGAAGTATTTATACACTTTTCAGAGCTAGAGGGCAGGACCCTCTGACCCAGTGCCTCAATAGAAATTAACAAAAGATACTGAGGTCTATGAATGGGCAGGAACTCTTCCCCCACCTACCACTAACCTTAAATTACCATTACAATGTATAACAAATTCAACAAAATCATTAATTTTATCTTAAGCATAAATACACAGTTATGTGGCAATATCACAGGTAAGGTTGTAATTAAGTACAATTAATTCACAGCATATCAGCAATAAGCAGATATCAAAAGAATAGCCAAAGAAATAAACTCAAAATGAAGAAAAATAGTAGTGATAACTTTTTTCCAGATTCCAATATATAGCAAATAATCATTCAAATAACATGAAATCAAAATCTACACTTAGCTACAATAAAAATCAGCAATAAACAATTTGCATAACAATATTTCCATGTTAACAGCAGATATGAGAAAAGTTTGTCTGATAGAATCTTAGAGATAAAATGGAAAAATGGAAATAAACAGAACTTTTCCTATAAAATGAATCACCATAGACAACCAGGAAGCATAAAAAATCCATGCAACCAAAAATTAAAAATGAAAAAAATTGAAAAATTCATTCAAAGGCACTAGAGAAAAATCTGCTCATGGTGGAGAAAGAAAAGGCAAAATAAAATGCAGTTTCCCAAAATAGAGAAGTAGAAATTCCCTTTTTGAAGGCACAATAAATGACAATGCAGCCAGATAAAATTCAAATATAATTTAAAATTAAATCCAAATAACAGTAACAGCAAGAAAATAAGGGGTAGAAAGAGGAAATTTTTCTTTAAAATTAATTTCCAAGGATAGAGTCTCCACATATTTTATTTAGGAATACATAGATATAGTTTTATATGTGCTCATTTAAATATACGTATGTGAATGCATGTATTCATGCATTTATGTATGTATATAATGTTTATAAAATACATTACATATTATATATAATGTTTCTAAAATATAATATACTAATGTATTACATATAACATATTACAGATACAGTGCACACATAATATATATATGGTGCATTTGTATATATTTATATATACACATTATATATTATATGCGCATAAAATATGCATATATTTGTATATATTCATATATTATATACATATGATTACATATGTATATATTTATATATACACATACATATAAAATATCAGAAATGTATGTTTATATATGTACATAATATATACATATTTATATACACACATATACCATGTATAAATATATATACACCTTATATGTATGTACATACATGTATATGTATTCTACAAGCATTGTGTATGTATACATAATTATTATGCACATATGCACGTTTCTGGCATTTTGTATATATGTGTGTATATATTGTGCCATGTATACATAAATATAATACTCATGTGTGTATATACACATGCATGTGCACATATAAGACTAATATGTGTGTGGTATGCATGCATGCATATATGCATATTTGTGTAGATTGTAAATAGATGAAAATCGATGCACAGAAAAGGTTGACCCTCTCTCCCATGTCAGCAGTTGTGGTCAAAGTGTCTGGAAGGCAAATAAAGTTTAACACAGGTTGAGGTAAAGGATGTGTGATGTAAGCCCCCTGGTGTAAATCTCACCCACACATAAAATGGAGGACATGCTAGTCAAGGAACCACATGAACACATACCCCCTTGTTCTTTGATTATTAGCTGGCTAACAAATTCATTCTACCATATCTAGGAGCATTGAATTCACTTTAGGTTATTAATCTCTTAATGCCTACCAACTGGAACTGCCTAGGCAATACTATCATAAACTGCCTTCAAGGTGTTTGTAGTCTCCAGGTGGAATTATGTCTCTTACTTACCCCATGCCATGCTCAGGAATGGGATGTGTCTCTGCCTTCTACCCAGACTCACACGTTTCCCAAGACCTCAATCCTCATTGCCAATATTAACCACATTTCCTTTTTCTATATAGAAGGGGAATGAATGAAAGCCAATGAGAAAAGAGACAGCAGAGGGGAAGGGGTACAATTTGTAGATACTGATAGCCAGTGCTGGGCCCTGCTGACTGCAGCAGGAATAGCCTTTTCCTGCTTTTGGATCTTTTCCTTTGTGGGGAGATGGGAAAATCAAAAACTCAGGGGAGTTATTCGGTAAATAGAAGTTTCAAGAAACTGTATCTGAGTGGGCACTGAAGTCCTTTCACCAAACTTGGTCTGCACAAGCAGTGCAATGGCTCATCAGCAAGCGAAGCAGCAGCCACTAATCTCAGTCTGTTTAGGGAGATGAAGGCTGCGGAGCAAAATGCCAGAATACATTCCAGCATCTGTGTACATGGTCCTTGGCACCCCCAACTCCTCTATTTCCGGCATTTTTCTCCATGAAATCTCTAAAACTTCCTTCTCAGAAGTCTCAGTTCCAAAACAGCACTAGCTGGAGGATTATGGAGTTTGATTCAGTGAGACAAGAAGCATTTATTAAGCACCTACTACATGCCAGGCATTGTGCTAAATGCTGGGAAAACAAAGAAAGGCAAAAGTCAGTCTCTGACCTCAAAAAGTTCAGAATCTAAAGGAAGAAACAACACACAAACAATTATATGCAAACAAAATACATAAAGGAGAAATAGTAACTGTTTGCTAGCATTAAGGGGGATTAGGACAGACTTATTTTAGAAGGTGGGATTTTAACTGGGATTTAGAAGATGTAGGGAGCTGAGAGACAGTGTCTCATGCAAGGAACAGTAACAGATCCAGTGTCACTAGATCACAGTATATGGGGGTTGCAGGGTGGGGCGGAGATAGGACCTGGAAATGTAAGAGGGGATCGAGTTTTGAAGGGCTTTGATTGCCAAATAAAGGATTTTATATTCGATTTTGGCAGTCATATGGAACCACAGGATTTTAGTGAATGTAGACAGATCTGTGATTTAGGAAGATTAAGCTGACAGTTGAGTGAAGGATGAACTGGAGTGGGGAGACTTTTTGATACTCCAATAACCACAACAGGTCCTACGTGCTATTAAAGTGGGAGAGGGGAAGGACAGGGTACAATCTTGTCAGTAGCAAGGATCTGGATTTCTCATTGGACTGTCTCATCCACATAGCAAAGAGGGTTACATACGCTTTGCAAACATCAGAGGTAATAGAGCTGGAACCTCAGAGATCATGTAATCTTGCCTCTACATTTTACAGATGAGAAAACTGAAGAGTTTAAGTGACTTACCCAAGGTCACAAGGACTGTAACAAAGCAACAAAGCCAAGTGCCACTTAAAATATAAAGTGACCTAGTAACTTAACTAATACTGTAGTTTTCATGTGACTCACTTAACCCCTTAGGTCTCAGTTTTTTCATCTAGAAAGTAAATGGGTTAGATTATGTAATCTATAAAATCTCTTCAAGTTCTCTTGTAAAATTATAAATTAGTTGAATTGGTCTTTAAAGAATCTTAAGGAAAAAATGTTTACTTTATTATCTATTTTATTATTATTTTTATTGTTAAATCATGCTTTCATTCATTAAACACAACAAAATAAATTGATCCTACCTTTTTTCTGTGCTATCCTTATTTATTTTTCCTACGTTTTCTTCGTAATTTCTTTGGAGAATTAGAAGTGATGTGATTTTTCTTCGTTTTTGTCCTTTTGCCTGTTCTAACATTCTCAGAAAAGCCAATTGCCCCATTTGTTTTGTTCTCTGTCATTGGCTTTTGATTTTTGTTATCTGTCTACAAACATTCTTGGTCACTGTAACCCATCAGCACTACCTAGTGTAAATTTTAATTTCTCAGTTTTGGAGCATGAAGAAAAAATGAATCATGGCTGTTCTTGTGTCCCTCTGTGTCAGAAAATAACAAGAACTAGAGAATTAAATGTTGTCTTTGTCAAATTTTATACAAAACATCCTGATAGAAATGGAAGAGTCTTAGAAGATATTATGGTGTTTCTAGGAGCTGTAAATTTAAATAGAAGAGAACAGCATGTTTGTGTAAAATAACTGCAGTATTTTCTCTCCCCATAAAACAATGTCTCTGCCTCATGTAAAATTATCATCAACATGAACAACTCAGGAATGACAAATTCCAAAAATGTGGTGAGACCCCATGAATGAGAAAGGCCTCACAAGCTCTCACAAATTGGCTGTTCAAGCAAAGTAGTAGTAAAAACCCATCTTAGTCAATACACTCAGTAGAGAGGATTCAGAAAACACCTAAGAAACAAATGGGTTTTGCAATAATGTGGCATATTTAGTCATTTCTTTGTTCATAACTGCACTTGAAGACTATATGTTATAGTATTTCAATTTAGCCATTTATCTAAAATCGAGTATTTTCTTGGCACATAATCAAGTTAGGACATTCCAGCTGCTTCAAGCTCTCAGCTTCCCCTTGTATTGCAAAGCTTGCTTGGTATTAAGGAAAGATAGTCCTTGTTATGCCATGTGACTGCATCTTTGATTTATGAGCACTGTCTTTTGGTGAGCTTATTACTAGGAAGTAGGAAAGCTTTACACAAACTCAGCTATTTTCTTTTTATTTCCAATGTTAAGGGACTCTGTTCTCTTCACTGGTCAAATAATTTCCTGATTAAAGGTTATAGAGGAAGCATTAACTCTTTCAGGCAACTTGAGTCCATTCAGTGTTCTTTTATCATGGTACTCTCAGACTTGAACTCATTCCAAGAATCTGATTTCATCCATGTGGGTCCATCCTCCACCAAAGTTCATAGCTCCTCTACACATTCATACTGTAAATAACTGTGAGAGGCCATTGATAGAGTGGATGGAGAACCAGCCTCAAAGCCAGGAAGACCTTGACTCAAGTCATGTGTCTTACACAAACTTCAGATGAGTCTGTGGGGCACATCATTTAACCTCTTTGTGTTCTAAGAATCTCTAGCTTGCAGAGAAGATACTGTCCAGCATTGGTAGAAAGAGTTATCTGGGAGTTCCCTATATCAATAAAATCACAGGTCCAGGCTCAATCCCAATTAACTAGTTACTATGATCAACACTCTCACCCCCCCCCCCAAAAAAAAAAACTAAACTAAACTAAAAAACAAAAACCCAGCCTCATTACTTCCTAGCCACCTGGTTACAAACCTATCCAAACATGGTTGGGTGGTTCTTAGGATATACAATCCTTTGCCAGACCTATCCATGGAACCACATTTTTCTTGCTAGTTGAGACATGCTTACTTTGTCCCGAAAAATTCTTCAAGAATCTGATATAACCTCCAAGACACAAGAAGGAACCAAAACAGGACTTCAAGGGATTTATTTTTTAGCCAAAGGTAATCAATTTTACCTTCCTAAGTGCCTATTTTTTCCTCAGGCAGATGGAAATCAATGGAAAAAATAGGTTTTACTTTGAATAAATCTGCTTAATGGCCAATTTTCCTGGAATGCTGCCATTCCATAAAATAAGCCATTCCATACAAAGAGGCAAGCTAGAGTAGGGGAGTGAGAGACATAAAGAGACAGAGAGAAAGTAAGAGAGACAGACAGACAGACACACAGAGACAGATAGACAAAGAGAGACACACAGAGACAGACAGACAGACACACTTGCAGAGAGAGAGAGAGAGAGAGAGAGAGAGAGAGAGAGAGAGAGAGAGAGAGAGAGAGAGAGAGAGAGAGAGAGAGCCAACAAGCTTTGGTCCAAGTATGACTTCTGGCATATAGTGACTGAGTTGTCCTAGGCAAGTCATATAACCTCTTCCCAGTGTCTCAAGAATTCCCTAATTCTATGAATTCAAGAACAGTTGCAGATCTCTATTGGTAGATGGAGTTTCTTTACTAAGACTGCCCAGTACCTATTAACTCACAAATATGATCTCTAAACTTAAAAAAAACTAATATCCATTATTCCATAAAGTAAGGGACTTACGCAGTAAAATTTCACAAAATTAGAATGGGAGAGGAAAAGACAATTTGATGGATACAAGTCTGAATTATGGAACACTTTAGCTTATATTGTATTCCTTCCAGTAGAGGAATAAAAAAGAGAATGAACCAGGCTTCACTGGTAGTGGATGTTTCCTCATTTGGGAGTTTCCCACATCAACGTGATCCCAGAACCAGTTCCTATCCCTATTAACCAGATGCTGTGACTGAAAAAGTCATACAGAAGTCTTACCTTTTAGGCTTCCCTATGATATGGAAGGGATGGTGGGTTCTGAAAACTTATGCCAGTAGATAGCTCACAAACTCTGTCACGAAGACCTGCAAAGGCTTAGGAATTTATAACTGGACATCATTCTAGCAAGTCCAACACCAAATAGGTAAGGCTCTGAGGACAGACCAGGGACAGGATCAGTTCAGAGAAACTTATTATCACCATAAGCCTTACCAATAGCTGACATTTTTTTCTCTTGCTCGTGAACATCACCTGAAGCATCACAGATGGACTTGGATCTACTCAAACCCATGAAGTCACAAATCAAGTCTCGCTTTCGTATTTTCTAATTCAAGTGAATTCTGTTTTGAGACCCTCCAGTGTTAACACAAATATTTGTGCATGTCCTAAGGTGAAGCCAATCTGATGCCTTACTTCTAGCCTTTAGCAAGAGAAGCTTTAGAGGGGACTTTCAGAAGGCCTTTAAAGGGGTCAATACCATGGCCAGCCTTATCGGCAAAGAGAGCTGTGAGAACTACTTTGCTATCCATTAGTCATTAGAATTCACAGGCATTTATTGATAATTGGTCAACTATATTAAAGGGTAGTATCAGCAATTCAAGGACTGCTCTTGTTGTCTAAGTTGTCTTTTTTTTTAAAAAAGTCTCTCTGGTGTTGCCCACTAGAAAGTCTGGCCTAAAGTAAGAAACAATTATTGTGGTTAATTACAGTTTCTATGTATTCAGTTTGAAATCTGCTAAAGTATTCTAACATTTGCATTGCACTAAATGAGTGAACATGAAGATTTTTGTCCTCACTAACTTTTAGCTGTAATTGAGGGGAGGAATTTAATGGATTATGTCCTCAGGTAAACTGAAGCAAGCTGTGGTCTGGACAGACCCCTTCTGCCATCACCCCCACCTCTAACACAATAGGGAATTAATTATATGCTTACCAGTTCAATTAAGCTTGGAATCAGTGATGCTAAACCTTTTTCATGTCATGGACTCCTTTGGCCATCTGGTGAAACCTATGTAACTTTCTCAGAATGAGGCTTTTAAAATGCATAAAACAAATATATTAATTTATTTTTAATCCAATTTTAAAATACCTATGTAAAAATATTTTCTGAACAAATTCACGGACTCCACGTGTAAGAGCCTCTTCTTCTAAGGGAAAATCTAAGAAGTGCTTTAGTGCATAGATTCAATGCAAGGGCCAGTTTCAATAAATAAGGACTAGATCATGTCTGATTTTTTCTCTTTGGTGGGGAAAATCAAATCTTTGGGGTCAGAATTAATCTAATTTCATTGTGTGAGTTCATTAAGGGCCGAGAGTGCTTTGCTTTCCTGGCATGATACAAAGAACTCATGGACTGGAAGGGAGGGAGAGAAGAGACGTCTGTGGCAACAATCTTTGCTAAGTATACTCTTCTGTACAAATCTGAACAATTAGGAAGCCAAGTGAGTACCCACCAACTGGAGAATGATTGAAGAAACTTTAACATAAATGTGTAATGGAATATTATTGTTTGATAATCCAATCTTGTATCACCAACTGAACATTCTGAAGTAGAGATTCCATATACCAGTCCTGTATGACCAATTGCCTACTGGACAGTTTGAGTTAAATACTCCAGAGACATCTCAAATTCAACATGTTCAAAAGTGAATTTGTGATATTTCCCCCCCAAACCCACAGTCTTCAAAATTTCCTTATTTTAGTCCAGGACACCACCAGGTTTGTAACTTCAGAATCATCCCTAATTTCTCACTCTCATCCTGTCTCCTTTCTCACATTCAGTAAGTTGTCAAATCTCCTTATTTCTGCCTCCATGACATCTTGAATCTTTTCCTTGTCTCTCCCCCCAAAACTATTATCCTAGTTCAGGTGCTCATGACCTCTCAAATGGATTCTTGCAATAGCCTCAAACTTGAGCTCTCTGGTTCAAGTCTTTCCCCTTTCCAATCCCATCCACAAAGCAGCCATGTTACCCCCCTACTCAATAAATTCCAGAGATTCCCTATACCTCATGGATCAAACATCAACTCTTCTTTGGCATATTTTTTCACATCATAGACCCAACCTACCTTTCCAGTTTTATGAAACATTACTCTCCTTCATAAATCTGTGTCATGCTAAACTGGTGCCATTCCACCTCCTATTGATGTACCTTTACTGGCTATCCCCCATGCCTAAAATGCATTCCCTTATTACCACTTCTTAAGAGAACCTAGTTTGCTTGAGCTGAGCTCAAATACCTCCTTCTGTGTGAAAACTTCCTTAATCCTCATTCTCCCTTTTCTTCCCAAAATTCTATTGTACTTATTTTATTTATAATTTATGTGCACTTTGAATATCATGCTGTTTTCCTCCTCTTCTATTCCCAGAACATAACCCAGTGCCTAGGTGATGTATTAAATGCTGACTGTCAAAATTAACGATTTATAATTAATTAATTATTAATGTTGAATTTAGAGAAACATGGGAAGATCTATATGAACTTATACATAATAAAATAAGCAGAACCTGAAGAATAACTTACATAAAAACTGAGGAATTGGAAATGAGATCACTTAGACAAGCCTAACTCTAAGGAACTGAAAAACCAGAAGGGGTCCTGGGGAACGAATTAGGAAATAAAATCGGTAGGGGAAGGGGAGGGGGACTTGGAAAGCCAGAAGTTGCAGACATGGTAAGATGTTGTCATTGTATCTATTGCTTATTGCTTAACTGTTTTTCATGTCTACAAGGGAAGGTTCAATCCAGAAGGACAAGGAAGTGGTAGGACTGTATCCAGAAATGTCTGTAATATAAAAGTGAAAAATGTCAGTAAGATTATTCTTTAAAAATTTGAATTGTTAGAGAATGAACAGTAGGGTATCCTCCCAAAGTGAAAGAAGAAAATGAAATGTTAAAGGGGGGCTGTCCTTGGAGAGGAGATGCTACACACATGGGATGGCATCCATTGGTGATGAGGAGACCCTATACCTCTCTGATCAGTGCTTCTCTCCATCATGCCCCTAAAAGGCATTTGCTACATTTTTCTCCCCCTTTAGAAACACAAGGCCTCTCCTTCATGGCTTAATGCCACACCACAACTCCTAGGTAAAAGGAAAACTGGATATAAATATTTCCACCATATGAGATCAAATTTGGCTTGATTCCTTTCAAAGTTCATTGACTAGAACTTCATTTTAATCTTATGTTATTGGCATTTATATTACCATAATCCAAATTTAAGCAGGGAGAACAGGCATAGTAATTCAGAATATGATACGACTTCCTCCCACCGTCCCAAGAAAGTATAGCATTTTACTTCAGATGGAAAACAAATACACATTTTGGGTTGGAACTAGCAAATTAAGGAGGCCTCATTGAGGTCATTGGACAAGTTGGGAACTCTCTACTAGCACATTCCTACAGATAATTCCCTAAAGAAAAAAAATAGACGCAGAGATAAGGATTTGACCTTTGATTTCATTGATATAAAGGACTCCAGATGAAAAATCTATCAGTTCAGGATGTTCTCTGAAATTTATAGTCTTAGAGACTTGCCTGGAATAATGAGAAATTAAGTGACTCTCCTAGAGACAGCCAATATTTGTCAGAGACAAGACTTGATCTCAGGTCTTCCTCGTTCTGAGGACAGCTCTATCCAGTAAGAAAGATTTTCATTTTTGTTCTTATAAGAGATATCTCTCAAGGGATCATAGGATCAAGGCTCACATAAATAGAATTAAAATAGACCTCAGAACCCTAGTCTAACCCCCTCATTTTACAGATGAGGAAAATGAGTTCTAGAGAACATAAGTGCCCAAGGTCACACGGATAAGGTAGCAAAGCAAGGATCTGAACCCAGGTTATCTGATTCCAAAGTCAGCACTCTATCCACTGTGACATATTGTCTTTGTCTGTTACATCACCTAAGAAATATGCCTGACTTCACCTCGCATGGTTCATGACACCGGCAAAACCTCTTGAGTGAATTATGTCTGTTGTATTTGCTCCAGGCCCATTTACTGGGTTTGGTTTTTTTTTTTCTCCCTGCTGCTAGTTGTATATATAGACTCTTGCCAAGAGCTAGAAAAAAAGGCGCTAGCTCATCAATCATGTGCAAATAAGCAGTCATTACAACTCTCTTTCCTTTGTAGCAAACACACTGTCCTGGCATTACTAGAGGAGACAGATATATTTAAAAATCATGGCAATATAAAAATAAAACATATCAAAAGCATTTTAATTTTTTTAAAAGTTGAGAAGCAACTGATGAGTCATACAGTTAGGATTTTATTGCACGTGTAAAATGTGCAAAATTACTGCATGAGTTGCAAGTAAATATAATACAATTTTCCCCTGCTCTTATAAAATTTACAATGTAGAGATAAAGTATGAACACATGAAATGACAATGTATTAAACAAAATGCATTGTCAATCATGTGTCTGTTAGATAGCTATGTGATTGACATAATTGAATCTTGTTGAATAAGAGCTCCTTAGCTGGCTACATCCCAAGAAGTTCAATCAACTCTGGTAGGGGTCACAGGAAGGGGAAAACCTGGTGAGCCAAGTCAACAAATGTTTATTAAGCACCTACTATTTATCAGGTACTATGCTAAGCAGGAGGGGTTCAAAGAAAGGGACAGGGGAACCAGTCCTTGCTCTCAAAGATCTCATAGTTAAATGGGAAAAAAATATACAAACAACTACATACAAAGAAGCTCATAGATCAATAAATTAGAAATAGTCAACAAGGGGAAGGTGCTAGCCTTAAGGTAAAACAGCAAAGGCTTCTTGCAGAAACTGGGATTTTATCTGGGAACTGAAGCAAGTCAGGGTTGTCTGGAGTGGAAGATGAGAGAGTTTCAGGCATAGATGACTGCTAGGAAAAATGCAAGGAATCTAAACATAGAGTGTCCTGTTCTAGGAACAGCAGGGAGGTTAGTGTCACTGGGTTGCAATTAAAGAAATTTAGGAGGGGATCGGGTTATGAAGGGCTTTTAAAGTCAAGCAAAAGATTTCCTATTTGATCTTGAGGATGATAGGGAGCCCCTGGAGTTTGCTGAATGGGAAGGTGGGGCATGATAATACGGTCAGACCTGAACTTTTAGAAGATCAATTTGACAGCTATATGCAGATAGACTGCACTGGGGAAAGATTTGAGACAAGGAGACCAATAGACAGTCATTGGAATAGTCCAGGAGTACAGTGGTGAAGTTCTGTACCAGATGAGAGGTGTTTGAAGGTAGAGAATCACAGAACCTAGCAACTTATTGGATATACGGGATGAAAGAGAATGAGGAGTCAAAGACAATACTTAGCTTGTGGGCTCAGGCGACTGGAAGATGGGGGGACTGTGGACAGTAATGAGAATTTAGGAAGAGGGGATGGTATGGGAGAGAGATATTGGCTCTGACCATGCCAACCCTCCCTCCCCCTCAACTCCAGTGGCTCCCTATTACCTCTAGGATCAAATACAAAATCCTCTGTTGGGCATTTGAAGCCCTTTACAGCCTAAACTCTCTCTCCTCCCCACTAGTGTCCCCTTTCTAGTTTTCTCACACCTTATTCCCCATCACATATTCTTCAATCCAGTGGCACTGGCCTCCGGCTTATTCCCTAAACAAAATACTCCATTTCTCAGCTCTGGGCATTTTATCTGGCAGTCACTCATGACTAGAACTCTCTCCCTCATCTCTGCCTCCTGGCTTCATTCAAGTCCGAACAAAAATTCTACCTTCTACCAGAGGCCTTTCCCAAACCTGTTTAATTCAAGCGTCTTCTCCGTGATTTCCTTTTTATCCTATATCCCATTAATGATTTTGACGACTTGTTTATACATATCTGCTTTTTTTGTCTCCCAGATTACACTGTGAGCTCCTTGAGGGCAGGGACTGTCTTTTGACTTTTTCTATATCCCCAGAGTTTAGCACAGTGTTGGGCACATAGGAAGTACTCATTTGACTGCCTCACTGATGTATACTAATGAAACTGCAGGTTCAGTCCCTATCTTTAAATCCAAGATATAGAGTAAGTGAAATAAGAGAAAAAGAGACAAGTACATCTTATCATCTACCTTTTGCCTTGTGGTGATGTCACAATGGAAAGATTATGGCTTTTGGGCCCAAAACACCTGTGACTTTTAGGGAACTTCAAGTTCTAGGCAAGAAGATGGGCCAGGAAGAGTGTATAACTTTTGGTACATATAGCATGGGTCATCCTTATGAGAAGAGGAATGGTGTGGGAAGGATCTGTCTCTTGCCCAGACACATATAGGATAGTGCCAGGTTTCCTTGGCCTCTTTTCTGGGGTAGCAGTTTTGAGAGTTGTTAGATTTTTCTGCCTTGATCAGCTTTCTTAGAAATAGTTCTAAACCTAACATAAAGCCTTCTTAGCTTCTGTTGCTGAGGCTTTCACTTTTAATTTTCCCCCTTGTACAAAATTTTTGAAAGTTAGATGTATCCAGGTTTATCTCATTCATTTCTCTTTTCCTCTTCTAGCAGAGGCAACCTTCAGAGATGGAAACTCCCAAGCCCAGTGGGTCCTCTCTTTTTTTAGTCTTCTCACTGAGGATTGTCTTTGGACCTGGAATCCAAATAAGTTCATAATGACCCTAGAGATGCACTTCAATATTACCTCCATCCTGTATGCATGCTTGGTGTTTGAAGAGATGATAAATATTTATATTGGTGCTAAATTTCCTATATGAAAAAGTTATTTGATAGGTTGTTGTATTTGTTTTTGAGATGCTCAACAGAGCTAGAGGAAATCATACAACTCCTGCCTGGGTCCACTACAAATTCATGTTACATGATGTCAAATAAGCCTTCAATGTGAAAAGGCAATCCTTTTTACACCTCCCTAATCAATGCATTTTTCTATTCTCCACAGAGCCTTTTCCAAACTTTGTCATCCTTCTCTAAATCTCCTATGGTACCCTTCCTTCCTCCACCATCTCAGCTGAGGACATCACCTCATATTTCAATGAAAAAACTGAGTTCACTTGCCAAGAGTTCTCTCTTTCTCTCTCCTTATCTCACATCATTCATATATCTTCCTTCATGATCTCCTTTTTAACCCCTATCTCATATGAAGAAGTAGACTTTCTCTTTCCCAAGGCAAATCAATCTATGTGCTTCATTGAGCTCACTCCTATCTTCTGGAGCAGATCATCCTCTACCACCCCTAGTCTTTTGTTAATTTTCACTCTCTCCCTCTCTGCTGGCTACTTCCCAGCTGCTTACAAACATACCCATATCTTCTCTCCTATATATAAAAAAGCTTTCACTTAATCTGACCCTCTGTCATCTATAGCTCTCTATGTAACTATATTTTTTGCATTTGGGTTTCTGCTCTCATGTTCAACTAAAACTACTCTCTTTAAAGTTACCAATGACCTAACTGCCCAATCTGATGGCTTTTTCTAAATTCTTGTCATTCTTGACCTCTATACAACCTTTGACTTTATTACTTTCTTCTCTTTAGTACCCTGTTCTCTAAGTTTTCATGACACTGCTTTCTACTGATCCTTCTTTTACTCGTCTCACCATTCCTCAGTCTCCTTCGCTGGTCTTCATCCATAGTAAGACCACTACCTAAGGGTTAGTTCAAAGACTCTGAACCCTCTTCTTTTCTTACTGTATAACTTCTCATTTGGTGATCGCATCAGCTCCCATCATCTATCATCAACTATCATCTCCGTGTAGATCTAGTTATCCAGCCCTAACCTCTCAAGTTCCAGTCTCAAATCAAGTTGTCAATGAGCATTTATTAAGCACCTGGACAGTACTATATCTATACAGTCTGACACTGGGCCAACCACTGCAGACACAGAGAAACAAAAACTAAATTCTGTTCTCAAGGACTTGACAGTGTAATGAGGGAGACAACATGCAAACAACTGTACATCAACCATGTAGTAGACATCTCAAACTGAATACCACAGAGATGTCTCAATCTCAACATGTCCAAAAACAGAGCTCTTTCTCTTTTCCCTACAATTCTCTTTTCTTCTGAACTTCCTTATTACTGTCATGTAATCCTCCCAATTATCCAGGTTCACAATCTTCGTATTATCCTCAGCTCCTCATTCTCTCCCACAGTCACCACTCTCATACAGAATTTTATCCCTTCACATCTATACTAACACCTGCTTTTTGGTCTCCCTGTATCTCATTTATCCCCATTCCAGACTCTCCTAAACTGTCAAAGTGATCTTTGAAGAATTAAGCACTGATCATGGTACTTCCATTTTAAATCAACTCCAGTGGCTCCTTATTGCCTCTAGTATCAAATACGTTTGTTTGGTTTTTAAGTCATTCACAACTTGGTCTTTCCATACTTTTCCAGCCAATTTGTCCTTTATCTCTTTCTGTGTGTGACACTGGCTGTCTTATTATTCCTCACACATGGTAGCCCATCTCCCAAGTCTGTGATTTTTACTGGCTATGTCTCATATCTAGAATGTTCTGCTTCCTCATCTTGGTTTCTTGTCTTCCCTGTCTTCCTTCAACACTCAGATCAAAGCTACCTTCTTCATGAGGCCTTTTCTGATCACCCTCTTCAGTCTTCCCCTCACCACCCTCCTGGTTCCTTCCCTTTGCAATGAGTTCCCATTTACCCTATATAGTTCCTTATAGACATACCTGTTTGCATGTTGTCTTTCCAATTAGACTATGAGAATGCGATGCTTGAAGTCAGGGACCATGTTTTTGCCCTTTTTTTCTTATCCCCGGGGCTTAGGGTAGTTCCTTATATATGGCAGGTGCTTAATAAATGCTTGATGATGATGAGAAGGAACTAATATTTCTTTAGTAATTTTGAATTTTAGACCCATAGAGTGCCTGTGTGTGTGTGTGTGTGTGTGTGTGTGTGTGTGTGTATGAGAGAGAGGGGGAGGGAGAGAGGGAGAGAGGTGGAGGAGGTTTCCATTTTCTAGAATCTCTTTGGACAATTTTTCTAAGGTAATGCAAGACGTATTCAATCAGCATGAAATTTCAGTCAGTCATGACAACTTTACTATCAAAGAGGCAGAGGTTGCCACATAAAGATATTTTAAAATGACTAATTCATGGGTAATTAATTTGTTAGTTTTCATTTTTGACACATATACTATATTTTCTTAAGTATGAGAAGTCCAAGACCACGCACAAAGAGGCACAGCCACAAACAAAGTACCACAGAATTGTCCTCTTGTTCAGCACCAATTCTGGCTAAAAAACTGACATCCCACAATTCATCCTTAACAAAAACTCATAGATATACAGAACTAAAACAACCTACAATTCTTATTCCTAGCTGTAACAAAGAGAACACAGGCTGATATACTTTTCTGAAGTTATTAAATGCCCACAATTGCAACAAATTGAACAAAAAATAAACATCCTTTGCACTGTGGGATCAATATGTAAAGTGTGTTTCATTCTTCATGAATATATTGAAAGTGTAGCTCTTCCTTCTAAATATGTGTTCTACCTTTATATCTACTAATTATATATAGCGTAGCTTTGTGGACCAAACATAAACACAGAAGTCAAGAAAACTCAATTCAGCTTGCATCTCTACCACTCAATCACTTTGTAAACTTGGACATTTTACTTCTTTCTTCTTTGATAATCTGATCTTATAAATATACATAATGATATACAATCTTTAACCTTCCAGAGGCAGTGTTCTATAGTAAATAAAAGTACTGGGCTTGAAAAAAGGAAAATGAGCTCAAATTTTGCCTCTAATAGAGCTAGGAAATCATAGGTAATTAATTTAACCATTCAGAGCCTCAGTTTCCTCATGTGTAAAAAGGGGAGCAGTAATCATACAAGTGTCATTGTGAGGCTCAAAAACAGATAATGTATGTATGTTTCACAGATAAATACATAGGAGACATTAAGGGTCTTGGACTCCAACCTCTAACAAGTTCACTCTTCATTTGGGCAGACAGTCAGGTAGCTTTGGAAGGGTTAATAATCAGCTTCATTCTAGTCTAGTCTTCTCAAATGGCTGCTAGGAGAACCAGTTCCTACAGCATTCTCTAATTACCCTTCTTGAAGGGGTCATCTGGAAGGGGTGGGGGGCAACCATCCCCATGCCTTGATAGGGTCAATCAAGAAAGGCACACTTGTGTACTCCTCTAAATCCCTTCAGACCTCAATAGGGGTCAGTTGAGGCACACACAGATTCCCTGTGCTTTTTCCCCACTCACTGACCAACTCCCATCAGCTTTATAGGACATCAAACAAAGAAGTCATCTTGTCAACATTAAGCTAATATTAACTTTAGCAATATCATCATACTTCACAAACGTAGTAAATAGCACATTACATCACCCCTTATCTCATGGTGCAGCTTCAGTAGGACTCTCTGTCACTACGATTCTGGGAATTACTATCTAGAATCCTTGAAACTATTCTGGGAGTTATTATCTAACACCTGAACATTGCCATGGCCATGGATCCTGATAAACTAAACTCTAAGTATAACAAAATCCTCCTTACATACAATGTACAATGCTTTGCAAACCATAAATACGATCTCTATAAATTTCAGTTATTCTGCCAGATGGTGACAGTGTTAATCTAATAGTACACAAGAAACCAAACAAGCAATCAATCAACAAACATTTACTGACCACTCATATACCAAGCATTCAAGCAGAGACTTAATGATGATTCACAGAAGACACAGTAGAAGGGATTCATGCTTTGCAAGATAGAATATGGTTCTTATTTTGCAGTTTAAAAAGGATGCATGACCTCTGAAGTTTCTTTCAACTCTTTATTTCATATTGTATGTCCAACTCTATACTAGGTGAAGGATAAGGAACAGGGAATGGAGCTGTGATTTCACTGGAATTCAGAAATTCCAGATGACTGAAACTCTCTACCAATGCAGAGAGAGGGTTTAAGACTGATTTGCCCATGGTAAGACAGCTAGTATAAGTCACAGGTGTAATTTGAACCCAACATTTGGTTTGGGGAATTTTCTTGGCCCTCCATCCACTACCTGATCCTGAAGGATACACAGAATTATAAGTCCCTGTCATCACGGAACTTCCAATCTATCCCATAGGTCTTCTTGCTATATATGTTTCTACCCTAGTAACAGTAGCTATGGAACAGGTGTTTTATAGACCCATTGGCTATAGCCCTAGGATTTGAGCTTCTCAAATCTCTCATGACATGCTATTTTGGCCAAATTGTTTCACTTTTGTGAGGATAAGTTATATATGTGAAGTGTTTCTTAGTCACTAAACTCAAATAAGCCTAAATCCTCAGATAATTAATTCAAGATCCTTTTTCTTTGCTTTTTCTTCTACTTTGTTTGTTTTTCTTACAATTAGAACCTGAAGAAGCTTAGATAGAGACCATCATCAAACACAACTTGTCTTCTCTACAGAAGAAAACAACTATACAGCAGCTTCTAAAAAAATAAATCAGCCTGAATTCTGTTTGTTAATAGTGTACTCTCAGCTCTATAGTGAGTATGGAACCACCAGGTGATGGGGACAATCTAAGTAGGTAGCCAAAACCTTGGTCCTTAGCTCAAACCTACTGGTAAGAGCTAGTGGTTAAATTTTCAGTATGAGCATTTTACACCTTGGAAACTGGCAAATACTATGAATCAGGGCTTGATTTATTGTTTACCTGATTGAGAATTGATTATAATTAAGAAAATGTTGGAGAAAGTGTTAATGACACAGATTAAACTATCAAATATGCTTTGCATATTTTTTTCCTGGTGAGCCAGTAGTTACACATTTTCTAGCACTATTGTCCCTAACCCAGCAGTATAGTCTAGCAAAAAAAAAAATGTGGAAAAGTAAGGACTAAGATTGTTCAGTTGAAGAAAATGGAAATATAATTATGTTGCAGACTAAGGAGGAGCTTGTACTACTCCAGGATTGTGCCACTTAAAAATAATATTTTTCCTCCATTTCCACTGACTTATTAAAGATAAGTAGCACCTTTCAGGATGGGTGATTTTTTCCTTAAATCAAGTTTTGTAATACCACCTCTGTGTGCAAGTGATTGTCTGGTACTTGAAGATGCTATTGCATTCCACAAATCAAATTTCATAAAAGCAAAATTAGGGGGCACTAGTTTCAGTTTAGAAAAATTTGGAGATTGATTTTCAAAGAAACCAAATGAAAAACTGCTTCCGTTTTTCTTTCTGGGTTCTACTTTTGGACTTCATCACCCTCTTCTTTCATGCCTGATTTCTGCCTGAAATAGAACATACCAGTGATTCTTTTTGTTTTCAAGTTACACAAACAGAAAATAAGTTGGAGCTACCCCTTTCATGTTTGCATGAGTTTCTTTTTCTTTTTTCTCTTTTGAATGCTATATACTTTGTCGTGCTACATAGTTTGCCAAAAGGGGAGAAAGGAGGAGGGAGAGAATGAAAAGCATAGTGGGATTTCTAAAAGTTGAACTTTTAGTAGTTTTGGAAAACCATCAATGCGAATCGAATTTCCATCCCAACGACTTTGACAGCATCCCTTGAATGGGTAGAATGCCAAACCATCAGATGCCTTTATGATAATTAGATGTTAAAGAAAAATCTATTTTCTTGATGATTATATCACATGGAAAAATATATTAAAATAAAAACTTGAATGCTGACTTCATAACGCTGATGTCATCCCAAGATCTTGTAGGTAAAGGTTCATTAAAATTCTCTGCCTGTGTTTACTTAGGTGCAACCTGTGCTCCCTGTTGACCCACAAAGGTAGGAATTCTGTTGCTTATAAAATGTATTTACATACATTATGAAATGTGCTCCAGAGGAAAGAAATGATCAAGACAGTTACTTGAGGGTAGTTCACATCTACATTCTGGCCAAGTCAATGAGTAACTTGAGAATGGACCTTGCCTATTTCCTAGCAACCAGAGCAAACATTGTACTATGTCCAATACCCAAGATTTGCAACCATGTTAATCTTTGAGTACTCCACTTAATTAAACATTAGACTTTTAAATTGTGTTTTTAGTGCACAATAGCCATGTTAAATTACAATGCTCAACATCTAAGTATGCTGGTGTCTGCAGATCTGAGGAAATTAAAATGACTCACTTATTTCAATCTTGATGTTGTTTTTCTGCATTGGGGCCTTGTGTTCTAAGTTTCCAGGTCTTGGGGTTCACTGGAATCCTAAGGTTAAAACATAGCTTGAAGGCTACATTTATGGAAATTCCGTTAAACCTTTCACCACTTTGACAAATCCAATCTGGTGATCCTGAACCATTCAAAAGTAGTTTTCAGTTTTTATACAGGTTTGTTACTCTGACTTATAACTACACCGACAGCACAATGAAGCTATAATGTTTGAAGAAGAATTTTACAGTTACAGGAAAACCAGAGAGTCACAAGTTTTCTTCTTTTTTAAACCTCAAAGCAAAGTAGCTATTTATAAACCTGGAGTAAACCACCTCAAAGCTTTATGTATCTATGACTATTTCTGCCACATAGATACAATGGATAACTTTCATGAAGAAAATAAATGCATGTAGAATAAAAGTTCCTTGAGGGGAGGGTGGCAGGAAGTGTTTTTTTCACTTTGTCTTTCTGTCTACAGTGTCTTAAATAGGTTTGGACCTGTGATTTCATTAAGTGTAGAGAATTCCAGGAGAAGAAACCCCTCTACCAATGCATTTTTGTAAACTGTCCAGCAACTTCTTATTCAGTCATCTAAGTCATGTCTGATTCTTTGTGACCCCATTTGGGGTTCTCTTGGCAAAGACACTGGAGTAATTTGCAATTTCCTCCTCCAGATCATTTTACAGATGAAGAAACTGAGGCAAACAAGGTTAAGTGACTTGCTCAGGGTTACGCAGCTAGTAAGTGAGTCTATATTTGAACTCAAGTCTTCCTGACTTCAGGCCCAGCATTCTATCCACTGCATCACCTAGCTACTTCAAGTTGTTCAAACTGTTCAGTCATGTCCAACTATTTGTAATCTGTGGACCACAGGGTGCTGATACTGTCCATGGGGCTTTTTTGGCAAAGATACTATAGTGGTTTGGCATTTCCTTCTTCAGTTTATTTTACAGATGAGAAAACAGAGATAAGCAGGATTTGGTGACTTGCCTACGGTCACATAGATAGCAAGTCAGAGGCCAGATTTGAATTCATGAAGATGACTCTTCCTGCCTCCAGCCCAGACACTTTATACACTGTGCCAGCTCCCTGTCCCCCAGAAACCCAGAGATTTGTTTGGAAGCAGTAAGGAGTTAAGCGACTTTCCCAGGGTCACAGAGCAAGTCCAAAAAACAGGACTTGAAACTAGGACTTCCTAAAACTAAGGCTGGCTATCTATTTTATACTATGGAGATGGCTAGGTGGCACAGTGGATAGAATTCTGGGCCTGAACAGTTAGGAACATTAAATTCAAATTTAGCTTCAAACATTAACTAGCTGGGTGACTCTAGGCAAGACAATTAATTACTTAATTTTCTCCACTATAAAATCAAGAAAATAATAGCACTTAACTCCCAGTGTGGTTGTGAGGATCAAATGAAATGTTTGTAAAGTACTTAGCACAGTGCCTGAAACATAGTGACTCTTAATAAATGTTTCCTTCCTTCCTTCCTTCCTTCCTTCCTTCCTTCCTTCCTTCCTTCCTTCCTTCCTTCCTTCCTTCCTTCCTTCCTTCCTTCCTTCTTTTCCTTATTTCTTTCCTTATTTTGTTCCTTCTTTCCATCCATTTCACTCTCAAACTCAAGGACTGAATCACATTAGGTCCCTGCCCAAGCTCCACTTAATGGCTGTATTTTGGGCCCTCCTGCCTCAGAGGGAATGTCAATTGTTACTGTTTCTAGCAACCCTAAGGATCTTCCCCTCCTAGTTTGATATTTTTTTCTAATTAAAGGGGCCATCCCCTGACTGACTTCTTAAAGAGGCCTATTCAGTGAATGGGCATTACCTCACTCAAAGTGAGAACCTAAAAAGACCTTAGCCCAAAATGGCCAGGGTCTTCCATTGCATCCTGGGTCATCTCCCGTTATCCTGATGAATATTTTGGCCACTGGACCCAGATGACTCCAGAGGAGAAGTGAGGCTGGCGACCTTGCACAGCCCTCCCTCACTGAAAACAAAGTCAACTGTAAGTCACGTCATCATTTCCTTGATGTCAGGGTCCTCTTCAGAAAAGAAGGACAAACACAAAAACAGGAGGGCATGGCCAAGGATCACAAGGGACTAGAATAGATACAAAAGTTGTGATCTCCAGTACTGTAATGATCCATGTCAATGGATGCACTGGGCCACTGAAGAGATAATGATAAAATATAGTTAATAATTATGTGATTAGGAGCAATTTGCTTTACCATATAGGCTTCAGGTTCTTCTTCTGTAAAACAGGGATTACGCTATTTACCCTACTGATCTTACAAGATCATTGTGAAGGAAAGTGTTTTACAATCTATCACCATATGATTTATTATTTATTATAAAATTCAATAATTTGTATTACTAAGCTATAGATATAGTTGGGCAATGTATACAGAGAACTGGATCAGGAATTAAAAAACCCATCTCGAGCTTTGTCACTTACTACCCATGTGACCTTGGATAAATCATTAACCCCTCTGATAACAATGCCTATCCTGTCTATTTGAAAGGTGATTCTTGAACAATGTGTGAAACTGTACGTAAACTGGCTTTTGAAACCATAGCACATTATTTAACAGTATAATATTATTACTATTGTGTAAACTGATGTATAGTTCCAAGTATAAAAAAAACTAAAATAACATTTATATCATCAATGAACATTATTGACTATATTGGACTATACTGGACTATACTGATTTTCTTTCAGGGAGCTTACAGTTTCACCCAGAAGTCAATTATTTCCTTACATGAAAATTTTATTAACAGCAAAATGGGATGTTTCACATCAAAAAGATTGCTTTGACAAAGAGCTAAAGTGGAAGCTAATTAACTGCTTATTAAAGATGTTACAGAATCCCCTGAATTGAGCTGAGGATTGGTCTAGATAACCTCTGATGTCCCTTCCAAATCCAGGATTCTATGATTTTAGGGACTGCTTCCTTTGAGGGCAAAGGACTTTCCAAATTTCATTCATCTTTCCATATCTGGGATCCAATTTCCAGCTCTGACATTTAACTCCTATGTGTGATTTTGTAAATAGTATTTTTTAAAATTACATATAAAGATAGTTTTAAACATTCACTTTTATAAGATTTTGAGTTTCAAATGTATTCTTGCCCTTTTCTTCCCATAATCCCTCCCAAGATGGCAAGCAATCTGATACAGGGTATACATGTGCAATCATGTAAACATATTTCCACATTAGTCATTTTGCAAAACAAGAAACAGGACAAAAAGGGAAAGCCACAAAAAAAGTGAAAATAGTATGCTTCTATCTGCATTCAGACCCCATAGTTCTTTCTCTGATATGAACAGAATTTTCCATTAAAAGTCGTCTGGAACTGTCTTGGATCATTGTATTGCAGAGAAGAGCTAAGTCAATCATAGTTGATCATCACACAGCGTTACTATTACCGTGTACAGTGTTCTGGCTCTGATTGTTTCACTCAGCATCATTTCTTAGTCAAATAGTATTTCATTACATCCCACAACTTGTTCAGCCATTCCCTAATTGATGGGCATCCCCTCAATTTCCAATTCTTTGCCACCACAAAAAAAGAGTTGCTATAAATATTTTTGTGCATGTGGGTCCTTTTCTATTTTTTATAATCTCTTCGGGATACCGAGCTAGTAGTGATATTGCTGGATCAAAGGGTATGTACAATTTGATTGCACTTGGGGCATAGTTCCAAATTACTCTCCAGAATGGTTGGATCAGTTCACAACCCCACTAACAATGCATTACTGTCCCAATTTTCCCACATCTTTTCCATCATTTATTATTTTCCTTTTCTGTCATATTAGCCAATCTGACAGAAATGAGGTGGTACCTCAAGAGTTATTTTAATCTGCATTTCTTTAATCAATAGTGATTTAGAGCATTTTTTTATATGACTATAGATAACTTTAATTTCTTCCTCTGAAAACTACCTGTTCAAATCCTTTGACCATTTGTCAATTGGGGAATGTCTTGTATTATAAATTTGAGTCAATTCACTATATTTGAGAAATGATGCATTTATCAGAAACACTTGCTGTAAAAATTGTTTCTCATCTTTCTACTTTCCTTCTAATCTTGGTTGCATTGGTTTTGTTTATGCAAAACCACTTTGATTTAATACAATCAAAATTATCCATTTTGCCTTTCATAATGCTCTCTATCTTTTGTTGGTCATAGGTTATATTCCCTTATCCATAGATCTGACAGGAAAATGATTTCTCGCTCTTCTAACTTGCTTATAATCTCACCCTCTATGTCTAAATCATAGACATACCATCCATCAAAAATCATCCATTTTTACCTTATCTTGGTATACGTGTGAGATGCTGGTCTATGCCTAGCTTCTGACATAATGTTTTCCAATTTCCTCCAATTTTTGTCAGATAGTGAAATCTTATCCCAGAAGCTGGGATCTTTGGGTTCATCAAACAATACATTACTATAATCACTGAGTACTGTATCTTGTGTACTTAATCTATTACACTGATCCATCACTCTATTTCTTAGCCAGTACCAAAAAGTTTTGATGATTGCTGCTTTATAATATAGTTCTAGATCTGGCATGGCAAGGCCACCTTCTTTTGCATTTTTTATTAATTCCCTTGGCATTCTAGACCTTTTGTTCTTCCAGATGAATTTTATCATTATTTTTCTAGTTCTGTAAAATAATTTTTGGTAGTTTGATTGGTATGGCACTGAATATGTAATTTATTAAGTGGAATTGTCATTTTTATTATATAAGCTTGGTCTGCCTATGAGCAACTGATATTCTTCTGGTTGTTTAAATCTGACTTTATTTATTTGAAAAGGGTTTTCCAATTGTGTTTACATTGTTCCTGAATTCATCTTGGTAAGTCACCTCCCAAATATTTTATACTGTCTAAAATGATTTTTAATGGAATTTCTCTATCTCTTCTTGCTGATTCTTGATGGTAATATCTAGAAACGCCGATGATTTGTGTGGGTCTATTTTATATCCTGCAACTTTGCTAAAGTTGTTAATTATTTCAAGTAATTTTTTAGGTGATGCTCTAGGGTTCTCTAAGTATGCCATCATATCATCTGCAAAGAATGATAGTTTTATTTTCTCATTCCCTATTTTAATTCCTTTGATTTATTTTTCTTCTGTTACTGCTAAAGCTAACATTTTAGTATAATATTAAATCAATAGTGATGATAATGGGTGTCTTTGTTTCACCCCTGATCTTGTTGGGAATAATTCTTACTTATCCCCATTACATATAATGTTGACTGATGGTTTTAGATAGATACTACTTATCATTTTAAGGAAAATGACATTTATTCCTATGCTCTCTAGTGTTTTTAATAGGAATGGGCGCTGTATTTTATCAAAAAATTTTTCTGCTTCCATTGAGATAATCATATAATTTCTCTTGGTTTTGTTATTGATATAGTCAATTAATCTAATAATTTTCCTAATATTAAACTAGCCCTGCATTCCTGGTATAAATCCCACCTGGTCCTAGTGTATTATCTTCATGATAAATTGCTGCAATCTCTTTGCTAATATTTTATTTAAAATTTTTGCATTAATATTCATTCTGGAAATTGGACTATAATTTTCTTTCTCTGTTTTAGCTCTTCCTGGTTCAGATATAGCATCATATTTGTGTCATAAAAAAGAATTTGGTAGAATCCTTTCTTTGCCTATTTTTCCAAATAATTTATATAATATTTGTAATTAATTGTTCTTTAAATGTTTGATAAAATTCACTTGTAAATCCATCTGGTCCTGATAATTTTTTCTTGGGAGTTTATTGATGACTTGTTCAATTTATTTTTTCTAAAATTAAAATTAAATATTTATTTGCTCTTCTGTGAGTCTTGGCAATTTATATTTGGTAAATATTCATCCATTTCACTCAGATTGTCAGATCTGTTGGTATACAGTTGGGCAAAGTAGCTCCTAATTATTGCTTTAATTTCCTCTTCATTTGTTGCAAATCCACCCTTTTAATTTTTGATACTGGTAATTTGATTATCTTCATTCTTTTTTTAAATCAAATTAACCAAAGGTTTATCTAAGGTAAACTATGATCCAATGATAAAACCAAAGTTAGATCCCAATTCTAATTCACAATACAATGATCTTCTTTTGTAGAAGGGTGTGAATTAAGCACAGTTTTCTGAAGCCGCATTGTTTTTACATAATTCTACAGCTAAAACATAGATGCCTACTTTAATTATATTTAATTGTTTCATAAGAGTAGAAGTCTTTTGAAGGATTTTGGGTGAAAGTGGTTTTCTTTACTGGAAAACTTACAAGGGGGGTACATCACACAACCAAACACCCTCCGTGGTTACAAGAGTTCACAAAATTAAAAAACCATACATACTTACATACATACACATATGCATATAGTATGTATACATACAAAATGTATGTGGACATACACACATATATATACCAATTACCACAGTGGTTACTAATGACTACCACCACTGGAAATATGGAGAAAATTATTCCATCATAATTCTAACTAACAGCTCCTCACTAATAATATTTCATTTCTTAAGTATTTTCAGTATTTTGGTTAAACTTACTTATATTGCAAAAAAAATTGGAGGCTTGTTTGTTTTTTGTGTTTATTTCTGGTTTTAATGGCTTATTAAATAAAGACTATTACAGTACAACTGTACTGCTGCTTGACTGTCCATGACCCCACCTTGTATTTTAATGCTCAATGCCAGGAGATGTACCCAAGTCTTACAGAGTAAGCACATGAAAAATTTTACTACTGCTCATGTTCTTTCCATCAAGTCTCACCCAACTTTGTCCTCCTACACTTTAGAAACTAGGAGCCCAGAACCCTATAATTATGAGGAACTTGAGCCACCTGCTTCACCAGGTGAAGGAAGGAAGGAAGACTGAACTACTTTTACTTCTGAAACAGAAACAGTGAAAAGGGGGCTAATGAATAGAACTTATAGACAATAGACCATCAATTCACCCCAAAGTAATAAACAATCTCTCCAGGGTATAAAGTTACAAGAGAAAAAAAGCACTAGAGAAATAGTTAATACAGAATAGGATGTTGGTAAAAGATAATATGAGGCAGAAGATGGTTCATGAAATAATAGACTGAGGTAGATAAGCTGTGATGGGCTTTTGGCGGGGAATGTAGGAGGAAGACAAGGCAGTTGGAGTTAAATGACTTGTCCATCGTTACACAGCTAGTAAGTGTCAAGTGTCTGAGGTCATATCTGAACTCAGGTCCTCCTGACTCCAGGGCTGGGGTCCTATTCCCTGCACCACCTAGCTGCCCTTATGTTTCTAACATTAATCGGTATACACCTTACAGATTCCTAAGGATCATGGTTTCAGAGCTGGAAGGGACTTCTGAGGTCAATTGTTCTAAACCCTTGTTGTTAAATTTAGAGAAATTGAGAGCCATAGAAGTTAAATTCAACCCCTCATTCTTCAGTTTCAAAATCCAACATTCTTTCTATTGTATCACACTGCCTCAATCATAGCCGAGTCAATCTGTATCATAAAGATTCCAACACAGCTTACAATATGAAGGTCTACAGTCTAGAGCAAAAAGCAAATTTGGGGGATGTAAAAGAATAAGTTGCTATCTGTGTCCACCCTGACTGTAGCTCACCTTTCCTCTCTGCAAAGTGGGAGAAATGATGCTAGTCCTTCTCCCTTTCACCTTATTTCTAAATATAATAATTCAATCTCATAACATTTGAAGCCCACAGAGAATCCCAGGGAAAAGATGACTGTTAGAAAAGCATAAAGAGTTTTTGTTTTATTTTCCTGTTTTTATTTAAATTTGGAAAGTTAAGAAGCTGCAAAGAAGCCAGAGAACTCGAGTAGAATAAGCCCTTCACCAAACTGTGGTCATCTTTGTTGCTGGATACTAGCTGAGTCAATGTCTCCAAAGTGTCTAAACTACCCTCAGGAATGAGGTACACATTTGGGTCCCAGAATTCTAGTGGTGGTTGTCTGTTGTATATGTCCTAGATAGCTAAGGAATGTGGAATGACGTGAGAGAAAGAGAGCCCCTCTGATCTCTGGCAAGTGTAGTGCTAGAGTGACCATATATAAGCACTATCTGGTAGTCTGGCTTTCAGGACAATGAGTGGGAAATGGGGTCTGAAAGTATGGACCCTGTGGGTATGGAAAGTTGGCTTCAATTTCACTCTGCCTGGTACAGCTTCATTGGCAATGGTCTTGTTATTCCTGTTGGGGAAATTGTATAAACTCATTCAGCCCACCCAATAGGCTATCACTTAACATTCAAAAAATGCAACTCATCCCCATTTTATATACAGGGAATCCAAAAAACTGATTGTTAGTTCTTCATATTGATTTATTCTCTCTTTAGGAAGCTTGTAAAAAGTGAAAAGTAGTAAAAAATGTCAGTCACACAGAAAAATCTCATCATTTGGAATCAGTGGAAAAGGAGTATGAATTTTATGAGTGTGAATTTTAAGACAACTTAGATCAATTTATGGAATTAGATAATTTTGCCCCTTGGTTAGATCAGAGAAATTTCTTTCCCTTTGACAGACCTCCTTACAAAAATGATGAGCAAAGGCTCTCCCCACCTCTAACCTTTGAAACTAACAAAGTCAAAATTGTCTTTTCTATGAGTTGTCTGTAAACCAAAGAACAAAGCCAGAAAGATCAGTGTTATTCATAACCTTCCATTTCTATTCCACTCAGTATGCCAACAACCTATGTAATTCAGACCTAAACTCTTCCAGAGATGGACCCAGTTTACCCTGAACTCTTCATAGGTACCTTTCCTTCCCCAAAATCTCGTCAATTCTTTTGGTTTAAAAAAAGGCCAGTCCTTATATGGCCTTCTCTAGAACAGGGGTGAAGAACCTACAGCCTCAAGTCACATGCAGCCTTCTAGATCTTGGGTACAGCCTTTTGACTGAGTCCAAGTTTTATAGAACAAATTCTTTTATTAAGGGAGTTTGTTCTCTGCAGTTTACATACACACATATATGTATGTGTGTGTATGTATATATATATATATATATATATATATATACATATGCATATTATATATATGTGTGTGTGTGTGTGCGCGTGCGCGCGCACGTGTGTGTGTGTGTGTGTGTGTGTGTGTGTATACACACACTTACCAGCAGCTCAAAAGTTTTCAAAGGGACACCTCAGTTTTGCCTCAGAGTCTGCTGGTCCAAAACTTTGGCTTTCAATAATAGAAATCTGAGACTAGAGTGAACAAAACCTAGAATCAGCATTACTTTAAAAACCTAGAATTTGTTTTTAAATCTCTCACATACATCATTGTTACTTTTCCCAGGAAGGAAGGCAAACATAGCACAATTCCAGATCCTCTGCTTCTCATAACTGCTGAACATGAAATCTTTGGTTTTATGCAGCTCTTCCATTTCTATTTCTAACATCCTAAAAATTCCTAGGTAGTTCAAGGCACCAGGCTTTTGACAATAACTTTCATAGGGGGTCCTCCCTTCATTGTTCAAGTCAGCAAACTAGATTCAACTGGCATTAAATATCTTGAGATGACTGAAGAAATGCTCTAAATGGAAATCAAAGAAGAAAATAATTATGAGCATGTGGAAGGGAATCCAAGTCATAGTCCAAAGTAGGGATTTATGAGCCATTCATGAATGTGACTATGAAAATAATTGCATTTCATCTCAATAGAATTGGTTTCCTTTGTAATCTTATGCATTTTTATTTAAAACATTATTCTGGAGGCAGAGCCAAGATAGTGGAATAGAAAGACACATACACTCTAGTGCTTCCCCCACAGCCCACAAAACACCTGTAAAAAATGACTCTCCACAAATTCTAGAGCAGCAGAAACCGCAGAACAACAGAGTGAAAGAGGTATCCAGCCAAAGGAAACCTGGAAGGCCGACCAGAAAGGTCTATGTCACAGGACACTGAGTGGAGCAGAGCCCAGCCTTGGCCACATGGCACTGGGAGAAACAGGACCTGAAAAGACCTCTGGGGCAGAATTCTCAACATGGAGAGTCCCAGATCCCTCAACCCACAAATGACAAAGAAAGCCCCAAAGGTCAGTGTGGGAGGGCTTTTCCAGCTGGGAGAGAGGGCAATAGGGTTCCCCCAGCATTGGCCTCAGGCAAAGGCAGCAGCAGCTGGTGGAGAGCAGCTACATGGAAGCAGCCTGGGTCCATTGTCCAGGCAACTCAGCTTAAAGCCTCTGGCAGAATTGAGCAGCTGATCTGAACCTCAGCCCTCAGTGGGGGCCCCCACCTCCACCCAAAGCCCCTGGAGGAGTTGAGCAGCTGATCTCAATCTCATCCTTGAGCACAGTACTGGGGAGAGGAGGAGCACTAGGGCCCTCCTCTTGACAAAGGATTCAGAAGTCAAGTAACTAGCTGGGAAAATGCCCAAAAGGAGAAAAAATAAGACCATAGAAGGTTTCTTGGTGAACAAGTGTCTCCTTCTATCCTTTCAGATGAGAAAGAACAAGACATACTGTCAGAGGAAGTCAAAGCCTCTGCCTCTAGTACCTCGAAAATGAATATGAAATGGGCTCAGGTCATAGAAAAACTTGAAAAGCATGTCAGCAGCCTGCTAAAGGAGAATCAAAAAAATTGATGAGGAAAATAATACCTTTAAAAAGAGGCTAACTCAATTGGAAAAAGAGGTCCAAAAAGACAATGAGGAGAAGAAGGCTTTAAAAAGCAGAATTAGCCAAATGGAGGAGAAGGTTCAAAAGCTCACTGAACAAAATAGTACATTGAAAGAGAGAATTGAGTTCAGGGAAATGAATGACTATGAGATAAAGAAATTAGAAAACAAAATCAAAAGTTTGAAAAAATAGAAGATAATGTGAAACATCTCAATGGAAAAACAATTGACCTGGAAAATAGATCCAGGAGAAACAATTTAAAAATTATGGAACTACCTGAAAGCCATGATCAAAAAAAGAGCCTAGACATCATCTTTCATGAAATTATCAAGGAAAACTGCCCTGAGATTCTAGAACCAGAGGGCAAAATAAGCATCCAAAGAATCCACAGATCACCGCCTAAAAGAGATCCAAAAAGAGAAACTCCTAGGAACACTGTAGCCAAATTCCAGAGTTCCCAGATCAAGGAGAAAATATTGCAAGCAGCTAGAAAGAAACAATTTGAGTATTGTGGAAATACAATCAGGATAACACAGGATCTGGCAGTTTCTACATTAAGGGACTGAAGGGCTTGGAATAGGATATTCCAGAAGTTAAAGGAACTGGAATTACAACCAAGAATCACCTATCCAGCATCTATAATATTTCAAGGGAATAAATGGTCATTCAATGATATAGAGGACTTTCAAACATTCATGATGAAAAGACCAGAACTGAATAGAAAATCTGACTTTCAAACACAAGAATCAAGAGAAGCATGAAAAGGTAAACAAGAAAGAGAAATCATGAAAGATTTTCTAAAGCTGAATGGAAAGATAATATTTGTAACTCTTGAGACTTTTCTCAGTATTGGATAGGTGGAGGGATTATACACACACACACATACACACACACACACACACACATAGACAGAGAGTACAGGCTGTGTTGAATCAGAAGAGATGATATCCACAAAAAATTAAAATTAAGGGGTGAGGGAGGAAAATACTGGGAGGAGAAAGGAAGAAATGGAATGGGGCAGGCTATAACTCATAAAAGAGACAAGAAAAATCTTGTTCAGTAGAGGAGAAAAGGGAAAAGATGAGAGGGGAAAAGTGAAACTTACCCTCTTCACATATGGCCTAAGGAGGAAATAACATGCTCACTAAATTTGGTATGAAAATCTATCTTACACTACAGGAAAGTTGGGGAGGAGAGGACAAGTGGGGTGAGGGGAATGATAGAAGGCAGGGCAATTGAGAGAAGGAAGTAACTAGAAGTAAACACTTTTGGGAAGGGACAAGGTCAAATGAGAGAATAAAAAAAAGGGAGGGGACAGGGTAGGATAGAGGGTAACATAGTTACTATTACACAACATTATTATTATAAAATCATTTGCAAAATGACACATATATGGCCTGTATTGAATTGCTTTCCTTCTCAGTGGGGATGTGTAGGGAGGGAGGGAGAGAAGTTGGAATTCAAAGTATTAGAAGTGAATGTTGAAAATTATTATGGCATATAACTGGAAAATAAGAAACACAGGTAATGAGGTATAGAAATTTATCTTGTCCTACAAGAAAACAGAGAAGATGGGGATAAGGGAAGAGTGGGGTGTGATAGAAGGGTGAGTACATTGAGGGCAGGGGTAATCAGAATGCAAGGTATTATGGGGTGGGGGAGGGGAGAGATGAGAAGAAAAATTGGAACTCAAAATTTTGTGGAAATAAATGTCAAAATCTAAAAATAAATAAATATATACAATTAAAAAAAAAAAGAAATGAACCAAGGGAGGGGGGAGACTATCTCTTTTCATAAGATCACAGACTTTGAGATGTAATGGACCTTAGATATCACCTCTAGAGGCTTTTAACTTAGGATCTGTGAATTTTTTCAAGAAAACACTTTAATAATTCTAAAAAAAACCAAAACGTTATTCTGAGAAGGCACCCATAGGCTTCACCAGACTATCAAAAGGAACCATGACACACATACAAAAGGTTAAAAATTCCTAGTCTAAAGTTTAAGAGAGGAAGAAGTTAACATAGGGAATGAAATTCTCCTGAACTACTGACTATAGGGAGGGAGGGAGGGAGGAAGAGAGGGAAAGAGGGAGAGAGGGAGAGAAAGAGAAAGAGAGAGAGAGAGAGAGAGAGAGAGAGAGAGAGAGAGAGAGAGAGAGAAAGAGACAGACAGACAGACACAGAGACACAGAGAGAGAGAGAGGGAAAGAGAGAGAAGTAGAGAGAAAGATAGGGAAGATATGCGTATACATATGTAAATATATGCATACATATGTATATACATACATATATAGATATGTCTAATAAAGCTGTTCTCAGGAAAAAGTACTTTTGTTATCTGAAGTTATCTGAAAAGGAAAGTTTTCCCTACTTTACAAAAAAAAAAAAAAAAAGAAGAATCAACAGATAATATCCAGTAGGAAAAATACCAGTTACTGACTACAAGGGGGAAAGAGTGTATCCTGGTGGTCAGTGACTCCCTGAATGAGGGATGTAAAGGTAGCCAGCTACTGAAGTGACTGCATATGTGCTTTTTTTCTATAGCTATATGTTCAGATATCATAGAAAGCTTTCCCAAACCTGCCAAATCTAATGTTTAACATCTATTGTTAACGATTTCTATAAGAATGAATAATATCACCAGAAAAAAAAGACCTATAAGGAATTCCTAGGAGTTATGAAGTCTTAGAGAAAAAATGAAAACTTGAGGATACATTACTACTAACTAAAGGTGGAGATCTTAAAGAAAAAGGATAACATAGAAAGTTATAGGTCACTAAGAAGATTTTGCCAGAGAATGAAATTTAGCTTTCTAAACCATTTCTGTAGCTTAGATATAGAAATGATGAATTCTAATGACTAGGAAAAGTCATCTAGCAGTGGGAAGAGTGCTAGATTTGGAATCAGAACACTTGAATCAAGACATAGTAAGTCTTGCTTATCTGTACATGACATGAATCTGTCTCATGAACATTTGTTTCAGACAGGAAAAATGAAAAAGCAATGGTCCCTTAATAAATTTCCCAAGGGGAAAAATTGTCATAAAGGGTGGGAGGAGAATCAAATATAGAGATAGATATATAAGCAGACATGTAGATATCATATGTTTATACTTGTGTGCCTGTGTTATTGAGTTATTTATTTGTGTATTCTATTTTGGAGTAGTGCCACTGTTCTCCTTGGAATATCCTCTTTTCTCTTTCCAAAGGAGGGATTTTTATCAAGGCTCAGCTGAAGCTCCACCCCAACCATGAAACTGTTCCTAATCTCCCCAATTTATAGGGATCAATCTGTTTCTCCTTCGAGTGCCTTTAGCACTTTTTGTCCACATTTTTTGAACTTTTTACATATGTATGTATTCTTTTTTTCCACCAGATTATAAGTCCCTTGAGACCAGGAACTGCTTATTACACTGCTTTGTATACCTCACCCACCTAGTATAGTTCAATAAATAGATGTAGAAATAAATAGGTCTTAGGAATATGAAAAAAGTCCAACACAATGTTGTTTCTTCCAATATTTCAATAAGTTTTTTTCAATAATTGCTTTTAAAAGCTGAAAACAAATTGATATTAAAGAAATAAAAACATGAATTAAGTAAAACAAAATTTAATTGTCTACCAGGTAATGTGTATGTTATCTTGATAATCAACTTATTTATTCACTGTAAATTACTTCCTATCAATTGAAAATCAGTCAGACAGTAAAAAGAAGCAGCAAGTATACCTTTTATAAAGATTCTAAGGAAGTGTCTGTCTGAATTTCCACCTATTTTTATCCCAGTATGTATTTTTCTAATAAATGGTTTTTTTACAAGTACAGATTGACAGACTGCCAAACACACAGACTTTCTATTTTACTAATGCTATTTATTCTCTTGTTGATGTTCAATAAGATTTTGCATTTAAAAGAGAAATTCCCTTGTGTTTTTTATAATGCTGCACCTGCTCTATGTGAGATTTCCTCTCCTGACTCCCTTGACAAAGAAATGTCTTAAATCTGGCAAGCAAAACTGCTTCAGGCTCCTTCTGATAATATCAAAGTTCATTTGTTTACATTAACTGTTTGTGTGAGTTACTTCCCTTTAAACATCAATAAAACATGCTACAACTCCTTTTAAAATAACAGCAAATAAAAAGTTTCTTGCCATATATTTTGTGTTTTGTCAGCGTATAATTATATTTGAAACACTGCCTGAAATTAGCAAGGATGCTACATAATGAAAGAAATTTGTTTGCTCTACTTCTTCATGCATATTTTTAAATGGTGATCATCAAAGTAACAAAATACTTCAATCCCAAACTATTACGCAGTTATCTATCCCTTTTTAACATATGACATCAAGTCATTTAAAGTTCATGTTTAGATTTCTTTTCCCTCCTTTAAAAAAATCGCAAGGAACAAATGTGAATTTATTCTACATGCTTTATGTCCCTAACAACTTAAGGACAATCAGTCTTTTTCCTTCCAGTGCATTATGCATACTTTCTTGTATGTGCAAATTCTCAATCAATATAATCTTGCTAGGGAATGCTGTAATTGTTGTTACAATGTAACATAAAACCTTTTTCCAGCTAGCTGGACACTGTGCAGGGACTTGGTAGAACTAAAATAACCGTTGAATTTCATTTACAATTAATCAAAGATAGAGCAGACTATATTTTCTCCAAAATACACACAGACAACTTTCTCAGCCTTTTTATGCCTTTTGAAATTCCAGTATATAAATGAAATACAGATTTCTACTTAGTCCCAAAAGAGATGTGTGCTTCATAATAAGAAAAATAGATTTTACCTGGTTGCAGATTCAACAGGGAAACTTTCTGTGTATTTAAAATGACACTTGGAGAATTGATACAATTTGCAGGTATATAATCCTAATATTCCCGGATATAGTCCCAAGTTCATTTAGAAAATAGCACCCTGAACAGGGATCCACTTCATATGGAGTGTGACCAGAAGTCCTGTAAAATTTTTTCAGTTTCTTAGAGAGTTACCTGTCAGTCATAAGCTGGGAGAAAAGTTCAGGGATTTACTTCAAGCAGGAGGAAAATTACACTAACAATAATGCTTCCACCTTTGGTCAACTTTCTCATGGCAAACAACATTGTGTGTGTGTGTGTGTGTGTGTGTGTGTGTGTGTGTGTGTGTGTGTGGTGGGGGTGGGGAGACGTGTACAAATGTGTATATACTACTCACTAAAGATCCCCTGAAAAGTAGTCAGTGTTGTTGCTCTTTTCCTAAAGGCTTTCTTTCTTGCAAGTGAGTTCAGCAAAGAATGCTAGTATTTCCTGTGGAAACTGTATGGCTGCCAGTAATGTCTCAGTATTTCCCCCCTTTTTTCTTTTCTTAAAAAAAATTAAGCAAACAAAACCTGGCATTTGACAATAGCCAAACTACCATTTTACTCCACTTAACACCTGCACGTGAAATTCACCAGGACAGTAAGCAAAGCAGAAAACATGTCAGCAAGGTAACACAAACAAGCCCCCAGAAGAATGAGTTATGAAGATGTCAAAGTCTGGCTGAATTGGGGTGGAAAGGGTACAGTGTGGTACCCAGGCTGTTTCAAGACTTAAAAGATTCTCTCTCTCTCTCTCTCTCTCTCTCTCTCTCTCTCTCTCTCTCTCTCTCTCTCTCTCTCTCTCTCTCTCTCTCTCTCTCTCTCTCTCTCTCTCTTCCCCCCTCCCCATTTTCTCCTTCCCTCCCTCCTAGTTTTGTTAGAGCTCTTAATTGGATACCTTAACCGTCCCAACCAACGTCGTCGCCAGTAATAGTACTGGTGTTGTTACTACTGGTAAACACAAAACACGCTAATGAAAAGAGAACAATCAATTGAAATCCGCGGGCAGAGACTGAAATTCCTGTGCTGGTGCAATTTTCCCTCCTTGCTTAAAACAGCCCCTTTGGCAGCGGCCACTGTTACTATAGATACATCTTCTACACCCTTTCAAGAGAGAGCTGCTGCTGGCCTCTCTGGCACTGGGTCCAACTGCCCCAAGCTACCATTTATTCCCCTGCAAGCAAAGGATGCAAGGCACAAAAGGGAAACTGTCTCTCTACGAGACAGAGGGAAGTGGTTGGTATGGTGGGGGTCTCACACATGCAAACTTGGAAGAGCCCTTAGCAAAGGCCTTTGCCTCCCGCTTTGGGACCTGGGTTCAGAGGAACTTGAACTCACCCGACGTGCCCTAGAACTCTGCTCCTGAATGGGAACGATGATGCTGAAGACGGTGGCTGCTCCAGTGGCTACTCGCTCAGGCTCCCCTGGAAAGGGCCCTTACCGGCAGGCGAGACACCGCCACCGCAGCAGCAGCAGCAGCAGCAGCCGCAGCAGCCGCTGCTGGCTCCCTCCCTACGTCACAATGCGGCCGGGGCGCCGTTCTCTTTTCCCAAGCCCTGAGTTTGGAATCGGGAAAGCGAGGTGGGAGTGAGACAACGGCGAAAGAGAAGGGGGACCGCCACGTGACGATCGCAGCCACAAGCCACCTCCAGGCGCCGGGAAGAAGAGGGAAGCAGGGGCTAGGACGCAGCTGGAGGGACTTGCTGCTGCTGCTGCCGCTGCCGCTGCCGCTGCTGCCCTGGCTGCCTCCGCCTCCTCCTCCTCAGCCGATCTGCTAGCGCTGGGCTTCCCCTCTGACTGACAGCGACCCTCCCCCATGGTGCTGAAAGAGCCCCCGCACCACTCCACCTCCCGACGAGCGCAAACACACCCCTCTCTTTCTTCCTCTCCTGCTCTTCTGGCTCCCCTGATTCCTTAGGTTCTTTTTCTATAACCTGCTCTGTCTTTCTCTTTTTAAGCTTTCCCCACCCCCCACCCCCCTTTTCTCTGCCCATACATTGGCTTTTTTTCTTCTTATTTTAATCGTTTCCCCTTTTTCTTCTCCTCTCTTCTCCGCCCCCCCCTTTTTTGACTCTTCCATTTTTCTCCCTTTTCCTTGTTCTTTCTTCTCTGTCTCCTTGCTTTGCAACTTTTCTACTTTCCTAATTAAATGAATATTTTTGTATTAGGCCCTTTTGATGAAATTTCTTAATTTTATTGAAGGGTTTCAGGGCATCAATGATGCCAAGTATATAGAATGTGGGAAGGAGAAAAAGGAAATGTGGAGAAGGTATAATTCCTGTAGCAACATATTGCTTGAAAAGTACCTTAGGATAGCAATTTTCATTGGCATGGCACTTGGCATCCCCAAAGATCTCCAGGGGTATCACAAACATAGAAGGCTTCACTGCTTAACGATAGCTCTTTCTATGATGAAGGGGTAGCTTGTACTCACATACTAAAGGGAGGAAAAGAGAGAAGGAGGTTAGAAGGTGGACTTTGGTTAGAGACTCTTTAATATACTCAAGCTACTACAATCCTGAAAAATCTACCATAATAATAAACTACAGCATACTTTTTTCAAAGGGGGGAGGGTTAGTAGAGAGACTTGTGACTACCCTTCCTCCTTTATTTCTAAAACTTGAGAGTGAAAACATTTATACTAACATTGGCTCCCAAACATCTCATTTTTGCCTGTTGGAAAGCTTTAAATGATTTTTGAGAAATTCTGTTCTCAGACTTGCTAGCCAAGACAGTCTAAGAAAGTTCATATAACTTAGATATATCATCTTAAACTGAAGACCATGCTGTTTGTTACTCCTTGTTTGATTGGCTGAAGTTACTCACCAGACACGTATGTGAGGAAACCACTCTTTTTTAGCACCAAGGACATTATCCTCTTACTGTCCCCTAAAGACAAAAGTAGAAACAAAGCACTTTCCTGGATAACTTAATAATGGAGAGTTAGTGATAACTGTATCATTTTTTCCAGAAATGAAATCTTAATAAGGTTTGAAAAGCAAAGTTCACCAGATTAATCCTTAAGTATACTACCAAAGACTCAGTGTTAAATAAAGGAGGTAACCATCCCTTGCATGAAAATTAGGGCTGAAAAGCCAGCTCCCCAGAACTATTTGAAAAAGCATGGTTCACATACAGAGATTCTTAATCAGAGAAGGCATTTGACACTGGGATAATTCCGTTTGCTACTGGAAATTTCTGGCTCTTTGCTTTTTGTTAAACAATCCAACAATTTATTGTCTTTTTTTATTTGCCATGTACAAATGTAAGTATATACATAAAGATGACTTTATTGTTTGGAAAATACACATTATCCATCATATAAAATATTGTCAGATGACATCACATGGCACTAAAATACTTGAAAATATTGAGTTTAATTCACTCACATCTGTTTAAAATAAAACTTTTTTTTTTGATGGTGTAAGAGGCAATACATAGTTCCCTGCCCGCTCCTGGCCAACCACATATGCTTGCTGCACTACTTGGCTCTTTGGAGGATGATGAAGCAATCCCTGTATTGGACCCTTAGCAAGAAGAGTGACTGACTCAGTGGATCTTTAAAGAGGAATGACTTGCCCTCATTTTCCTCTTTCATTCCTGGCTATAGACCATGCCATAACTATTAGAACCTCTCCTGTGAGGGATAAGGAAAAGACTGGCTTTACTCCCATCCCAGAGACATAGTGACACCACTATATGGACTACTAGAGCAGATGCCTTGCTAGGTGAACTGAACTTCACCCTTAGATAATCTGGCTGCATTTTCCACATTGTATTTTCTTCTCTGAGTCTAGATGATCAAACAACAATACCAAATTGGACATTACTCATCTTAGTGGCAAGATTTTGAGTTTGATAGCTATAGAACCTCAATGGTCATAATTGACTGGTGGCAGGGGGAGTTGCCGCATCTCTAGAGAGGGTACTAGCAAAGGAAGGAGTTCAATCCCTTGACCTTGCTTGTCAAATGACCTAGGGAAATTGTTTATACAGTTCAGAGCCAGGGTGAAATTTTAAGATGCCTATTCAACAGTTCCCAAAATTGCATTATATCTAGATATTTTAAGTAGCAACCTTCTGAAAAAATATTATAGTGGTTATTTTATTGTTGTGGTTACTAAATTGTCAGTCAGTTCACATTTGTGGGTTTTGTGTATTATTTTGTATGTACAAAATTAATAGCTATTCCATACCTAATTAATATTTTATATTTATTAGTACCTAGAGAGGAATCAAACCTACTTTTAAAGTAAATCATTGCCCAAATAATAGAATAGTGAGGAGTAATGAATTAGAGAGAGAAATGGAGTCTGACCTCTCTTAAAGCTGGTCAGGGTTCACAAGGGCTGAACCTAGTCCAGACCACATACATTGATAGGTCTAGAGCAGATAGGCTCCTAAGAGGAGAGGGAGACAGCAAAGATCTCTAGCCCCTTGTATACAGCAATGGTTCCAATTGTTAAAACAGTATAAAATGTTTAAAGTAATACTAAGATGACCATCTTGCTTCCATCTAGTAGATATGGATGGGTTTGGTGGTACCTTTGACATGTTCTTGATTGAGTGCAATTCTACTTATATTGTATAAAACTAATTTAACACTTTCTACTAGAAGGACATGTTTTTGGGTGAAATTACAAACATTTCTCCTTTCAATTGCTTCAAATATCCAAAATATTTAAGAATCAGTCAGATGCTCACTGAGTTCCTCCAAGAACCCCATGCTTTTGTTCATACATGGAAAAAAATTGCCATTTTTTTTTAAAACTGGGAATTTTCATGAGCAAGAACTGAGGAATGAAACAGACTGGTTGATGTAAGAAGGGTCCCTAATAAGTAACATCCAATAGTGAAAAACAACCATGTTGGAGATGTACTTTCAGATTTTTTCTCTCTCTCTTTTTATAGTTCCTTTTTATTGTCTCTTGTTATGTTCTGGTGCTAACATGGTTTTCATTATATTTTTACCATTGTTTCCACATGGTTGTGTTTATACTGCTATTTACATTTTTCTGGTATACACTTTTTCATATATACCATCAGCATGATTACATAATTTTAAAGGTTTCTCCTAAAAACATTGCTAAATCCCCAAGATATAGAGTAAATTTTCTCCCACAAAGAACAAATAGTTGGGCCAATTGAATAATAATAAAGTTTATTAAGAGTATCAATATTATACCAAAATATTCATTTTCTTCTGCCCCATTCCTCAGCTACCATAGGTAGCCAAGTTCCAAGGAGTACAATCTTTCCAAGCCAGGATTGTTTTTTTTTATAATGGTGACTATTTAATTTAAGAATAAATCTCATTTTCCATCAATTTCTAGACAGTCTCTAGGTAATTTTTAAAAAATGAATTACTTCTTATTTTTAAAATACATATCTGTGCTATCCTTCTACTCAGTTTCCAGAACAGATCTTCATTGTGTCAGAAATGGGTAAATCTGTTGCACTGAAAAAAAATGACAGTCACACAAAATAAATCACTGCCTTTAAAAAATAGGGGTGGAAAGAACTGATCTTGTACTGGCTTAATAAAATCTATTAAAATCAACCCTCTATGATGGGCACAGAATAAGGAAGACATGAGCAAAAATAATCACAAATTGGATAATCTAGGGCAGATCTATGTTATGGAAGAGAGTTCTGTGTGTCTGAATGGAAGGTTTTCCAGTTAAACTGAGGCTGGAATTCACTCTTCTGAAGTGAATTCCCTTCATGTAAATGCATATGTATTTTGTAGTAGTGTGACAGATGCTGAATTGAACCCATTCCAGGGACTATCCTAGAGACCATATGTCTGGAGCACCTTTGGAACCTTCCAAAGACTCCAACAACATGGTGATTCAATGCTTGGATCCTGTGGGGATGCCAAACTTTCTGGTTGCTTCTGGCCATGCAGTAGACCAGTATTTAAAGGACTTATTGCTTTGGTGTAGTGTAGAAAATTCTAATTGGCTGCTTCTCCTTCTCCTTATCCCATGACAATGTTAGGGGGATAAGATACTATATCACTTAAAATGAAAGTGTGTATCCAGCTTTGTGGTCATTGTTCAGTCACACTCTTCTTCGTTACCCCATTTGGGGTTTTCTTGGCAAAGATACTAGAGTGGTTTGCCATTGCCTTCTCTAGCTCACGTTACAGAGAAGGAACTGAGGCAAGCAAGGTTAAGTGCCAAGGATCACACAGCTTGTAAGTGTCTTAGTCAGATTTGAACTCAGGAACGTGAGTCCTCCTAACCTCAAGTCTGACACTCTATCCACTGTACCACCTATCTGACTCTTTCTTTTAATTAAATGCTCCAGATAGTACCATGTAAATTTGAGACATGCAGTGACAAAAGGTGGATGAAACACTCTCAGGTGATGAGGGGGGCCTAAAGCAGGCAAGTTTGCAGTTGACCCACTAGTTGCCTTTTCTACTTAATGCTTCCTTTCCTGGGTACATAACTGAATATCAGTTCAATTCCACTTGAGGTGGAAGTACCCAGGTGTAGAAGAGAAATCGAGTTTAAGAAGTCCAGAAGTCCTAGGTCCTCTGAGTGATGCTGATTGGCCATAAGGGGTAATTTTTTCATCAGAGAAGACGGCCAATAAGAAATGGAGCCTGAGTTCCTGTCTGACTTGTTACAAGACATGAACCCTGATAGAGACAATCAAGAGGAAATATGAAATATCTAATCAGCAACCTATAAACTATGTTTTGATGATAACTTCCCACCAGATTTTTATAATAATTATAAGCTGAGTTAGTGAGTCCTGTTTTATGTTTTCTGTCAATGTATAGCATTTCTTTTGTTTGTATGCCTGTGTCACATCTGATATATACTATACATTAAATTCCTTTCTAATTCTCACTTTGGGGAGATATTGACATGAGTAAAACCTAAACTTTAAATCTTCCCCTAAGATATTAGGGCAGAGGACTCAATAAGGTAATGTATATGAAAAGGGAATCTTTCCTTCCTTTTATTAAAAGTCAGGTACCCCCACTTATGAACCCCATCAGGATAATTTACTTGGGTTCATAGAAGGACCCCACAGAGGAGAAAGAAGAGGAGTAAGTGCTCCAGCCCCTTGGATTCTTCAGTAGTTTATTACTCTTAGTACATTGTTCAGAAATGTTAAATGAGTGGATCATCTATAGTGAACATGAAAATGATATGGTTAAGATTATGACAGGATGAGAAAGTGTAGAATGCTATGATCTGCACTGGGAATATCCACATCACCTAGATTTTTAGATCATTCATAAGTTGGTAAGTGTATTTAACTAAAGAATTATACAATTATGGTTTACATTTTAAAGTATGAGAATAAAAACTTTACCATAATATAGAACATCCTATAGCCATTTTGATTATGAATCTTATTTAGTAGTCTGTGAAATCAACACACTGTCATCTGCAGATAGGAACATCTGGAGGACCACAGCATCTGTAGAGAATTTGACTTGGATTTGGCTCTCTTCTCCTCAATGACAGTGAAGAATACCCCTGGTGAACATATGCCACTCTCTTTTATGCCCTATGTTACAGGACCAGTTTGACTTAGATGTGTCTGGTAGCTGAGGTTCAAAATTGGAATGAAATGAGATATACATAGATCATCTAGCATTTAATGAAGGAACCTAGCCATAGCAGAAAGAGGATATTCAGTAGGTGACTGCCCTTGGCCAGCAGGGTATGTTGACTCATTTGGTAGTTATACATCCAACAAGTCTGAAAGGTGCCAACACATGGTGAGTTGGCTTCTTTTATGCCATTAGTTGACCAGAAAGCCAATTCAAGAACTCAAGCCTTAATATCTGAGCCAATTAGTTCTCAGGAATGATTTTAATAACTTCAGAAAAAAGTAGCCTAATTTACATAGGGTAGACTCTAAGAAAAATTAGTACCGACCACATGGCAGGGGTCTAGGAAATAATGCTGTTATAACATCCCACACCTAAAGGCCCTGTAGAGGACCTTCTACCACTTAAATAACTTTAGACCTGCTGCTGAACTACCTTATTCTGCGAGACAAGAGAGACCTATAATAGATAGCACCAGAGAAGGAAAAGATAAACCTAAACTATATGGCAACAAATAAACAAATACAACAAACAATATAATGGCCCCCTTAAGGACTGAGAGAATATGAAAGAGAATTAAGACCAGAAATCCCAGGTTTTGCCTCTCTCCAACCACCCACTCAATATTATCTCATTTAGAGGCCTCCATTGAAGGCCCTCCTTCTATGGGGGTTGATGAAAACTCCCCTTCATTTTCATCTAGGGAAAGTCATTATCTATTTAGCCAAAGATTCTGCTTTCCTCCAAGTCAACTCTTGCTCACCATGACTGTAAAAATACAGATCCACACTCTGCCACACCCATATCATTAAAAAACAGATCCACCAAACCCTTTCTGGGAAGGAGCTGTCCAAACTTAAGGAACGAGATCTGAATGGTTTTCCCAGGTTTCCCAGAGCTTTCTGAAGGGGACAGAAATATTGAGATCTGGCTGACCTCGCAGAAAGGATGGAATAAGAAAGGACTAGAAAGAATTGTTTGGGACTATGTCCAAAAATAGTCCATCCTGGTTAGGCTAGTCTTCCTGAAACCCTGACCCAAAAAACCCATGGAGTAGAGATCCTACCTCTTTGTTGGGATAGTACTAATTTATTAGTCATAACTTCTGGAACATGGAACACCCAACACTATCATAATAATGAACTTTTGTTTAAAAAGTCTATTCTAGCATTACATGATGTCAGCCACCTAATGAAGCTATGGACAGGAGATGGAAAACCTAGTAAATATGAAAGCAATGAGCTCAATAGCAGACCTTTTTTTTCAAATTAAAATAAGTGCATTGATCAAAGCTACAAGAGGATTCATAAGAAAGGAGATATTCCATAGGGACCTTAATAGTGGCTGCCATGTTAGCTGACTTAAATGGCGCCCCATTCCCATATACTAAATAGACAAGGACAAACTTCTTATCCTGCCATGGAAGGGGCCAATGTAATTAATTTACCAATCACAGGCACATTGAGAACCACATGGGATGATGTCATACTGGTCCTTCAAAAGTGGTTCTGATAGACATGCTGAAGAGAAGCATCTGCAACCTCTTTATATAAAAGATTTATATAGTCCCATGCCCACCACAACATAACCTCACAGCACCCATGTCCAGATTACTATTGGATCCAATATCTAACCTCTGCAGTTCTCATAAGATCATCAATCTGATCATTTGGTTCAGCAGAGAGCATATGATGTTTCTGATGGTCACTAAGATTTCCCACAAGCAATAGAATGTGGTGACAGTCATCAACAAATAGAAACTGGAAGGAAGTATATATGCTTAGAAATATTTTTCCCATGATATTTTACTTTCTGGTTCCTGACTGCATATACCTGCACATACCTTGTGAAGTGGTCAGTCATTACCAATATATAACTTATGTCCTTGCCAGCTCCTTCTAAAGACAGGAAATCAATTCAGACAAGTTCTAAAAGATTATTAATGCTTATATTCTCCATATATGAAAGACAAGTTTGTACACACTGAGCATGTCAATCAATCAATCAAAGGTTTTATACTAAAGGCAAGAAAGTACTTGGACCTGGAGTGGCATTGCATAGAAAAATTTGGATTTAAAAATTCAGTCATGCTCTCAGGGTCATCTATAAATTATCAAGCTAATTTAGAACCTAAGATTTGAGTAATCATAGCCTTTTAGTAAAGTATATGAGGAGGAACTGCCTGGGAGGAAGGAGAATCCTTAATTTCAGGATTGGCCTAAATCTCTTTCCTCCACCCTTTGGACGAAAGAGGAATTTGCAAATTTCCAAGGACTTAGAACTGTGGTGTCAAACTCAAATAGAAATGGAGGCCACTAATCCAACATAAGGATGCCTATAGGCTCTATGTCGACTTAGCTTTAAAATGTCATCAATTTTTATTTATTTTGTTAAATATTTTCCAATTAATATAATAGCTAATATTTATATAGTGCAGCTACTATGTACCAAACACTGGGTTAAGAATTTTACAATTATTATCTCATGCTATCTTTACAACAATGCTTTGAGATAGGTGCCATTATTATCCACCTTTTACAGGTGAGGGAAAAGAGGCAAACAGAGGTTAAATGATTTGTGCCATGTCACACAGCTAGTAAGTATCTGACAGGCCCAATACTCTATCTACCATGTCACCTATCTATTACCTGGTTTAGGCTGTGTTCAGGAGTTTTGTGGGCTGCATACAGACTCATTTTTGACACCCATGATATCAAACTAGAGGATGTTAGACTTTCCACCTTCCTATTGATGCAAAAGTATCCCTAGATCAGCTGATGGCAGTGTTTGCATTGAGATCCAAGAGCAGACTGGACATATATTCATGGCTCCATAAGGATCTCGGGGAACTACACCATACTTAAAGGGAACATCTTGAGCACTTCATACATGCCAAAAAGGGATTTCAAGCAACCAGGAGTTATGTTAACCCTTTGCCACATGTCCGCTAAGTTTGAATCCACTTTCCCCTGATCTTTTTAAGTACTTATGAAAGAGTGTGTGACTTTAGGGGGACATTTAAACCACTTGTTGTTACTGAACTATTTTAATGAATATCTCTTTCTAAAAGCTATCAATTAAGCCTTACTGATTAAAATGATTCTCAACTTGGTGGGTGGGGCTTAGAGGGGGAGGAAAAATACTCGTTGGGGCTTGAGCTGATGACATTAGAGAATTCCCTCCAACTAATCTAACTCCTTGACCTGAGACTCATTTAGGAGAGAGGGAGTTAGGATGAGGATCCACAGCGCTTATAAGGACTGCAAACTAATTTTCCCTATTTTCTTCAATGTGTTCATCTTGTGAGCTCCACTCTCTGCCCTTAATTCATAACTTCCATTTGTCAATTAGAGAGAATGGTTCCCTTCAGAAATCTCCCTGTGGAACCATGATGCTCTTGCACCTGGAGGAGAAAATAAATGCCAAAGAACTATAGTGGATGAGTAGAAGCTGAGGGCTATGGAATGAATGTTCTTTCCAAATCATCTGGGGGGAATAAAATGTGATTGGAAGGACTGGGGAGAAGAGAGGGAGGAGGTTGACTGAAGTGAGAACATTAAGTAGGTAATAATTGAATGCTTCAAGCCATGTATGACAGTTTCTTTTGATAATTTGAAACAGTTTATTCATGTTTAATATAAAATACTTTTTAATTTTTGTTCAGGACCATGTGCAAAAATTTTGTACTCACAGAGTCATAGGTATAGGGCACAGAAAAAAAAAAGTGTGACTAATGGACAAAGGGAGGCATTTCCAAAGGGTCAGATGTTCCCAAATGCCCCAGTGTGGTTAAAACCCTGCATATTCATGTATTTAAAATCTTCAAGCCTCTAGATTCATGGCACATGGGGATCTCAGAGTTTATTTTGTTAGCCCTACTAATTTTACAGAAAAGGAAACTGAGTCCCAGAAAGGTTCTCTAACTTCCTCAAGATCACATACTTAGTTATGACAGCGACAATTAGAACTAGAAGTGTGCCAGAGCCAGCTCAAACTGACTTGTGAAAGCCAATTGTGAAATTTACACCTCAGAAATCAGCAAATGTTATAAATCAGGACTTGATTTATCATCTTGACTGTCTAAACATAAGAGATGGAGAAAACGCTAATGATATAGATTAAACTTAAAAGTGTGTTGTGGGTACCTTCTCTACTCCCTTTCTCAGTTCTCCCACTCCCCTCAGGCAATCCGTGTGAAGAACAGGGTTGTTGTGGTAGAGTGAAAAGAGCAATTATTTTGGAACAAGGTGCTCTGAAGTGTCTGGTTTTAAGTCCCACTTTTAACACACATCTGTAATACCTAGGACAAGCCATTTAACCTCTCTGGCTCTCATTTTTCTCATTTGAAGAATGAGGAAAATAGACTAGATGACACTGAGAACCCTTTCATTTTTAGAGCCACAATCCCAAGAAAATATTTTTTTGCATAACTGGGCCGGACTTATGACCAGTGTTTTTATCAGGAAAAGAAAATCCTGGAGACTCCCTCCATCAAAATGGTACAATTCATCAGTCTTAAACATAGTCACACTTCTAGTATGTACCAGAGGCAAGATCTGAACTCAGGTCTTCCTCATTCCAAGGTCAGCTAGTCATGCACCTTGACATAAATAATCATATGAAATGCTACGAGATAAATCTATTAGAAGTTGATTTTTAGTCAGAACGAGTTTTTTCCCTTTACCTATAATGGAAAAAATGTAGAGCACTCTCATTCATTCATTTGACAATCATGTTATAAATGCCCACTGTATGTTATACACTGAAAGAAATACAAAGATAATTAAGGAATGGGCCCTGCTCTCATGCAACTGAGAGTATAGTAGGGGATTATCAAATGTATATATATAATATATATATGTATATATATATATGCACATGTATATATATACACCGATGTACAAAACAAAACATTAATAAAAATTATTAGAATAAAACAATTATAATTGTACAATATAAAGTGTAAAAACAATATGAGAGAGTTGTGAAGTGGAACATTAAATCAAAAGAAGTAAAGAATATTTCCAATCATATTCCTGAGATGTGTCATCATCATGGAACTGATTTTTAGAAAAAGGAACAAAGCTGGCTGACAGAAAGGAACCCTGGTAGCAAGGACCTGTGCATTTTAGGAATAGAGGAGGGTGCTTCACTTTTTGTTTTAATATCTATTATTGAAATTAGTTAGTACTATACTCTACAGAATGATATGAATGTACTGACAAGATTGCTGAATGTATTTTAAATGCTGTCCACTAAATCATTCTAAAAAATTTGAAAAATCACCCTCATCATGTCAGTTCCATATTGTCCATTCAAAGTCTTCCCATAGAGATGGATGGCAGCATCATTCAAGGAAAAAAAAGAATTAATAGTAAACGCTCTGCAGGTTAAATGGAAGGCAGATATCACAATTACCTAGCATTAGAAATATTAACATTTGAGTGACAATTCATCGATACACATTTATAAGAAATTGCTAATAGGAGAAGAAGTAAAAGAGGAGAGGAGGATAAGAAAGAAGAGGAAAAGGAAGAGGAGGAGAAGGAGAAAGAGGACAAGAAAGAGAGAAAACATCAACTTTAATTTTATGATCTGTGGTTGAGGGACACTAAATACACTGATTGAGAAGTTCTGTCCAGTTATATGAATCAAAACCCACCTATACCGGTCCATGTTATGTGATTCTTAAGAGTCTTAGGAAGCTCCACTCCCTCCCATAAGTTTGCAGCAAGGGGGCCCACTCAATGTATTGGAGGTCTTTCTCACATTCTCCTGACATGATGAGGGTTCCTGCAGTGCATAGCTGTCATCCCTCCCTCTTGCTATGTGACCAACCCAAATCCTATCATTTAGCTTTTCAGAGTTCCTCATTGGTTATGTGGTCGACTTTTCATACCTTCCATGTACCTCTTCTTTGCCGTCTGAGAAAAATATTTTATATCCTTCAGAACAGTTATATGCCATGTCTCATTAACAGAGATCAACATTTGATACAACATTGGCATTGCTTTCAAGAGACGTTTGGGGCCAGTTAAAGAGTTTTGCAATTTCCCAAAGGCAGCCTGGTATGCTTTTTTCTCTTGTTAAACTTTAGGCCTAACCCATCATCCATTTGCACAGTTTTCGGCAGATGTATATGCTGATGGACAAACTTTGTGAAGTGTCTATCCAAATACGTGTTGAAATCTGGGCAATGGGATTTATTCATCTATCTGGTTTTACTTGTATGAATAATCAGGTCAAATTTCTGAGTGATTACAGATCTCCCATAACTCTAACATATTCTAGGGCTTGATACAATTGACATCAATGCTATCTATGAAGAATGACACTTGGAGGATCTCACAATCCACAAGGAATCCCTGTTTGACTGGGACTCTACCTGGGACCTCCTCAATCACAGTAGTAAGTATATATAAGCATGCAATTCCATATTTTATGATGTACTTCGAAGCTTATTAAATGGTGTTATTTCTGTCACTATATTTTACATAACATCTTGATTTTTATATATGGATGGGACACATCATATTTTTGTAAGAGAAATTTAAGGCAACATTTCATTCTAGTGGATCAATTTATTTTTATAATCAATGAACAATAAGCACAATGATATTTTCCACATATTTCCTTATGAAATGTTGAAGATGTAGTTCAATGTTGCATATTGGTTGTAAAAGTCTGATTGTTTTCTTGGAATATCCTCTTCAAGGATATTCTTGATTTTTGTGTAGATGATACATAAAGATTGTATAGATGGAAGACTAGACGTAGGTCAGTAGTAACTAATGTTCTCTTGGTCGTTATTTTTCGTGATTAATAAAGTCCAAGCTTTTTTCATGCCTTTGGTATCTTTCCTTTCTCTTTTTATCCTACTTATATTGAGCACCTCTTTTTTACATTTGGCAAAATCAGACTACTTTTTCTATCTTTGTTCTCTTTAGTGTCATTTCTACCTTATCTTATCCATCAACACATTCAGAATTGTGATGTTAGAATTCAAGTGTGGTGGTTCCATTGACTTTAATGGAGAAAATAGTTTGTATTTTGTAAGTCTTACCCACTTTTCTTTGTAGTCTTTTTTCAATTTTCATCCTTGAATATCGTAGGAATGATTTTACTTATTTGAATATTTTGTCAAGCTTTCTTTAAAATGGTCTTACCCTCCACTGCTTCTCTATGAGTTATGAGATGCAACTATTTGTAATTGTTTATCATCCTTCTTTGTAAGATTTAAAAAATGAGTTCATATGCTGCAAACAAGTCAGATTTGTTTTAACTTTTTAGTCTCTTTTCGTCTCTTTGCTGTGGCAAATAGTTTATGCTAATTAAACTTCTGAATAAGATTATTATACCCAGTATTTATGTCAATTCTGTTGCCATTTGCTATTCAAAAAATTTTTCCTTTACTTGTTGAAACTGTTCAATGTTGTTGTTTCAGTTGTATATACTATTGAAATAATCTAGCTCTGATGAATCTGAATGTTCATAGACTACTTACTCAATTATAATTTCTACACCAAGAAGTCTTTTCCTATATGTTAAAATATAGTCTACTTCATTTTTATGGTGTTATTTGATTGTTCAGGATCTACTAAATCTTTTCTTGAATAAAGGGCGCAGGTTACAGAGATAGGAGATTTCTGTATAATCTATGTTTAATACAGTAACCTAAGTAATCTTTGACTTCTTCAATTACCTTCTTGAACTATAAATTCCCATCTATTTTTCCCCATCCTCAGCTTTTCCCACTGAGAAAAGCAAACACTGATTTTATATTTGATTTCACTCTGTATTTGGTTTTCTTCTATAACTGCCTATGTCATAATTCTTTGTCTCTGAACTTAGTTCAAAAATTTGACTGTCCTATAATGAGTTAAGTTTAGAAATACAGTTCTTCTAATTACTCTTCTCGCTTCAAAGAAATCTATTATCCTTGGAGGATAGGAGTGGCATCATTGATCTATATCTTTAGACCACCAAGATTTCCCTCAAGGGATGTTTGGTTTGCTATCCGAAGTCTAGTACACTATCTCTAACTTGCAGGTGGACTCAAACTATGAACTTTTCGTAGTCACAGAGGGAAGGAGGGGATTGTTGCTAGCCTCTTATTGAATCTAAACTTCCAGCCAATCCCATTGTCCCCCAGACCTCAGCTATATAACCAACCATGTTGTCCTCAACTGCAGTGTCACCAGTCCTATAACTAATTGTATTATTTCCTCACCTCCCCATTCTGTTCTTTGTTCTATGCTTATAAAAAGTAGCTGCATCTGGACTGAGGGATTTGGGGACTAAACTGTGGTAGCCATTAACCTGCTTTATTAACAGATAGCAGCCCTGCTAATAAACTCTTTTTTAAAAGTTTATTTATTTATTTAACTTTTAATATTCATTTTCACAAAATTTTGGATTCCACATTTTCTCCCCTTTTGTCCCCTCCCCCCACCCCAAAATACTGAGCATTCTAATTGCCACTATGACCAATCTGCTCTCTCTTCTATCATTCCTCTCTGCCCTTGTCTCCATCTTCTCTTTTGTCCTGTAGGGCCAAATAACTTTCTATACCCCTTTACCTGTATTTCTTATTTCCTAGTGGCAAGAACAGTACTCGACAGTTGTTCCTAAAACTTTGAGTTCCAACTTCTTTTCCTCCCTCCCTCCCCACCCCTTCCCTTTGGAAGGCAAGCAATTCAATATAGGCCAAATCTGTGTAGTTTTGCAAATGACTTCCATAATAGTCATGTTGTATAAGACTAACTATATTTCCCTCCATCCTATCCTGCCCCCCATTACTTCTATTCTCTCTTTTGATCCTGCCCTTGCCCATGAGTGTCGACCTCAAATTGCTCCCTCCTCCCCATGCCCTCAGTGTGAGATTAAGTTCAGCTGCTCAGGTGGGGGCAGGGCCGCTTCACAGGCTCAGTTCCCTCAGGGGGTTTATGCAGAGACCTTCAGCAATGGATCCGAGCTCCTGCCTGCTTGGGGAGCCCTGGTCTGCTGCCACCTCTGCTGCTGCCTCCCGAGGGGGCCTGAGTTATGGGGGGACCCCACACCCCTCTCTGCAAGCTTAGAAGACCCTCTCTGAAATCTTTGGGGCCCGTGGGTGGAGGGACCTGTGCAGCTGCTGGAGATTCTCTCCCTGAAGCCTGCTCAGATCTGCTCCTCTTGGTGCTGCGTGGCCAAGGCAGGGCTGGGCTCTGCTCCAGGTCCGCAGTGCGATGGACCTTTTGCGAGAGGTTTTCAGGTCCCTCTGGAACAGAAATCTCGTCTGCTCCTTTGTTCTGTGGCTTCTGCTGCTCCAGAATTTGTTGGGAGTTCTTTTTTACAGATATTTTATGGGCTGTGGGTTCTGAGCTAGCGTATGTGTGTCTTTCTACTCCGTCATCTTGACTCCGCCCCAATAAACTCTTATCTTGCACAAAGAAAATGTGCTTCAGTCTTCCTTTGTTGAATTTTACTCTTGACATCACCTTTAAAAAAACAAACAAACATTTGTTAAATGCCTCCTATGTGCCAAGCATTGTTAGGTCCTTTACAAATAATATCTCATTTTATTCTCACAATAACCCTTGGGAGGTAGATGCTATTTTAATCACCGTTTTAGAGATGAGGAAACTGTGGCAGATAAAGGTTAAGTGACTTGCCCAGGTCACACAGCTCATAATTTTTTGAGATCAGATTTGAATTTGGGTCTTCCTGACTTCATGTCAAGAGTTTCAACCATTGTGTCATTTAGCTCTGCATTGAAAGGATTCTTTCGTTGAAAGGAATCTTTTCGTTGTAGATAGCATGTGAAATGAAAACATTGACTGGCATGGCAACTGCAGTGACTGACAGTAGGACAGCATCAGCATTTCACAAAGGCTACTGAAAAGAATACTAGCTAATCTGAGTGTTGCTGGCAGTCTGGTACTGAAAGGTGATCAGACAATGCCAAACAAGCCTACTAATCAGCAGTCATTCATTCTGTTTTGTTTCTTGATGAGAATTAAATAGCAGCCTCTTGGAAGATAGTAATCATAGTTATAAATTAAAGGACCAAATCCTGGCTAAATCTCTCTGTTAAGACATATTGTTGATGATTCTAGGTTTGACATAGTTTTTAGCGTTGTGTAGGAATAAATAACCTGTCCCAGAGACACTTCGGGTCTCTTTTTTTTTTGTGGAGACCTTGAGATAATGTGAATTACTGTAAAAATTATGCCTTAAAAGTCTAAGAGAATCCCCAAAAGACAAAATAAAAGTATTTCTTCGATATAACTAAAGACACTTCCTCTGCCATCAGTTAATGCTGCATTTACAGATATATTGTTGACCTTATTTCAGGAGATGATGCTATCATTACAACCATAGATTTCCAGAACTTTCCAAACTTAAAAAAATTGCCTGCTCAAATAAGGAAAATTTAAACAAGGTAAAGGCTTTCAGAGACCCAGTTATGACTGTGTTTAGTTGTGGTCCCTAGCATCAGCTGCCATTTGAGTGAGAGTGTCATGACACTGAGGATAGAAAATAGACCCTGTACTTTCTCACCCCTCACTAGAGTCACGTCATGACAGAGAGCTATAGCCAAGGGGCCCCAGCTGAAAGTTGTCTCCTCTTTCCACAGGTCTCATCAGTTCTAGTTTAGCAATCAATTGGGGGACTCTCAGTGATGTCATAAGTGGCTGAAAGCCAGCTCCACAGAACTTCCATGTAGTTATCAAGAAGGGTGTTTAAGTATATTCCAAAGTGGGAAAAGGCACCCATTACATAGCTCTTAGATAAAATAGGTAAATTTTAGACAATTCCTTAGCCCCAAAGGTAGCTAAACCTAGTGGTAAAATTTTCTGGCACCTAAACAATAGTTATTTGTGACACATTGAGCCTTTCTGGGACACCACCAATCAGACTATAAGCTACTTCATTCAAAGGAAAATTCAACATTTTGACTTCAACAAGAAATCGTATCCAATAACCTAACAGAGCACTATATGTGTTATATGGCAGTATTTCGTATTCTTGAAATGGCATATTCAGAGCAGGGAAAGAAAGGTCCAATAGAGAATTCTCCTGGGTCAGTTCGAGTGACATTGCACCCAGAGACAAGTAACCAGTTGTTATTAGTATACAATGATCATAGTATCAAAGTCTAGAAACCATTTATGCAACTATCATTTCTACAACCGCATTTTTCTTTATCACAACTAAAATGCATTGTCTTGTTAAGATTTTTACAACATGTGGGTACACACCTTCTATATATGACTATACTTATGTACTTACTTCTAGGTTTTACACAGAATCTATCACCTATATGTCGACCTTCTCACAATGTTCAAGTCACAAAGCATAAAGACCAATAGAATTTCTTTCTGTCTCTGTCTCTATCTGCCTCTCTCTCTCTCTGTCTCTGTCTCTGTCTCTCTCTCTCTGTCTCTGTCTCTCTGTCTCTCTCTCTCACACATGCACATACACACACACACACACACACACACACACACACACACACACACATACCACATACCCCAAACTTTCAATGATTTCATTGGTAGAATGCCCAATGTGACAACTTCACAACTTCCTTTACCAATGCAGATTGTTACAAGCTCTGGAATTTATAGTCTTAGACAGTTTCTGGGAATGTGAAGAAGAAGTTAAATGACTTGCACAATTATATGACCAGTCAGTATGTGTCAGAGGTGAGACTTCAACTCAGGTTTTTCTGGCTGAGGCTAGCTCTCTTTACACTATATCACACTATCTCATCATTTTTCTATTTGGTGAAAAATCCGCATTCCCCAATTATTACCAGATTTATCTCTATCCTTTCTATCCCAAATTTCTCATACACTTAAACTTCCTATTGAGTACTAAAACCTGGAAAAAAGTCACATGATTTTTACCTTCAACTGTGCTTAATCTACATGGTATTACAACCAAATACTTGACCTAGTCCTGAAAATTCAATGCAGAGCAAATTGTCTTCAACTCAGGGAATTTAATCATAGTTCTTATGAAGCAGATTATCTATTCTTTTAACAATTCTTCTTAAATACAGTTATTTGTGAAAATGGTTTCATAGAGCATAAATCTACCACTAGATTTTTCCCTCAAGTTAACGTCCAGTTAATTATCAGGTTAAAGTTCATCCTGAATCCTTTTTAGAAAGCAATCTAGGAAGTCAGCCTTAAATCCAATTATCAAAAACAGATTTTCCTGGCTATTTAAAACTTGAATTGGTTCTAAATACCCAGATTTCTATGTTTTCTTTAGCTAAAATATTTGTTATGATTTTTTTATAGCTAGAGGGAGACATAAAGAGAACATTATATGTACAGTGTTGCTTATAATTAAAGTATGATGAGGTGTGTTTACAAGCATGACAGAGCAGAAGAAGGGCTTTCAGTTAGACTGAATTAAACTCTGCTAAAGCAGTTTTAGAAGGAAGGTTTATTTACTTCTCAGTGGATTGATTAAACATGGAATTGCTAATCATATTCAAGAGAGGAGAGTTATAGATCTGTTATATACACAGCAGAAAAAAACTCTAAGGCTGAAGAAATGTAATAAAAATGAGATTAGTTGTAAATCCCTAGTCAGAGGATCTTAATGTCCATGGAAGGGCATTAGGAACAAGCCAACTGGCAATATGAAAAGGACCTAGGGCAGCAATAAGATTTTGAAATCGATGCAGTAAACAATAGCTTGTCATGTCATTGGTTAGATAAGAATGACCTTCTTGTATTGAACTTTCTGTTACAGTCTCCAAAAGGCCATTCCTTTGCCTAAATACTATGCTCTGTCTTTCTGATAAACACAGAACTTGTGGCCATAAGTGTAAAGTAAAGCAGATATTTGAAGTACTTATCTGAATATTTCAACCTATAATATACTTAAGTGTGGTTGCGTTGTATTCCCCCAGTAACTCCTTGAGGGCTCCAGTTGCTTTGGCCTTGCCTTTATATTTCCATTGTCTGGTGCCATGCCCTGAACATTTTGTTTTGGAGGGTGGGAGATGGTGAGGGTTTGAGGTGGTGTAGAGCAGGCGATGTCAAGACTCTGTAATTTCACTGGTGTAGTGGCCTCTTGGGGTGGAAACTTCTCCCACTGATGTGAATCTGCAACTGGTCTGCCACTTTTAGTCTTTAAATAGTTGGTACCCTGGGTCACCAAGAGATTAAATGACTAGACTAGTGATACAGCGAGTCTGTGTTGAAGCCAGAATCTGAATCCAGATCTTTCTTTTTTTTTTTTTTTTCTAACACAGCTAGTCATGTAGTGGGTAGAGCACTAAACCTGAAGTCAGTACTACCTGTGTTCAAGTCAGGTCTCAGGTACTCACTGGCAAGTAGTGACCCTGAGTAAGTCATTTAACTTTTATTTGCCTCAGTTTCTTCATCTGTAAAATGGCAATGATAATAGCATCTCTCAGGGTTGTTGTGAGAATCAAAGGAGATAATAATTATAAAATACTTAGCATAGTGCTTGTCATATAGTAAGCACTATTTAAATGTTTTAGATGTAGCACTGGCCCTCTATCTATTATACAAATGGCATCTTGCCTTGCAATAGTAAGCACTTAATATAGGTAGCATCAAATTGCTCTTAAATTATTTTTAAAATTCTTATAAGGAATAGCTATCTGAAAAGAGAGGGATGAATACTGGAAGAAAGGTAGATAATATAAATATAGATCAACAAAATAAAATTTTAAAATAATTCACCTTTATATAATACCTCGCCACAATAATTCTGTGAGAAAACTAGTATATGTGTTCTATTTCACAGATGAAGTAACTGTAGATGAAAGATGGCATTTGCTCACAGTTAAATGAAAGGCAGGGACTCAAACCCGTGTTCTTTCAACTATATCTGAGAGGCATATTGATTTCAGTATACTCAAAGGGAGCCTTTCCCTTTCCAAACAAAAGTCGCCAAATCTTTTTCAACTTAAAAGATGGAAAAGGGGAACTGTGGACTCATTTGCATATGATTAAAATATTTTCTTAGTATGGCAAGGAGATGGTGTGAAAGATAGAAAGGGATACTTCAGAAAATAAGGGTAGTTTTTTATGACAAAGTTAAATACTATGCAGATAGTACCTTCAATGTCACTTATATCAACTTATTTGCAGGAATTCGAACTGTTAGCTTTAAAGAGACGTTTGCTTTCAGAATAGGTAAAAAAGGTTTGCTTTCAAATATTCCTTCTGTTATCTTCATTAGAGTTTTCTTCATTATTTATCTATGTAGAATAATCCTCTGAACCTCCAATATGGTCGTGTTTTCATGAAGATGGAACAAAGATTTTTTTCTGTTTCCAATGTCAATCCCGGTAATTAGGCCCCATGATGAAAGATGCCACAAAAATGCACATATTGAAAAACTAAGAAAAGAGGAAATTCCATTGAAGCTTTAAAACCAAAGGCCCTGGGTTCAACCCTTATCTCTACTGCTTACTCTCTATTGCTACATTAGGCAAGTCACTTAACCTGCCATAATCTCAGTCTCTTCATCTGCAAAATGAGGGGGTTGGATTAGATATCTTCTATGGTTGCTTTCAACTCTAGCTCTATGATGAGCCTATGAAATAAATGTCTTTAAAATAACTGACATATTTCACGAAAGGACTTTCATCAGCAAAAAATGAACAAACAAAAACAGAAAAAAAAAATCTGGAAAAGAGTCACAGGAAATAGCACATTTCTCTTTCTTCCACTGCTATACCCCATTCATCTAAAAGAATCAACTGTATTCTGAATATACCTATGTAATTCTTGTGTCAAAGACTCTCGCTGAATGAAGGACTGGACTATAATTTGGAAGACAGTTCATTCCTTCGGGCCATAGTGACCAGTCAGAAATTCTAGAAAATCATTATCTGACACCAAATCCCCTTACAAACAAGCAGTTCACAATATTTTTCAAAAAAGGTATGGATTTTTAACATTTATGCATCTACTCATGATAATGTATTTTATCAATATTTTATTTTTATATCATCATTTTCAAATGTATCCCTTTTCCTACCTCTCTCAATTAGTTGTATCTTGTAACAAAGACAAAAAAAAACAAAGGGAAAGAGGCAATTTAGGAAAACCAACACTATATATACATATATGTCAACTATATCTGAGAGAACATGTAACATTCTACACTTAGGACTTCCCCCTATTTTCTCCCAGCAAAGAGGGACAGAGTTATACATTTTTCCCAGTTCTTCTCCAGAACCAAGCTTGATCATAATTAGGCAACATTAAGTTTCATTTTTTTCTTTCACCTTTAATTACTGTAGTTATTGAGGGGCAGCTAGGTGGTGCAGTGGATAGAGCACCCGTGCAGGAGTCAGGAGGACATGAGTTCAAATCTCACCTCAGACACTTGACACTCACTAGCTGTGCGACCTTGGGCAAGTCACTTAACCCCAATTGCCTCATCCTGGGTCATCCCCAGTCATCTTGATGAATATCTGGTTGCTGGATTCAGATGGCTCTGGAGGAGAAGTGAGGCTAGTGACCTGCACAGCCCTCCCTTGCTCAAAACAAAATCAAGTGCAAGTCATGTCATCATTTCTCTGATGGCATGGTCTTCTTCAGCAACAAAGGACGAACACACACTGTTGTTATTGTGTATATTGCTTTTTCTGTCTCCTTCACCACCACTGTAGATGATTCCATTGAGGAACCAACAAGTAAGAGTAAGGTGGTGTTAAGGAATGTATCACAACAACAGGCAGGAAATTCAAATACCATCATTTTTTGACCTTGTGAGAAAGTCGTGCCCCAAGTGGGACATTGATTAGGTGCAATTTACAATGTGCAATTGATTACCTGAATAAATACACTAATTCATAGCTCTCAATAGTACTATTTCATTGTCCTTCCTGTTTTACCTAGCAAGTATGTAGTAATAAGAAATTATAAACATTGCATATTCCCTACTACTTCATCCCTTACCTCAGCCTGAGCTAAGGGAAATCTCTCCCTTTAGCTTGCATTTGTATTGTTCGGTGGTTTCCAGTTGTGTTGGACTCTTCATGACCTTATTTGGGATTTTTTTGGCAAAAATACTGGGGTGATTTGCCATTTCCTTCTCCAGCTCATTTTACAGATGAGGAAACTGAGGCAAATAGGGTTAAGCGATTTGCTCAGGGTCACGCAGCTAGTAAGTGTCTGAGGTCAGATTTAAACTCAGGAAGAAGAGTCTTCCTGAATTCAGGTCTAGTACTCTACCCGCTGTGCCCCCTAGCTTCTCCTTACATCTTTTCAGTTGACAAGTCTTGTCAACTTTACCTCCGTATTTCTTACTCTGTCCTTCCTTCCATTTACACAGTCAACCCCTTAGTTTAGAATTTCATCACCTTTCTTCTAGACTACAGTCTCTCCCTTTTCCAATCCATTCTCCACAGGGATGCCAAATGGATATACCTGAAGTATAGGTCTGACTATGTTACTCACCCAGTTAAGAAGCATCAATGGTTTCTTATTACCCCTAGATAAAATAAAAACTTCTATATCCTTCACAATCTAGATCTAATTCATCTTTCCAAATTAATTAAATATTATTTTCTCTCACATTCTCTAGGCACTATTCAAATTGGCTTATTTGAAGTTCCTAACACACATCATTCCATCCCCTACATTCTTTTCCTCTTTACTTCTGCTCCACTGAATTCTTAGCTTCCTTCGAAGATCAGTTGAGAAGCTACCTCTTAAATGAACCCTTTCTTTTTCCCTGAAGTTGTTGGTGTTCTCCCTCAAGTACAATTTATTTATATTTATTGTATATTTGTATACATATATTACTTTACCCCTGGTATTATGTATTTTCCTTAAAAGCAGAACTTATTCCCTTTTTTCACCCCTCCATTCATGGCTTATTGGATTGGACTTAATAATAAATAGTTCATGATTATACACCACTGTAATGTTTACAAAATTCATTACATCGACTTGATATTGATAAAACCCTAGAAGGTAGGAAGTGAAAATATTATTATCAATATTTTATAGATGAGAAAACTAAGGTCAGGGAAATTAAATGACCTGCCCAGTCAAGTTAGAACTTAAACCGAAGTTCTTTGAATCCAAATCCAGTATTTTTCCAGTGCTGTCCCTTTCGAAGCTGCCCCTTGATGTCCTCTAAGACCAAATTCTCACAGCAAGGAATGGTTTTATACATCTTAGGCTCTGTCTGCCTTGCCATCAAAGGTTTCATTTCACCAGATAATTCCTTTGGTGCAAAAATAGAATGTTTGCCAAAATCTCCAGTACCATTGCTATTGTTTGCCAGGCAGTCTAAACCACAAAGACTCTTTTTCAGAGGTACACTGACAAAATGTGGAATAAACTTTCTGAGAAAAAAAAAATAACCGTGACACACTTTTAAGTCTAACCTACAATTTTAACATTTTTTCTTAATCACTTACAAATCTAGACAGTTAGCAAAGCAATAAATCATGTTCTGATTTCTAGCCTTTGCTTATTTCCAAGGTGTAAATGCTTACACTGAATATTTAACAATTTGCTCTCAAAATCTGGTTCCAGCACATCCCTGCCTCCTGATAGGATCACTTCTGCTATCTTTTTCATGCTTTGAGTGCTCCCATGTACTGAACTATTCCTGCCATATTTATCTCATTCCTCATTTCCCCCCCCTAAATATCAAATTCATCATAGATTTTTTTAGTAGATTATTTATTTTTGACATTAAAAAAAATTGAGATCTGAATTCTTTTCCTCCTCCCACTCATCCTCCACCCATAGAAAAGACAAGCAATATAATATCACTTAGATATGTGAAATCATACAAAAATATGTTTCCAGATTAGTATGTTGCAAAAAAAAAATAAAGTGAAAAACTTAAGCTTCAGTCTGTAGTTCAGTGCAGTTTTCATCAGTTCTTTCTCGAGGTATATAGCATTTTTAAAAATTATAAATCCTTCAGAATTGTCTTGGAACAATGTATTGATTAGATTCCAGTACCTAAGTCTTTCACAGTTGGTCATTCTTATAATATTTCATTTATATTGTGTAATATTCTTCTAGTTCTGCTCACTTCATTTTGGATCAGTTCATATACGTCTTCATAGGTTTTTCTGAAATCATCCTACCCATCATTTCTTATAGCACACTAGTATTTCATCACAATCATATGCTATAGTTTGTCCAGTAATTCACCAATTGATAGGCATTCTCTCAATTTCCCTTTCTTTGCCATCACCAAAAGAATTGCGATTACTATTTCTGTACGTCCAGGTCTTTTACCTTTGTCCTTGATCTCTTTGAGATATAGAGCTAGTAGTTGTATTTCTAGGTCAAAGTATATGGATTTTACAGCCCCTTGGGCATAGTTCCAAACTCTTCTCCAGAATGGTTGAACCAGTTCACAACTCAACCAACAGTGCATTAATATACCAATTTTTCCACATTCCTTCCCATATTTGTAATTTTCCTTTTCTGACATATTAACCAATACCATAGGTACAAAGCAGTACCTCAGCCTCATTTTAATTTCTCTAATCCATAGTGATTTATGGCATTTTTTCATATGACTATAGGTAGCTTTGATTTATTCTTCTGAAAACTGTCTATTAATGTCCTTTGACCATGTACCAATTGGGGAATAGCTAATTTATAATAAATTTGACTTAGTCCCTTATATATTTGAAAAATGACATCTTTATCTGAGAAAATTTCTGTAAATTCCTTCCCCTCCCCAATCTTCCTCTTACCTTCTAATTTTGAGTACATTGGTTTTGTTTGTGCAAAAACTTTTTAACATAATGTAATAAAAATGATTAATTTTCCTTCCTGTTATCTTTTCTATATCTTATTTGATCATAAACTCTTTGCTTATCTACAGATCTCACAGGTAAATTTTTCCATACACTCCTAATTTGCTTATGGTATCACCCTTTATATCTAATTCATGTAGCAATTTTGACCTCATCTTTGTATATAGTGTGAAGTGTTGGTTTATACCTAGTTTCTGCCAAATTGCTTTCCACTTTTATGTATCACAAAGGCAATATTCACAGCACCAAGGGCAACTATGAAGATGACAGCATAGTTCTGAATTGCAAAGTATAACAGACTCTCCATATAGAAGGTCGAAAAAAATCATTTCTTCAGACACCAGAAAGCCAAGTCCCAACACAAGAAAGCCAAATCTGTCATAGTAACCAAGAAGTCAATACACATCAGCACTGCAGGGGACAAAGCCATTTCCAAACCTTCCCCATCCCCTTGCTGGGGCCTTCCCACAAATAAACAAACAAACAAACACTCATGAGCCTAGCTTGTCTGCTTGCCTGTCATCTTCTCTCTCTACTCTGACTATTCTCTTCAACTTCCTCCCAGTTCTACTCTACCCTTCTTGTTCTATCAGTTCAGCAATCTCCTTCTACCACATATGACTTTGACTTCCATGTGATTTAAACAGGTGTAAAATGTGGTCACCTTCTTTATCTCTTTTAATTAAGTGTATTTTAGCTTCAACTGTCTTTTCATTGACTTTTTTCTTATGTACTTTATCTTTAAATTTATCTGATTCCAAGAGAAGAAAGTTGAAGTTCCCCACTAGCACACTTTTATTCCTCCTATATCTCATTTAACTTTTTCTTGAAAGAATTTGAATGATCTGCCATTTGCTGCATTTATGTTTAGTATTGATATTGCTTCATTATGTATGGTGCCTTTCAGGAAAATATAGATTTCCTGATTATCTTGTTTAACTAGACTTATTTTTGATTTTGCTTTGTCTGAGATCATGATTGCTACCCCTGTCATTTTTAACCTCAGTTGAAGCATAATAGATTTTTGATCATCCCAACATAATTGATTTATATCTGTGTCCTTTGTCTATGCAGACTCCCTCTAACTGTCTTAAAAACGATAAAGTTCTTAGGAATTCAGTATACCAACTTCCTATATGGGAATATAAACAATTTAATCTCATCAAGTCCCTTATCATTTCTTTTTCATATTTACCTCTTTATGCTTCTCATGTTTTGTGTTTGAAAGATTTTTTTTCTTTTAAGTGCTGGTCTTCTTCATTAGGAATGGTTGAAGGCCCTCTATTTCATTAATATTCATTTCCCTCCTCCTCCCCCTCAAGGATTATGCTGCATTTTGTTGGGTAGGTTATTCTTGATTGTAATCCTAGCTCCTTTTGCCTTCCAGAATACCTTATACCAAGCCCTTTGACCCTTTAATGCAGAAGCTGTTAAATTGTATGTGAGCTTGACTGTAGTTCCATGATATATGAATAGTTTGTTTTTGTCTTCTTGCAACATTTTCTTCTTGACCTGGGAGGTCCAGAATTTGGTTATAATATTTCTAGAAATTTTCATTTTGGGATCTCTTTCAGGAGGTGACAGCTGGATTCTTTCAATTTTTATTTTACCTTCTGGTTCTAAGGTTACTGGAGAAATGTTCCTTCATATTTTCTTGCAATATGATGTCTAGGTGCTTTTTTTAATGTGGTCTTTGGGTAGTCCAATAATTCTTAAATTTTCTCTTCTCTCTCTATTTTGCAGGTCAGTTGTTTTTCCAATGAGATAGTTCACATTTTCTGCTACCTTTTCGTTACTTTGATTTGTTGTCTCTTGATGTCTTATGGCATCATTAGCTTCCACTTGTCCAGTTCTAATCTTTTTCCATGTTGGTAATTTTGCTTTTTAAGGAATTCAGTGAATTTTTGTGCCTCCTTTACCAAACTGTTAATTCTCTTTTCATAATTTTCTTCAATCATTCTCATTTCTTTTCCAATTTTCCCTCTACCTCTCTTATCTTTTTTTTAAACCTTTTCCAGGAATTCTTTCTGGGCTTCTGTCCAGCTTGTGTAATTTTTTTTCCCCCTTTGGTTCTTTGCATGTAGCTGTTTTTACTTTATTGTATTCTGATTTTGTGTCTTGATCTTTTCTGTCACTATAGTGGCTTTTTTATGGTCAGGCACTTTTGTTGCTGTTGCTGTTTGCTTACTTTTCCTATGCCTTGACATAACTTTATGTTAAAGTTGGGCTTCCTTGGATGGGGACTTTGAGAATTACTATTCCAAGCTTTAGGCTTTTCTGTGCTACTGTTTTCAGAGGTAGTTTTGGGAATCTGTAAGTTTTTCAGTCCTGGTCCCTGCTCCTTTGGCCTGTGCTCTGGTTTTTACCCAGGAGGGCCCCTGCTCCTCTGCAGCTGCCAGTGGCAGCATTTCTGTCAGTCCTGGAACTGTGATCAGACCCCTTGCTGCATTGTGAGTGACCACAAGTGCTCCTCATGGCATTGAAACTGTAATCAGTGACCCTTTTCTCCTCTGACCAGAATTAATAGTGCTCCTCATGTCCCTGGAACTGTGACTCAGAACTGCATATGGGCAATGCGCAGGTACTGTACCCAATGCCATTTGAGAGTCCCTTGGAATCTTTCTGACCACTTGCCTGAAACCTTTACTCTCTCCGTGCTGAGAGCTCTCAAAGCTACCCCCTCCAAGTCCCACAGCTGGTTTTGCAGCGGTCACCAGGCCAGTCTCTACCCCACTATCATTGACTTCTCCTATCAACCTTCTCAGCTGTCTTGGGCTGGAAAAATGTTTAAACCCTGACCTTTTTTTTTTTTTTTTTTACTCTGCTGCTTTAGAATTAAATTTAACACAATATTTTAAAGGCATTCGTAGAAGAATGTTGGCAGAGCTTGGAGGGGTTGCTTCCCTACTTCACCATCTTGGCTCTGCCTTGTCAGTATAGGTTTTAAAGATAAATTTAAGCAGTGTAAAAAAGAGATAATTAATGACTGAGTTAATTAAATAGTTCAAATTGGAATATTCCAAATAAGTAAGTACCATGCAATTACAGTGCAAGGTAATTTGTAGAAAAATATTATTGGTAACAACTAACAATTTATAACCAGTGCTTTACAACTTTTCATAGGCTAGCAGTCAAAACAAGGTTACATTTTCTTAAAATAAGAATATGAATCATAGCACATATCATGCATTTCACTAGCAAAGTAACTCTGGGTTCAGATGTTTAATGTTAAGTATCATTCAAAGAAGACATCTTTGATACGATGTATATAAAATTAGACATAATCAGTGGCCAGTTCACTAATGTGGGCACAAACAATCCCCACAATGTAACTGAAAATGGTTGCATTGCATTTGACTGTTCCTTGTGGCCCCTATGAAATATGACATTATTGCCAGTAGGCTACTTTCTTCATTTGAAACCTTGAGAAAGTATATGGTCCTTTTTGTTTGGAAGAGGGGAGGTAAAGGGATGGGAATACTTCTTTCTAAGCAATGAGAATTTTTATTTGTGAGATTGTCATGTTGAGCGAAAGATCTGTGGGGCAACATAGTAAATTATATTTTAATGTAATATTGCAGTTAATGCAATCTGAGGATATTGAATGACATATCCCCAGAGAGGAGTGCAGTCCTACAATTAGCCCGATGTTTATGATTACTCCTGTTTCTTCTGTGATCATCAAGCTGATTGGTTTGTAAGTATGTATAACCAAATGATTTCTGAAACCTCCTAAACTATTTATATTTGCATTGCTTTTTCAAGTTTTGCTTTTGATAAACCCACTAGCTAGCTGGGTGATCATGGACAAGTTACTTAAGCTCTTTGTGTCTCCTAATACTTTAAGACCTTAAGTTTCAGACATGTTAGTGATTTGTATAAGTGAAGGAAGTTTACACATGGGGGTTCCCCACACAAATAAAGCACAAGCCTGGAACACAAATTTTTCAAAAAAATAAAATTGTCCAAAGCACTGAATAGGCCATTAGGATTATCAAGACAAAAGCGAAGCAATCTTTGCCCTAAAGGAACTTGCTGCTTTTGTCACCTTTGAAATTACACTGAGAGAGGAAGTCCAGTTATTTGTAATGTAAAGATTTGGAGGTGGGGTGAGGGAATGGTTAGCACTGGACCTGTGATTGTATTGGGATAGTGACTCCCCAGTAAGAAGATGCTTGCTTTTCAGCTTACAACCATAGGGTTACTTAAGAAACTCAAATGTAAATGAATTGCCTATGGTTACAGCCAGCATGTGTCATAGCTGAGATGTAAACCGAAGTGTTACTGACTGAGAGGCTGTTTCTTAAAGGAAGGGTTATTTTTATTTATCAGTTTGAGACAATATGCTAGCTAAAAGTCTTAAATGTTTCTTACTCTCTCTTCTGGCAAGTCACTGCTTCATTTATGTTCTAGATTCAACAAGCAGTCACACTTCAATTTGAACCACTTTACAATCTTAGAGTTCACTAAATTTAATTCAGTGAGTTTCTTCACCTATAGAAGTTATTGCTTTCAAGACATATAGAAATAGAGCATTTCACCCTATAAATGTGACACATTGCACAGTATTTTTAGAAATTCTGTAGAAAAAATGCTTTTAGAGATAGAAACTACAAGATGCTCAACATGCTATCAAATAAATAATTTATTGCTTTTTATAAGTATATGGTTTTATTTTTTTTAACATGGTCTTTGATCTTAATATTTCAATTGTGTCTATTATAGTGTATGTTTTCACAGAGCAGTGATTTTAGTTTTAATTTTACATGTAGGCAAAGTACTTACTTTGAAAGCAATTTGAGCTACTTTTGTTAAATCTTTGAAAGAGAAATTGAGGCACATTTTAATTGAATGATAAAATCTCTAATAGCAACATAATCCATGCCTAATGTGTTTGTGATTATATTATCGTTTTTATTCCAATAAATACATTCAATTAAATGAATTATAAATGGTACCTTAATTATGTTGATCTTATATCCTAATCCTGAGAAAGTGCATTTCGTAACATTTACTATTGTATAAAAATTTCCCTTAAAATCTAAAGCAAAACTAAAGGTAATTGAGCAACATCTTTAGGTATAAATTAATTATATTCTTTGCATTAAATACTTCCCCCCCATGAATATTCCTATATTCACCACAAATTACGCTTAATATCTTCATTTGAATAAGTTGATTAGACTTATTCTTTAATAATATATTGAGAAGTGAGCTTAAACAGAAACACATATGCATACAAACACAAATATTTTGATGGGGGAAAGGGAAAGTGAAGAAATAGCAACAGGGGAGGTACAAATAAAGGCAACACAATGAGGATGCTGCTTTGAAGACCTGTTATGAGGGGTTGTCAAGATGGTAGGAAGGGGAACTGAAGGAATATTATTTCACAGATGTTTCCAGTGTTAACCCTGGAAAGCAGAAAAGAGCACCAGTAAGCCATCCCTCGATATCAGTTGGACAACTTTCTATGAAGAACTATCATAAGGTTTCCATTTGATCAGAAAGTGCTTGTGAGATTTCCTGTCCCTCCATTGTAGGGAACTGTTAGACTAGGAAATACGAGGGGTACCTCCAGTGATGTCTATGACATATTCCAATCTGAACATTTTTCCTATGTATTAGTTAATATGTTGCCCTGTCTCTGGTAAAATCTTTCCATTTTAAGAAGGGCCTTTAATGACTTTACCTAAAGGAGTGACTAATAACAGGAATTTAAAATAACACCAGTAATATTTGGGAGGTAAGGGAGTTAAATTAAGCCCCTTCCCCACCAAACCAGATAAAATATGCATAGGCGTGCCCACCTCCTTTCCTTCTAGCTGTGCTCAGGTCCATAAGGAGCCAGGTAGAGGACAGAAGGAGTTCCTAAGCATAGCTAGAGAATCATCATAATAAATGCCATTAAATGTGTTGTTGTACAGTTTTAAAATTTATTGATTTTTTTAATATATTTTATATATCACACTAATTTCCAGATACACTTCATCTACTCCAAATGAGCTGTCTGTTGTTTAAAACAAGGGTATGGTGTGCATGTGTGTGTGTGTGTGTGTGTGTGTGTGTGTGTGTGTGTGTGTGTCTGATGGGGGGACAGTTCAGCGAAGCCAAGTGATATACTCCGTATAACATTTCATACCTGTAGTCCCTTACTTATTTGCTGAAAAGAGAGGGGCAATTCCTCATCCGTTTCCTAGCACCAAGACTGGTCATTAAAATTACTGTTTGATTTCCTTTTAGTGTGTTTAGTTTAATTTCTTTTTTAGTATGCTCCCTCAGAAACAAGCTAATGCAGTGAGAATTCCTTATTATTTCCATTTAAAAGATCAGAAAATTAAGTTTCCTCTGAGGTTAAGAGGCTTAGAGTTGGGACTAAGGCCCAGGTCTTCTGACTCCTGTTCCACTGTTCTTTTCATTGCTTTGGTTATTAACTTTTGCACATAAAAGGAATCAGTCTAATCTTGAGCAAAATGAGAGGCTTAGAGTAGATCAGGAAAATTAGAAAAGACAGAGTCCACAAAAGTGAGTTAAGAGGTCACAGTTGCTACATTAAGTACATAGTAATTCCTTAAACATGTGAAAAGTATATAGTGGACAGTGGAAATCTGAGAGTGGAAAAACTTGAGTTTGAGTCCTAGTTATTCCATTTAGTAGCTACTAAGGCAAAGTACTATGGCAAAAGATTTACTTTTTCTGAACTTCAGTTTTCCAATCTGTAATGGGTTTTGACTTCTATCTTGCCACTGAACTTGAATGACTTTGGAAAACACAGAGAGACTGACAACTTTGTGCAACTTTGCCTCACTTAAATCCAATTCACTCTCAAGTCAAGACAGCATCCCATGATGTCACTGGTCTTCTTAAAATGAAGGATGAACTACAACCACAACAAAATCTGCATTATCCATGTCACAGAGATGTTGCATGGAATAAATGGAGATTTTACAGAGCAACTAGACACACATGTATACATATATACTATATATACAGCTATACAAACTGTAAGATATGACATAAGAATGAGATACATACATGTAATATAAACATAACAGATATGTTCATGGATAGTAAAGAAGTTCACATTTCCATAGCACTTGAAGGTTTCCAAAATCTTTGATGGCAACTACATGAGGTTGTTGATGAAGGTAATATTATGCCCATTTTACAAAGAGCAAGATGCTCAGAGAGGTCAAGCTAGCAATCCTAGTATAGGCTAGAGCTGAGATTCAATTCTTTGGACTCCAGCGCCAATCTACCTACACCATTAGAGTTCCCTGATGTCTTCCAATTATGAGTTCTCAGTTTCTGAATTTGTATTTATAAAATTCACACCATCATTAGCATCCTCCTCCTCCTCCTCATCATCATCACCATCAACCAGAACGTAATCAACAAACACAATTAAATGAGTTTTCCACAATCAATCAATCAACCACTGATCAAAAAGTTTAAGGGAAAATTTGGTGCCTCTAAGAAACTTTAAAGAGGAATAGTGCTTTACAAATCAAATAAATGAATTCAAACTATTTGCAAGCTTACTTGCCTCAAAGGAGCACATATCCATAAAATGAATGAAATCACATTCCTTCAATCTCATCTGGCATAAATTGCTACTAACCTTGAGCAAGTGACAAGGCTGTCCCAGAGTGATGGATTTTTAATCCTGTTTTCATGAATCCTTAGTGAAAAGGATTCCAAGGCTTTACTTCTGTATTTCAAGAGTAAAAAACCCTCATCTGCCACAAGGATCTTTCTCAGCCAAGATATAATTTGTAATTCTTGTGCTGCTATGCTTTACACTAAATATCTCTCATTTTTTAGTTTCCTGTGTTACAGCAAAATAAATGTATATCTTTATGTACTTATGTACTTTTTCCACTTGTGTTTTGTGATATTTATTTTCATGCTGTTTTCAAGGTTTTAAAAATGTTTTATATATGTCTTATATATACCATAATAATTTCCCAATAACACCTGCATAAAAAGAAAAAAAGTTTAAAAACTTTACTAATAAAAATAATGACACATGAAACATTCTGTTTCTTCATTTCACTATTCAGAGGAAAAAAGTTTTTCATCATCTGTTCTTCATGATCAATATTGGACTTTCCAATTATTTTGAGTTTATCATGTATACATATCATGTCATCTTGTTTTCCTTATATTCATGATTTTTATCACACAACAGCATTCCATTATACTCATATAAAACAATTTGTTCCACCTTTCCTTAATCAATGAGCACTTACTTAGACTCCAGTGTTTTGCTTAAAAAAAAAAAATCTACTACAAGCATCTTATATACACGGAACTTTTTTTGTGTATGTTCTACCTCCTTAGAGAATATGTCCAGTAGCGGGATCACTGGTTCAGTCATATTCATTTTACAAATGAGGCTTGATCTAGAGCTGGGATGGTCCTCAGAGAATCTTAAGCCAATCTTATCATTTTATAGATGAGAAAACTGAAACCCATAATGCTGACTGACATCTTAAGGTGATGCAGTTAACAAATTGCAGAGGCTGAATTAGAATCTAGAGTCTCTGACTCCAGAGCTACTGAGACGAATTAAAAATCACAAGTGGAATATTGGAAAGAACTGGGTTTGTTTATACTGGAAAAAAATAAGACTAATGGAAAACATGACAGCAATATTCAAATATGCAGAAAGATGCTGTGTTAGAAAAAGGAGGAGACTTGCAAAGTGTTGTTTTGTGAGGCAGAACTAGGACTATGTGGGTGAAGTCAAAGGAAGGTAGAATTAAACACAACATAAAAAGTACTTTCCTAACATCAAGAATTGTTCAGTAATGGGACACATTATTTCATGAAGTAGTAAATCTTTTGTTTTTAGAAGTATTTGCAAAAAGTTGAATGGTCTTCTATCCAAATTGGGCAGAACATTGGGCTAGATAGGTCATTTTTAAATCTTAGATGACTTTGCTTAGACTGTTTCCACTGTCTGAAATGTTCTTCCTGACTATTTCCAGAGTTTTAAGTCTTTCTCATCTCTAAGGTTTACTTCAAATGTCACCTACATAAGATTTTTCTTAAGTGTCCCAGTTTAGAAATCGCCCTCTTCTGACCTTCCAATAGCGTTCAATATCTTTTAAAAAGTACTTACGATATTCTGTTCTATTATTTATTTGAGTTCTAAGGCTAGAGTGGCATAGTGAGAAGAGTCCTTAATTTGAAATCAAATGAGTTGATTTCAAGTCTCAGATGCCATAAGGTAAACTATCCTAGTATCCAAATACAGAACATTAATATCCTTTCTCTCTCAGGATGGTCCTCACAAAGTTCATTGAGGGACAGAGTATCAGAAATGGCCTAGTAATTCCACTACTCATGGAAGGACATAAGGTTTCTGCTGAACTGGTCAATTCACTACTGGGCTCAGTAAGTCACTTGGTCTCTTGGCTTACTCTTTATAAATCATAGCATCTCTGTTGGAAGCATCTCAATTATCTTGCCTCTTTGAGCTCACTTTTTAATGGGAAGCCTCCTTCCTTTCAAAAAGTAGCAGACCTGGGATCAAATTTTGGCTTAAATGGTTACTACCTGTGAGATCCCAGACAAATTTCTTCCCCACTCCATGGCTCAGTTTCATTATCTGTTAAATGAGAGAATTGGGCTCTATGACCTCTGAGACCCATCTCACTCTAAATATGTCACCTCTAATCTCCAGCCTTTGACTTAATTAAGTGTTACTATTCTATTTCAAGTAGAGAGTTACAATGCTCTTTTTACCCAGAGTACTATTGTGTTTTCTCATAAAAGGTAGAGATCTTTAGTCTAGGATTGATAAAAGTGTATCATTTAGAACTCTCTTAGAACTTGATTCTGTTTTGTTACCTCCCAGGCAGGAAAGGTCAAATTTCCTTGTTTAATAATTCCTCCTGGTTCAGAATTGGTTTCTTTTGGTAAGAGAGAGGAAGAGGTAAGGAAGGAAAGAAGGAAAGAAGGAAGGAAAGGAAGAAAGAGGAAGGAGAGGAGAAGAGAAGAGAGGAAACAGGAGGAGAGGAGAGGAAAGAGAAAGAGAGGCAAAGGCAAGGCAAGACAGGGCAGGGCAGGGCAAGGCAAAGCAAGAGAAGGGAAGGGGAAAAACATGAAAGGGGAAAGAAAGAAAGAAAGAAAGATACACATTCATCTATTCTTACTTACACAAACTAGGGGTGTCTATAACCTTGTTCTTAATTCTTTTTTATAATTGTATTTTAATATAACTGATTTCCTTTGAAATCTTGTGAATTTTTTTGCATCTGAAAACATTATTCTAGGGGGTCCACAAGCTTCACCAGATTGCAAAAGAGGTCCATGAAACAAACAAAAAAAGGTTACAGACCCCTGGTAAAGATACCTGATGTTTCAAAAATGATTATAATTTTGGCTTCCAGTTTTATAGACAGCACTTTAAATCTTTTCAAAAAATCATTTTGTCCTGACAGAGGCATGAGATTTTAATTGTGTACGATAGGATAGCAAACACTTTTTTAACCACCTTAATGATAAAGAATATTCCATTACCATTATCATAGTACTCACTTATAAGCATGGGCAGTCAAAAAAGGAAAAAATATTCATTACCAGATCTTATTTGAAATAGATTAAGAAAGAAATGTCTCTTTGTTAATCATGCTTAATGAAGAAACTGAGATAGTATTCAAACTCAGTATTCTCTTTTCCCTATAATATTCCTTCCTTTCACAATACAGAACATAGACAAATACTTACAGTATTACCCTGAGTCAGTCTTTATTGTTAGCTCTGGGTTGACTATAAAATTATTTTAATGTTTGATTTCCATGACTTAATTATATTCATGACTTATAATAAATATTTTAATACTTTTTACATTTACCAATCTCTCTATTTTTATATTTTAATCTTAGATGAGATTAGAACTTTGAAATGGTTTTATATTGACAATTTTTCCTCTGTGGCCTAATGGTACTAAATTTTCAACTAGCTTCTAATTTTGTTTATCATATTATTAAGCATATATTAGCTGTGTCAGATAGCTAAATATCTGTATAAGAAAGAAAAAACAACTCTTTAATTTGCAATAAAATACAGTTCAAATGTTTGATTTTAGGGATTCTGTGACTTCAACAAAAATTTGTTCTCTGTATTTTAGCATAGTTGTTAGGGAATGATAACAATGTAAATCAATAAGCATAATTACTACATCCTGAAATCAAGAAACTGGCATAGATAAGTTGGAATTATCGGAAATTGGAGCAAAGTACTTTTCTGATGGGAAAGATCAAGAAAACTAGTCCTCCCCAAGAGGAAAACAGCACTGGAGAAAGATCTGAACAATCACTTTAGTGAGATATAGAGCAAGCAGAAGACTTGAGGGGAGTTGGGGGTAGAAGAAATGTCTAAAGCAAGAGAAAAATGACTCTCAAAGGAGAAGTAAATTTAGACTGCCAAAGACAGCAAATGGTGGAAACTGAGTTGAGTTTAATTTCTTTTTAGAAGAGAAGGCTTTTTTTGTAAGTTTTATATACATACATACATACATACATACATACATACATATATATGTTTTAAGAGTGAACAGGTTAAGATTAGCTATGGTTAATTAAAGATATTTTTATATAATTCTGAGAGCTTCTATTGGGTTTAAAGCACTGGGGCCCTGTGTCTACTCCCCTTTTCCTAAGGAGCCCCTCTTCTCTAAGATGAAGCACACTGTCCTTTCTGAGTGCAGGTCTGAGGAATCCTGGTCTCTAATAAGAAAGGGACTAGGCTCCCAATTTTCACCTTCTTAAATCTTGTATAAGAGCTCATTAAACCCCTACTCCCTACTTTAGGGAGACCTAAAGAGGAAGTAAGAAGGTACTTAATATACAGTGCAAATCAGGTATGAAACAGGTATTGATTTTTTACACATAAAGGAAATGTTAATAGGCACAAAAGATTTGGCTTACATTAATAGAAAAACTTCAGACAAGATTCCATACCTTAACTACTTTTACAATCTCTTGGGAGGCTTAAACTGAAACTCTTCATCACACTGCTGATTAGGCATTTTTACATTTCACCTCAGCTCTGCACTATTTCCCTCAAGATTTAATGTCTTTTGTCTAGCCTTGCCAAGAGTTCAATATCCTTCTTTTGTTCATGGCTCTTTTCAGAGCAGAAACTTTCCTGCCAGTTAACTCCACACGTTTAGCCCAAGACTTCAACTCTTGAATTCATGAGGTTGAGTTCCAAGCCTCAACATGTCCACTTAATAAGTAACCATCAATCTTCTTCTCAGAAATAGAAACATAAAGTGGAAAAGGGAACCAATGATCCACCCATAAGCTTACCTACTTGAGTCTGTATTCCACATAAGAATGTTGATGGGATGAGATGAAAGAATATGCCTCACCTTACCCATTCCTTCTTAGAGGTCTAGATAGAAAGCATTCCCTCATTACATGAGAGAATGAAAACATAAAAACACAGTCAAAAGCCATTTCTTCTTTTTAAAGGTTCGCTGAATTGTCATCTGCTCTTGACTTAACAACCAATGACAGACTTGCTTCATCATTTACCCATATTTTTCAGCACTGAACAATAATATCATCAGAAGCACCTAAGGAGCTCATTTCCCACATGTCCCATTGCTGAGTCAGCACTATATCTAGCCAGAATCAAGAAGGGTAGCTGTGAGCATATTCCATGGGATAACCCTTATTATATTTATATAAATTACAGACTTAGGATCACAGGTTTAGAACTGAATGTGGCATCTAGTCCAATCCCCTAATTTGATAAATTAGGTAACTAAGACCTAGTAAAATGAAGTGAACTTGTCCTGTGCCACACAGGTAGTGAGTAGTGGAGAGAGAATTCAAATACAGGTCTCCCATTTCCAAATCTAACACACATTACAGTACATGATGTAGAGATTACTCTAAAGTATACCATGGAAAGTTGAAGTTTATGTACTACTTATCTTATTTAATCTGTTTAGTGAGGATTTAAAAAAAAATACAAAGGTTAATTTATGATTTTTGACCAGTGTATCTGGTCCAACAGTTTAGGATCATGTGGGTGCATTTATGGGACCACTGCTGAGGTCAGTCTATTATTATTCAGGAGGTACCTCCTACATAATGGAAATGTAATGCCTAATGTGTTCTAACTGCCAATTAGCTGTCATAGGGGTAATGACTATAAATGAGCATTGTGGACAACTGTCCTGTTTATCATTTTTATTAGTGACTTTGCTAAAATAAGAGGGCATGGTTATAAAATTTGCAGATGACACAAAGGTGGGACAGATGACCAAGTTCGAATTCTAAAGAATTCTGACAAAATAGAACATTAGGCTAAATGTAATAAGATGAAATTTAATAGAAATTAAAGTTTTACACTTTGGTTAATAAAAATCACCATGAAGAAAACACAGGGAAGTCAGCTGAACCAGAGTGATATGAAGACCAACTTAGGCTGTCCCACATTAGCTCTGTTAACCTTAGCAGAATGAATAAACTGGGTTAAAGAAAGAGAAGTTTCTAGAATGACATTAGAAAATGCTCATGCTCTCAGAAGGGAATCAAAGTCAACTGAGGGAACTCTCTTTTCACCCTTACTCTGAAGCACATGCTCATTGAGTAGATCATGGATGAAAAGACTGACACTACCTAATCTCTTCCTCTCCTCTCTCCCCCCTTCATCTGTCTGTCTCTCATATCTCTATTATAGAATTGCCCTAAGTTGAATACATGTATTATGTGACTTCATTGAATATTGAGAATAAATATGTTAGTTTATCTTGTTGCTAAATATCTGATCCACAATAGAAGCTATTCCAATAGTCTTAGGCTTTTGTTATCTTTGGGGGAAAAGGGGGCCATTGTGGGGACATGACAGTAGGAATATGCAGGACTTGCTGAATACAGTAATGATGTAAATAATACTGAAGGATAAATGCTTAAAGTCCTTAAGAAAACAAATTTTTCCTGGTACCTTAGAAATATATATATATTAAAAATTAACATGTTAATTATAAACAATTCATTTCTATTGTTAAACTAGTTCAACCAACTTTGGTAATACTTACTTTAATTTGGGTTGTTATGTAAACTTGGAGGAAGCTAGGTAGGTAGGTAGGTGGCTCAATGCCACCTAGTACTGGGCTGAAAGTAAGAAAGATTGAATTAAAATCAAGCCTCAGTTACTTGCTGGCTGTGTGACCTTGGGCAAGGGACTTAACCCATTTGTCTTGATCTGCTAGAGAAGGAAAAGGAAAACTGCTTCAGTATCTTTGCTAAGAACACAGTATTGGCGTAATGTTGTCCATAGGGCCATGAAGAGTTGGACATGACTGAACAACAACGACGTAAATGAGAAGGAATTAAACTATATTTCTTTTAAAAGTTTTTTTTAGTTTAGGCTTCTCCCTATTTCAGACTAACCTCTATTTCCTCTGAATCAATGATGCTTTTTACTTCATCAAAAATAAAATAATAGTAAATATGAAATTATGTTCTTCCCTTAAGAGACTGGTTAAGAGACCTTCATTTTAATTATCTTTCTTCAAAACATCTGTCATTTGAATATAACATTGGTTACATCTGATTTGGGGTTAGTTGGATTTGGGAGGAGAGTACAAGCACTAGTGGTTGTTGAGTATATATACATACATACATAAATACATGTGTACATACATATATTACATATATAAAGATGGACACACATAAAATGTGTGTATGCATCTGCACATATCTGTATTTATATTCAGTATACATACATATATGAATGTATAACACATACATATATACATGATATGTCATAGATGTACACTTACATATGTGTGTATATTTTTTTCTTCCTTCTTTGGTAATTAACATACAATTGCATACAGTTAAGCTGTGCTTGTGTTGTATGATTGACTTTGTTATGTCATACTTGTGTGAAATTAAATTTCATTAAAATTTAACAGTGAGAAGGAAGAAAGCATCCTCATGAGTATAGACATAAACTATCTAACCGCATGATTGGATAAATACACAAAAAACATCATACCCCTAGACTGAGAGAAACTTGGTAACTGCTGTGCCAACACAATATTCACAGTGCTTACAGCAGCCATGAATATCTCAGTGCAGTTCAGAATTGCAAAATACAACATCTCTCCAGGTGGAAGACAGAACCAAAACATTTATTCAGACACCAGAAAGCCAAATCCATCATAGCAACAAAGACGTCTACACACAGTAGCAATGCAGAGGGCAACACTAGCTCCAAGCCCTCTCTCTACCAGGTTTCCCACAAACCAGCTCCCTCAGACAAAATCACAAACAAGCTTTCACACTCATGCTAGCCAGCTGCCTGCTTGCCTGTATCCTTCAGTGCTGACTACTTTCACCAATTACTTTTCAGTTCTGCTCTAGCTTCACCTCTTTCTGTTCCACCTTTTCTGCTCCACTCCATCCTGTTCCATATGATGAGGATGGGATTGTGAAATATCAGACCTCTATTTGAAGACAGAAAACTTTAGAGGAAGAAATCGATATTCAAGAATGGGACAATTTACCTTATTCCTCCCTAGCAAGAGAATGGGTTAAAAGCACAGGGCTCTGTGAAAACTGGGAATCAAGGCTACAGAAAGGGAGAACCTAGAGATTTAGAAATGTGTTTGCAAGGAATACCAATAGAACAAGGGAAACAACTGTCAAGGGTATGTAGGAGAGGCTGGGCCTTACTAACAAGTTATTGCCTTATATGTAAAAGCAGAGACAAACTACTGGAACAGAAAGCTCAGATGGAAAGGGAGTTGGCTAGTTTGCGTGAGAAGCTTTTTGTACTGCAGTATTCAAACTCTCCTTTAGAAGAGCAAGCTCAAAAGTCTCAGGTGGTAGAAGAAAACGTTGTTGTCAGTTTAGCTCACAAAAAGAACCAAAAAAAGTAATGAGAGGAAGTTGAATGCAGCCCTTGCACAGGCTGGGTTTGATTGGGGCTCAAACATCTACCAGAATCAGGGAGCCCCACAGTGTTAGGGGAAGTAATTGAGGATTTTGCTCAGCAAAAGGTCACAGATATTTTGAGTTGGTTCACCCAAAGGATGGGAGAATCATTGGTATTGTGGATAATGAGAATCAGTGAAGATGAATTTCCTCAAGGGAGAAGAGTAAATAGCCAGCAGATTCGAAGTCAGAATAAACTGACAAGAAAAGAATTGTTTATTGCTGTATTGAGAGCAGGGGCAGATTTTGGAAGAATAGATGGCATTGTAACTAATGAACTATACAAAATGTACTGACAAAAGGGGTTTGATATTAGACTGAACAGGGAAATAACAACTGTTCCTATAGATCCTCCTGAAACATTGCATCCAAGTCATCACCCCTGCAGGGAGAATAGGAAATTGGCCAGGCCCCAGCTCAGATTAAAGAAAGTATATCTCTAGCCAGAATGATGACCCCAACTGCAAATTAGATAACAGTAAACAACAATGAATGAGGCTGTGATAGTGGATTTAGGGACTCCAGAAGCATGGCTCACCTTATATCTACCCTGCTTCTGGTTATTGTATCTTTGTTTCTTTTTGGCTTTTTGTCTGTTTACCTTGTTTGTCAGATTTGTTTTCTGCAGGCTTAGTACCTTCCACCTACAGATGCCTGATCGCTTTAGTCAGATGTCACCCCATGTCCATGACTGCGATGTGTCACCCCTGGACCTGGCATTGATCAATCTCTGGATGCCAGTTAAAAACTGACCCCTAGAATGGGACCTCTTGGGGCAGGGCCACCTCTGTGTCCAATCTTAGCAGGAAGTAGCTATAAAAGAAGAGATCTTTGCTTTTTACCCCAAGATTTTGGACCCTATTCATTCAAGGGGGGAATGATGGGGTGCTTGTCCTCAAGCCCAACCCTAAGATATTATTTTATAAACTTATTTTCTCTTATCCCTGTTACAATTCTCTTGATACCAGTTGCCCTACTGACCTATACGATGAATACAAAAGATCTTGGGGCTGCATGTAATGGTAATTTAAATGGGAAGATCTTTCCCATTCATTAATAGATCCACATGACCTACCTGGGTCACATGGAGTCACATGGAGCCTGTGGTGGGAGGAGTTTGATGAACAGATGGAGCAGGAAGAGTGGAACAGGAAGAGTCAGAGTTAGAGCAGAGCTGAGGGGAAATTAGTGACAGAACAGTCAGAACCGAAGTACACAGGTAAGCCTACAGCTAGCTGTGAGTAGGGAAAGGGTATTTTGTTTAAGGGATCCTGTTTGTGATTTGTTTAATGGAGCTGATATGTGGGAAGTCTAACAGAGGGAAGGCTTGGAAATGGTGTTGTCCTATGCATTGTTGTTGTATATAGATTTTTGTTACTATGATGAATTTGGCTTTCTGGTGTCTGAATAAATGTTTTAGTTATGTCTTTCATGTGGAGAGTCTATTGTATTTCACTATTCAGAATTGCACCAGTGTATTCATGGCTGCTGTTGGTGCTATGAATATTGCGTTGGTGCTACAGCTACCCATAAAAGTGGTGGATCCAGTAGCTAGAACATTGTGAGCTTTGTGAGAACCATAGAGATTTTGCATTTTTTTGTACCACACTCTGACTTTATGTTGAGATTCTAACCACTGAAATTGGGGGAGGGGAGTGGTAGCTGCTGGTGCTTAGCTTTCATCAGAGAACAGGGTCAGGTAACTCCACCTGGTGGTTAAAGATTTAGTACTAAAACTGAGGAGAGGGGAAAAGACATTACCAAACAGTTACCAGGTATTGTATGTTTCATGTTGGCTTTGTATTTAATAGTTTTGAAATAGTATCCAATGCAGTTGGTTTTGTTATAACAGCTAACAATTGTATATGTTATTTATGTATACTGCATGTGTTATTTGGATGTTTATTTATGTGTTATTTCATATGATCCTCATGACAACCAACTCTGTGAGTTAGAGTCTTTAATTACTCCCATTTTTCACAGAGAACTTAAGTGATTTGCTAAAAGTCACAGAGCCAATAGCTACCTGATTCAGCATTTGAATGCAGGTCTTCTAAATCTAGCATTTTACCATTATACCAAGCCAATGTCTTTTAAAAATTAGTGAATATTTCTTCTATACTCAGGAAACTAGAGTTAACTTCTATGACAAATTGCAAAAGCAGTATTTTAAAAACTATTTCTGTGTTCTTCATGTTACGAAAGAAGAAAGTGATTTCTTTATACCCCCAACTTACCTCCCAGGCTCCAGACAACGTAAATTTTAAACTGGTAGCCTTTTCAAACCTGAGGTTTTAATCTGGCCTCATAGCTTTAGTATAAGTATCCTTGTAGATACTTTGTTTACAGATGATCAATTAATTATGTTAAACTGTAAGATATTACAGAGTTTCCTGGAAGAGATTTGTGATGACTAAAAGGGTCTGGTCTGTTCATTCAAATAGGAAAGACCAAATGGATGAAAGATGTCTGTTGCTTGGATTTCAGCATGCATTTGGATTGATATCATACATTTTGTATCTCCCAGACATACAGTACCAACAGACAATGAGCTGGGCTCAGACTTGAGAAGGAGGAGGAGAGCAAATTGAATTGTTTTCAGGAAATTTCAGGAAATTCTTTTGCCTATTCCATTTCCCATGCAAGCAAAGGCCCATCTTTTCAATAGTAATATTTTACCAGTGGTACTTTATGGCAGCCTCCAAAGAACTAAAGATGAGTATCACAGAGGGAAATGTAAAGGCACATGATTAGTATGAATAAGCTGTAACATATAACCAATGAAGAACTCTGAAAAACAGGAGTAAAAGATTTCATCAAGGAATTATATGATGTAAGAGGAGGAAATAGACTGGCCACATGGAAAGAATAAGGAATGAGAGGTGGAGAACCAGAATGTGCTACTGACTTGTTCACAAGAAAGGCTTCCAGTATGTTGTTGAGAGGATGTCTGTGATGTCACACAGAACAGACAAGTATGAATGGGCTAGTGTCTTCAGAGAACTTCTAAAGGCATGAATCTGGTATATGATCAAATCACACATTCATTTTAGCATTTTGGAATTTTCAAACCTCAAGATTTAGTGTCAGAGAGTCTACTTGATATTTTAAAATCATAATTGTCGTTGAGTGTCTGTTTTTCTCTTCCAAAAAGGAGAATTAAAAAGAAATGATAAACCTGAATTAGATTAATCAGGTGAGAGAAGTTATTATTATATTAATAACCAATTATTAAATTAAGATCCAGGCTTTTCTCCTGATATTTCCTCAAGAAGTCCTAGCTTCTTAAAAAAGCCAGTCTCTGAAAGATGAGACTGATTGATGAGATTACTCCTAGCCCTCAGGGAACATGCTCTCCCATTTTGGGCCCAACTTCACCCAACTCGGTGATCTAACTTCAGTTTGGAAACAACAGAACCCAGTCTGGACTAGGCTTTATCCTGGGGAAAGGGTATTGTCCCATTAGAGTTTAGAGTGACCCAGATCATGAAGAAAAAGGTCAGCCAGAAAGGTCTGAATGAAGATAAATTTCCCTGTCCACATTTCTGGAGGAGGCTAAGTTTCATGATCAAGTCACATTCTCACCAAGAGGTTGAAGATGTCTAAGTCACTTCTTCATTAAATGTCTACCAATCAGGGCTGATTTTCACTTGTCGGGGGGCATTCCTTTTTAGAAAGATATTTAAGATTCTCAGGGTCTCTATTGGGGGTCTTTGGTTACAGAGAGAAACCACTGGCCATCGGCTTATTGATTGCCAGCTAGTCTAAATAATAAATTATTAATTACCCAGAAACTCTGTTTCTTGCAGTTTTTCATTTATCCCACAGGTATAAGAACCTCTGGACCTTTGTGAGTCACAAAACAGCTGATAGGATTAATAAACTAAGTAGTATAGAAAGCTAGGTGTCCTAGAGGATAGAACAATAGACCTATGGCCAGGAAGAGCTGAGTTGAAATCTAACCTCAAATATTTACTAGCTGTATGACCCTGGGTGAGTCATTTGTGAACTCTTTCTCATCTATAAAATGAGGATAATAATAGCACCTACCTCCCAGAGATGCTGTGAGGATAAAATGAAATATTGTTTGTAAAGCACTTAGTACAATACCTGGCATACAGGAAGTGCTATATAAATGTTAACCATTATTATAAGAGAGGAACAAAAAATGAGATAACTAGCTTCTCAGAGCAATGGAAAATGGCTTTGTTAGTGATCCTGTAAAAAACAGTATAATTAAGTCCTCTGTTTTTATGTAAAGACTGGGTTTAGAATAGAAATGAAACTGTCAGCCTTAAAAAATAAAATTAAGTCAAGCCAGAGTTGGGTCATAGAGTTATCGTTGTCATCTATTTGGTAATATTGTTAGGGGAGGAAAGATATCCCAAGGTTTTGAAAGCACTGAGAGGCATACTTTACATTCATTCCTACAGCAGAATCCCCACTGACTGAAGAGAAGAGGCTGAGAGAAGAGACATATTGTTTTTAGTGGTTAGTACAGATAGTTGCCACTTATAATAAAGCAGTGAAGCAGAGTGTGTGAATTTTTATATGCATTAGGCATGATTTTCTTTGACATTTTCATTTCCATTATGAAAAGTCCTAGAAGCAGACACAGCACTATCTGATGCAGGTATTGCTATCATCTTGTATCTAAATCACCCCAGAAAAACAGCAGCAGCAGCATCCTCTCTGCTCCTACAGATCTCATTCTGCCATCTTTGTGACTTGATGAGATCAGTAATGTCCCCAGCATTTCTGGCCAGACTTTCAAAGCACCAGCCTCTATTTTTATAAGTGTGTTTGGCTTCTGGCCTTTCTTTTGGGAAATTGACCAACTGACAAAAACAAAGTTGAATCTAAGCCTTAGGGAATGGGAGATAGACCTCTAGGAGGTGTTGCCTTAAAGGTGTTGCTGATGGCCATATCAATAGAAGATTATTTTTATTGGTTTTAAATCTGCACTTCCTCTGGATCCCCAAAGTGAGTGTAAGGACAAGATATATAGAGTCTCTTAGGGGGTGTTCTTTTTTTCTTGTTGCTGTTCATGTCTAGAGTGACAAGGCTTCTAGAAAGAATACCACTCCAGCCCCACTCCCACTAGAAAAAAAGATTCCAGACAGGTCCCGTTAGGGAGTGTTCAGTTGTGAAATGCCTCGTTAGCGCAAAGTGAAATTAACTGAGAAGCTAAACCTTTTTACCATCCACAAGATTCCTAGAGTGGGAAGAAAAAATATAGTGTCTCTAGGATTGATGTGTTCACTGAAAGCTAGAATGAGTAGTCAGACTATGGTTTCCATGACAGCAGTGTCACCTTTTGGATTAATCTACACAAATGTCTGGGTTCATATGTTTCCCCCCCATAACTCTTCCATTAATGGACTTTGGGTAACTCCAGGTTGTGCTGATAGATACCAAGGTTTTTCATTCATTTTGGTCTCTGCTTATAATTTACTGATTTGTTGCTGCTCTGCCTTAGAGATATCTGTCAATGCCTCCTCCTAACCTTTATATTTATTGTGTGATTAATGTACACTGTAATTTTTTGGGACACTGGCCCTATAGGAGAGCTCTGGGGGAGGGGTGGGCAGAGGAGGCTAACTATTGCAGTTACTTGCTTTTACTTACGGTATTATACATTTGAGTTCAGTTCTGTACGATTTAGTCATAAAGTTTATATCCTATTTTTATTAATCTCCTTGTCATTCTTGGACTATACAATTGCTAAAGACGGAGTCACAATGGATGATATCAGATTTCTTTGTTCAGCTTGTATTATTTCTGTTTATCTCAATAAAGCTTTTTGTTCCCATGAGCTGAATATTATTTCGTGGAATAATGATAAATATAATCTATAAATAAAAGCACAAGTAATAGTGAATCTTATTTTATTGCTTTTTTTTTGTTCCAACTACTTTATAAACTTGAGTTAAATTAACTTGGCTGATTTATCTTTATAAATGACTGTATACCATTATCTTCAGAGTGTTTATAGTGTGTGTTCATAGAGTCACAGACAAAAATGTTGCCTAATAAAATATTAGTTTAACAAAACCCCAAAAGAGTTGCTTTGGTTTTCCATGGAAGGAGTTATTACACGTGCTATTTGGAATGACATAAACGTCAGTGTAAAGCTTTGATGTTTTATCATCCAGGCTATACTTGAAAAGAAAGAACTTTGAGCAAACAAAACTATCCTGGAATCTTTATCTGTTTAGGCCTCTTGGATTTCACTTGGAAAAGTAAATTTTGTTTTATTATATGACCCTTTTGGGGATGCACAATGGTAGGGCCTTTCCCCCCACCCTCACTTCAGATTAAGCACAGATTTTCTTTCAATTGGCTGCTGAACTAGAACTCAGTGGATATATACTAATGCCTTAAGGCAACAGGTTCCCCACCCCTGTACTAAAGAGATAATTCCCACTCCATAGGTCTCTCCAGATTGCTGGCAAGGAGGTGTGTGGACAGTTCTCTGAGCTCCAAGAGGTCAATGAAGGGATGCTTTTTTTCTCACCAAGCTGACCATGAGCACATAGCTTCATAGGCAAACCTATGTGTGAGGTGGGATAGCATCCTGTTTACATTTTCTTTACTTCAGTACAGGATCTTATGAGATCTCTGAAGGCAACTGCCTTCTTCCCTCTTCCTGGGCACTAGAACAGTGGGTGGAGCATAGACCACCCACAAAGAAAGAAACCACTGGAAAGAAAAGAGCCTGCTTGGTTTCATCAAACTGTACTCAGTGGAGGTAATATGTAAAATAGCTAATGAGCAGCTCTGTTGCAAACATCCCAATGAGGCTTGTGTCCTGCCCTCTCATCTGATTGCAATCATCCTATGACTCCATTTTGCTTAGTGTTCCCTTTCTGTGTGGGATTAAAACTTCCTGCTTCACATCTGACCCATACTTGTATTCTAGGTACTATTTTTACTTCCTCCCTTTCTTGGGAGAACCCTTTAGACTAGAATTGTTCCTCAGGAATCTGAGGAAAAAATGGAATTAAAGCACTGTTTCCTATTGAAGGTAACTCCTCAGCAAAGAATGCCGAAGGTAGGAAAGAACAGCAACTGGTGAAGTTTGTCCATCTGTGTGGCCTCAGCTTAAAGGTGTGTGGATAGATAGCCACCAGTCTACCAAATTATATTAAATGTTGGTGCACAAATCCAACATGCTCCACCCTTGAAATTTCCTATTTCTTCTTTCAGGATTTTTATCCTGAACACAAATCAGCCCCCTTTCTGCAACTTAGAATCTTAGAGAATTGCCAGGCCCACAGAGAGGCTGAGTGACTTGCTTAGATCACTCAGCCAGTATGTGTCAGAGACAGAACTTAACTCCAGGTTGCCTTAACTGAAAGTCTGCTTCTCTATCTACTGCGTCATGATTTCTCTTATATTGGTAATACCAATGGAAATTTGCTGCCTATGTGAATGGGGAAATCTGGAAAATCTGATGTTTGCAAACCCCCCTTTTCTTCACAGAGAATTCGACTAAGACCCCAAAGACACTAAAACCCAATTTGTACCCAGAATCTCTTTATAAAGAAGGAGTACATCTGTGACTCTTTCTAATTCATCTGACATGTTGCTGAAGGCCATTATAATGCAGAATTTATTATTATTATTTTCAAAATATGGGCAATCAAAGCATATACTTTGGACATTCTTGAAGAAATTAAGCAACTTGCCTTTAAAATTCATACGATCCTTCTCTATCTCCCTTACTCCCTTTCAGTTTTCTAGTCATTTTCTATGGGAAAAAGAAATTTCCATCCATCAGTTATTTTGTTTGCGTGATGCCAGGCAACAGGTTTGACTATTTGTCTTTCACTAAATCAACTTATTTTTTCACCAAATTGACTGAAATACCAAGATATTTTCTTATAAACACAGTCTCAGCCTTTAGTCCTAAAGAGCCTGTGATTGGTTTCAAAAGAGATTATCATTTTCCCTCTACGTCTTTCCCTTGCTATTTTTGACTCTGTTTATCATCAGATGAAGCCAACGATAGCTGCCTCTAGGCCAAATGGTGAAATAAACAAATTTTGTCAATTCCTCCGTCTTTTAACTCTTTCTCAGGCTTTCCTATTTTCTAAACTCAGGTGATGGAACACAGTTCTTTGTGCTTATGATTAGGTATAGATGGATAAGGGTAAAGGATAATTCTTTGTTCTGACTTTGTAAGAGAAGACATAAAAGGTGTCATCTCTCTGAAAGGTATGGACATTCCTATTAACACACTGAAAACATTAGAAACAATTTCTTGATAGCTTGAAGGGAGTTCGGTTGTCCTTGTAGAATTGTTGACCCATTGACAATTCAAAGATCATTCATTGAATCAAGAAATTATTTCATTAGGACTGGATTAGAAAAGACAACAGAGCTGAGAGATTCAGAAAAGAATTAAGCAAGTAGTCATATCTAAGGGAATTCTGGTACCTGTGGAAGGATATTCCCTTTAGCCATGCAGGAAACCTCAAGAAAATTTGCTTTGTATCAGAGAGGGTCACTTCAGAGAACATGTGAAGAATGGTAAAAGAGTTCTTGCACAAAAGCCAGGTGGTCTGAATGTGGCACCAAGGGAGGAGAGAAGGGGGTAGAAATGAAACAGTTCAAATTCTTAGACCTGGGGTCCTAGAGAAAGAAGCAGGATTTCCTGGATAATCCTCCCTCGGAGAGGAAGAGGGATTGTACTAGATGGAGGAAAGAGGAAAAAGTCTACTCAATTTTCTCAACCCAGACTTTTAAAGACAAAAAGAGTGAGCTTGTGGTTTTGGATCTGGAGGAAGAGCAAGAGAGTTAGCCATGATGTGAAGGAGCAACCCCGGACTTATTCTTCCAATAATTATCATGAGTAATAGTGGTTTCCTAAGCTCTGTGCAGGAAGGGGGATGGGATGAAGGCTTGAGTCTAGCAACCCCAGGAGCAATATTCTCTTTTTTGGAGGTGCAGGCTCCAAATATAAGAAAAATAATATGTCTGAAGGATTAATGGTTCCCTAGGGAAGGCACAGAGTTCACCAGAAGGTGAGGGTTTGACTATCTAGCAACTTCAAATACAAAAGTCCCTTTTTCAGGAGCCACAAACTTTAAGGTCAAACTGTAAATCTGGAAGACTATTGTCTAAATCCTAGGAAAGAGTAGGGCTTGATGGATAATAAGGAAATAATCTCTCAGGTATGATTCCTTTCTGAGGGTGTCACAATCTCATAATTCTAATGCATTATATTGGCCCTTGGAGGAGAGGGGATAAAGACAGACAAAATAATAGAAGGAGATCTATCATGGCTGTATAGAGGCTCCTGTTAGACCTTTCTGTTTTTGTACTTTTCTGTGGGGTGAAACAAAAGCTGTTCTGCATATAATACATATTTTTGGCTTGTGTGCTTTCATGGGAGCTGATCTCATTTAACACACATCTGTGTTGACCTAGACATGAACTCCCAGGGGAAACTGAGTAGATCATAAACAAAAAAAGTGATTTGGGGGAAGTCCCATCCTTAACCCCTCAATCTATATTCTTTCCTTGGGTCCTAGGTGACCCAATAAGGAATGTCCTTTTATTGAGCACACCTCAAGTCATATCATATAATCAGCTGCTAAGTCTTGACTCAATATGATAAAAATGTGTCTTTTTCCCTTTATTCCTTTTTTCCCTATTATGTTCATTTCTAGAGACTTTCAAATTAAATTGAGTAGGGAAACTGGTGGAAAGGTTATGAGAATTCTGTCCCAAACTTGGGCTAACTTAAACTCAAGGTTTGTTACTAATTTTACCCCAAAAGAGTATGATATAAAATGTAGTCTGTCCCTTCCATTTTAATGCTTCTTAGTAATGATGTGAAATCCAATAAACTGGTTTAATAACATATTGTAGAGACAATTTTTAAAGATAACTTAGAAAGTCCATGTGCGTATTGGGAGCAGATGGGTTGAGAGCCATTGAAGGCTGCCAGTTAGGGAAAAGAAAGAACCACATGATTTGATTTATCTCAGAAATGCAGGAAACTGTAATTTAGACCTCCCACCTAGTTAATCTGATTGGTTTCATCAACTCAATTAGCCAATTTAACTTCAAGGATCCTGGCACTTCTATCTCTGAGAAGTTTCCCCTTTCCTCTCCTTCCTCCATCGCCCTCCCCTCCAACCCCTCCCACATCGTTTTATGAGAAATGGTCTAATTCATTTTGAAGTTCCAGATTGCAGGTTTTACTTACTCAGTGACTAATTATTACTACCCTTGGGACTTTGAGCAGAGGATTTATTTCAGATTTCTAATCCCTTACTTGGTAAAACTGCTTGTTACACAAACAGTCCTATCTACCAATGACTCCATTTGCTAAGTTCAATTAAAAAGGAGTCTCTTTGCATGAGACTACTGTATTTTAGTGTTGGAACTGACATTCTATTTTTCTGCATGTCAGCATCTCATAACAAGTGAGATAAGCTTTAGAACCCAATAAATAAGAACAATAATTGCCTCCTGTATTTATCAACTCAGACTTCTTTAGTCCTGTCTTTATCTTGTATTTCACCACTTAAGGCAAAGGCAAACTGGAAACTTGCTTTATTTATCTCATGCCTGCCAAATGGCCTTTTCCCCCCCTTCAAGTTAGAATAAAAAAAATTAGGCAGTTTAAATTATCCCTTTATTATGTTTTTATTTGAGTCTTTCTTATTTGCAGACATTTACTTTTCATACATAAATTAAAAAGAGCAGTGAAAGTCATCATTGTTTGGATAATTAAACCCTCATTTCTTTCAATCAAATCTCACTGGTGAGACTTAAAAGGAGAAACTTCGTCTCATTATCACCAGCCTCTATGATTCCTCCAGTCGTTCCTGTGGCAGATGACTTGTGGTTTCTTTTTTTTTTCCTTTTAAATATAGGTCTCTTACTGTTTGTTGGAGAAGTGCCAAGGCTAACATGGAGGCTGCCCTCACACTTCCAAGTGTATGTTTGCCAGATGCTAAAGAAATGAATGATCCAAAACAGACTTGGATCTTACCCTGGACCTCTCCTATTCTCTTTGTAATCACCACTTAAATGATTACTTAAAGAAACCAGGATAAGGATGATACATAAATAATAGACAAGGTGGCAAGTAGCACCAAGAAGTAAGGTGATGTGCCCATTTTAATGGGTGAACTTTGGCACACTTGGGTCACAACAACCATGTGATCCAAATCCTGAGCTCATGACTCACACGTCCTACTTTTTAAGAACACATTTAATTCATGAAGTGAAATATACCTGAAGAAGAAATTGAATCAGAGCAGGAGGAAAGCCAGGATTGTATTGAAAATTCAGAAAATAAAAACAATATGTGCAACACTTGATCTATCTATTCATCACACAGTAAGAACATTTTAAAACTTTACAGTCATGCTTATGATAAAGTGGACCTGGTTTGTAAATAGAATTTTGACCTCATCTCTTGCTTAGTTTAACTTTCAAGAATTTTCTTGCAAAAAAATATCAATACCAGGTTGAGGAAGAGGTTGACTAAAAAAGGCTCTTTGTGTCTAAACACAGTTTGAAAAATGTAGTTGAATTCTATTGGAACACTTGCTTCAAAAGCATTTCCCACAAAGACTATGTTGTTGTTCAGTCATTTCAGACTTTTTGTGACCCCATTTGGGGTTTTCTTGGCAAAAGTAGTGGAGTGGTTTGTGATTTTCTTCTCCAGCTCATTTTACATAGAAGAAAACTGAAGCAAACAGGGTTAAGTTACTTGCCCAGGGTCACACAGCTAGTGTCTGAGGCCAAATTTGAACTCAGCAAAACATCTTCCTGATATCAGGGCCAGTAGCCTATCTCACTGTAGCACCTAGATGCTTATAAAGGCTACATATAAAAGGTCCCTATCTCCTAAGAAGAGATCTATTCAGATTTATAATAGTCATTCTTTAAAGTGCTTCTTCCTATAGAGTAAGGGAAAATGTGTACGAATTTAATTTTATGAGGATTTGGTGAAGATGGAGTAAAAGAAGATGAGAAGAAGCTTCATTTTTGCTGTAACTGTCAACTTGTTATTTTGAGAAGAAATCTTATAAAGAGAATTTTATGAGGAAGAGTGAATCTGGAGAAAAACTATTAAGGGATGAAGAGAAGCTGAATATATTATTTTTCTGTCATGTGTGTAGAGGAAAACTGAAAGAGAATAAACAAGGAAGATAGAGATATAATTTTAATTTGTGAAACTATTCCAATCTTTTTTTTTATATTTTGAAGAGGATGAGGAAATTTCTTCCAAAGAAATTTTATTTGTTGTCCTGAGTAAACAATGATGTGTGAAACTTTTCACAAGTGAAGAGAAGTAATTTGTTGTTAACAGTTAAAAATTCTAATTTTCTTTAAATATTGTCAGAATACTATAAGCAAAAATCTAAGACCCCCATCTGACTAATTTGACCATTCATATAACCTGCATGAAGTCTTAAAGAAAGAGGAACACATGGTAGCAATTAACATCCTGAAAATATTGACATTTCAAACTCAGAATTTGATATTAATAAGTTAGATTTCGGTGACTATTCTGATTTCTCCTACCTATTTCACCACTCCTTCTCAGTCTTCTTTGTTGTTCAGATCATGACTTTAACCAGAGGTATCTGTCTGAAAAGTTTTTGACTTGGGTCTTCTTTTTTTCTCCCTTTATGCTACTTCATCTTGTGATCTTATCAGCTCCCATAGATTTAATTACCACCTCTATGTTAATGATTTTCAAATCTACCTATCCTGCCCTAACATTTCTGCCTTACCTTTTATGTCACATCTCTAACTACCTTTCAGACTTCTTGAACTAGAGGTCACATAGACATCTTAAATCCATAAGTCCAAAATTAACCTAATTATTTTTCCCTCTAAACCCTCCCCACCTCTTACCCTTACTATAAAGAGTTCCCAATCCTCCAGGATCAAAGCCTAGGTGCCATTCTCAACTCCTCACTATTTCTCATTCTCCATATCCAATTTTTCTGTTTCATCTTCGAAACATCTCTTGAATGAACCCACTTTTCTCCTCTCACACTGTCACCACATATCACCTCAGATGTGTATTATTTTTTATTTAATATTTAATATTTTGACAATTACATGTAAAAACAGTTTTAACATTCTTTTTTCAAATTTTGAGTTCCAAATTCTCTCCCTTCCTCCTTTCCCCTGTCATAGAGAAGGCAAACAATTTGACACAGTTTATGCATTTGTCATTCTGCAAAGCACATTTCCGTATAAGTCATGCTGTGAAACAAAATACAGACAAAAATCGCCAAGAAAAATAAAGAAAGTAAAAAAAAAACAAACGTATCTTCTACCTGCATTCAGCCTTCACTAGTTCTTTCTCTGGACATGGACAGCATCTTTCATCATAAGTCCTTCAGAATTGTCTTGGATCATTGTATTACTAAGATAGCTGTTATTCACAGTAGATACAACATGGTTATTACTGTGCACAATGTCTCCTGGTTCTGCTCATTTTACTTTGTATCAGTTCATGTAAGTTTTTGTAGATTTTTCTGAGAGCATCCTGCTCATCATTTCTTATAGCACTCAATAGTATTCTGTCACAATTATATGCAACAACTTGTTCAACTACTCTCTAACTGATGGACATCTTAATTTTCAATTCTTTGCCACCATTATGAAGGCTACTATAAATCGTTTTGTATATGTAGGTTCTTTTTCTTTTTGTTTTTTTATCTCATTTGTTTAAAGACATAACTAGTAGTGGAATTACTTGGACAAAGGGTAGGTATGGTTTTGTAGCCCTTTGGGTATAGTTCCAAATTGCTCTTCAAAATGGTTGAATCAATGCATAACTTCACCAACAGTGTATTAATGTTTTAATTTTTCCATCTCTCCTCCAACATTTGTCATTTTCCTTTTCTGTCATTGTATCAACATGGACCCCAGCATACACAGGAGGGTCTGCTGTACAGGTTCTTGGATCTGCTTTTTGAAAAGGAAAGCAACTTTTGAGGGGTCAAATAATCTACTTTAATCAAGCACATATATCATTCACTTACTTCAGGGAAACAAGTCAGCACCCTGATCTTCAGAGAAAATACAAACAGAAATTACAAGCAAAAATTAAAAACAGGAAGACTAACAGACAGGGCTTCTAAACTGTCTGACCATAGACAATACATACATCATTACCAGAGACAGAAGCACCAGAACCTGGGTTTTCAAAGCCAGGGGGATCCTTAAAACGTCTGCACAGAGTCTCATCTGCACATACACCTTCTTCCAAAAAATAAGCCCCAAAACAAAACCTCACCTCAGAGTATATATACTTTTTTCAGGACAGGAGGGCATGACCTAGTGCCTCATTAGAAATTAACAAAAAGTATTGAGGCCTATTAATGTGTGAGGCAGATCTTTAACTTGTCCCCCACCCACCATTAAGCTTATATTAACATTACAGTCATATTAGCCAACCTGATAGGTGTGTGGTGGTAGCTCAGAGTTGTTTTCATTTACATTTCTCTAATTAAGAGTGAGTCAGAGCATTTATTTCATATAACTATAGCAAGCTTTGACTACTTTGTCTGAAAACTATCATTTCGTATCTTTTGACCCTTTATCAATTGTCATGATGTCAAATTGATATCAAATCAAATATCAAAATGATATCAAATGAAATCAAATCAAAAATTGAGTAAAAAATCAAATGACTCATTTCTATCATTCTGACTCAGTTTTCTACATATTTAATAGATGAAGTCTTTATCAGAGAAACTTGCTATAAAACTTTTTCACAGGGGATGGTGAGGGTGGAGCCAAGATGATGGAGTAGAAGGATGACCTGTAAAAGCTCTTCCTCCACAGCCCATAAAATACCTGTAAAAAATGACTCTAAACAAATTCTAGAGCAGCAGAAGCCACAAAAGGACAGAGTGAAAGAGATTTTCAGTCCAAGGCAACCTGGAAGGCTGACAGGAAAGGTCTATTGCACCAGGCTCAGAGTGGAGTGCATTCCAGCCTTGACCTGACAGTGCAGCAGGAACAAGACTGGAGCAGGATTCAGGGTGCTGAATCCTGGGCAGCAGCTGCAGTTCCCAGATCGCTCAAATCACAAAAGCCAGATAAAGATTCAAAGGTCAGTGAAAAAGCTCTTTCACATGGGTGAGAAGGGAGCAAGGTTCTCCTGCCCTAGCACTGGCTCCAGGTGGCCCCAGGTGGCAGCAACATCATTTTTTGAGCCCTTGGACTAAAGCCCCAGGGGGAATCGAGCTGCTGATCTGGGTCTCAGCTCTAAATGATGGCCCTGGAGTGAGGAGGAGCATTGGCCTGGTGGAGCTAGTGGAGGCTCTAGAGAAGGAATTCTAATCACAGATCCTGGGCAGAAAAGCTTGCAGTGGCTCCCAGACCAGAGTGCAGGCCAGGAGTGGAGTCCCCTCCCTTGATTGTGCCACCTTGGAGGAACTGAGAACTTACAGGTCCCCAGAGTATACCCTCCTCTTGACGTAGGACTCAAAAGTCAAGCAACTGATTGGGAAAATGCCCAAAAAGGGGGGAAAAATAAGACTATAGAAGCTTATTATCTTGGTGAACAGGTATTTTCTTCCATCTTTTCAGATGAGGAAGAACAATGTATACCATCAGAGGAAGACATAAAAGTCAAGACTTTTGCATCCAAAACCTCCAAAATAAATATGCAATGGTCTCAGGCCATGGGGTAGTTCAAAAAGGATTTTGAAAACCAAGTAAGAGAGGTGGGGAAAAAATTGGGAAGAGAAAAGAGAGCAATAAAAGGAAATCATGAAAAGTGAAACAAGGGCTTGCTAAAGGAGACCCAAAAAATACTGAAGAAAATAACACCTTTAAAAATAGACTAACTCAGAGGGAAAAGGAGGTCCAAAAAGCCAGAATGCTTTAAAAAGCAGAATTAGCCAAATGGAAAATGAGGTTCAAAAGCTCACTGAAGAAAATAGTTCTTTAAAAATTAGAATGGAGCACATGGAAGCTAATGACTTTATAAGAAAGCAAGAAATTACAAAGCAAAACCAAAAGAATGAAAAACTAGAAGACAATGTGAAATACCTCACTGGAAAAACAACTGAAGTGGAAAACAGATACAGGAGAGACAATTTAAAAATTATGGGACTACTTGAAACCCATGATCAAAAAAAACAGTCTAGACATCATCTCCCATAAAATTATCAAGGAAAACTGTCCTGATATTCTAGAACCAGGGGGGTAAAATAAATATTGAAAGAATCCAATTACCTCCTGAAAGATATCCAAAAAGAAAAACTCCTAGGAATATTGCAGCCAAATTCCAGAGTTCCCAGGTCAAGGAGAAAATATTTCTAGTATACAGAAAGAAACAATTCAAGTATTGTGGAAATAAAATCAGGATAACACAAGATCTAGCCTCTTCTACATTAAAGGATCGAAGGGCTTGGAATATGATATTCCAGAAGTCAAAGGAAATAGGATTAAAACCAAGAATCACCTACCCAGCAAAACTGAGTAGAACACTTCAGGGGGAAAGTGGTCATTCAATGAAATAGAGGACTTTTAAGCATTCTTAATGAAAAGATCAGAGCTGAATAGAAAATCTGACTTTCAGTCACAAGAAGGAAGAGCAGAGTGAAAAGGTAAACAGGAAAGAGAAATCATAAGGGGCTTACTAAAGTTGTACTGTTTACATTCCTCCATGGAAAGATAATACTTGTAGCTCTTTAGACTTTCCTCAGTATTTGAGTAGTTGGAGGGATTATATACAGACAGACAGACAGACACACACACACACACATCAAGAGAGAGAGAGAGAGAGACGGAGAGTGAGAGAGAGATAGAGAGAAAAAGAGAGACAGAGAGACAAAGAGTACAGGGTCAGTTGAATAAGAAGGGATAATACCTAAAAATATAAAATTAAGGGGTGAGAGAGGAATATATTAGGAGGAGAAAGGGAGAAATGGAATGGGGCAAATAATCTCTCATAAAAGAGGCAACAAAAAACTTTTTCAATGGAGGAGTAAAGGGGGGAGGTGAGAAGGAAAAAGTGAAGCTTACTCTCATCACATTTGGCTTAATGACGTGCATACTCAATTTGATATGAAAATCAATCTTACACTACAGGTAAGTAGGGGAGAAGGGAATAAGTGAGGTGGGGGGATGATAGAAAGGAGGGCAAATGGGAGGAGGGAATAATTAGAAGCAAACACTTTTGGGGAGGGACAAGGTCTAAAGAGAGAACAGAATAAATAGGGAGCAGGATAGGGTGGAGGGAGATATAGTTAGCCTTTCACAACATGACTGTTACGGAAATCTTTAGCAAAACTACACATATATAGCCTAAATTGAATTGCTTGCCTTCTCAGTGGGGATGGGTGGGCAGAGAGAAAGGGAAAGATGCTGGAACTCAAAGTTTAAGGAATGAATGTTGAGAATTGTTTTTGCATGCAACTGGGAAATAAGAAATACAGATAATGGGGTATAGAAATCTATCTTGCTCTACACGAAAGGAGAAGATGGGTACAAGGTAAGGGAAGGGTGTGATAGAATGGAGGGCAGATTGAGGGAAGGGGCAATCAGAATGCACGGTGTTTTGGGGTGGCGGAGGGAAGAGATGGGAAGAAAATTTGGAACTAAAAATCTTGTTGAAGTGAATGTTGAAAACTAAAAATAAATAAATAAACTTTTAAAAAAGAAAAAATATAAGTAAATCAAGCTGGGAGGGAAAGAGCAACAGTTACAATGTTAAGGTAAACACATGACAAACTTCGTAGTAATTCAACTGAACTTGTTTTTTGAAATTGCCTTCAGTCATTGTTGTCCAAGTTGTAACTATGGCTAACAGGAATCCTGGGGTTAAAGTACAGAAAAAAAGGATTTTTCTTTTAAAATTGTTAATTTTTAATAGAATGTTAAAAATGTTTGTTTACATGTAAGTGAGAAAAATAAAAATTACATGTGAAACTCAAAAAAACTTTTTCACAATAATTATTACCAACTATGTATTTCTCTCTATCTTATTTCCCCCCTGTTTATCCTATGCGCTCTCTCTCTCTCTCTCTCTCTCTCTCTCTCTCTCTCTCTCTCTCTCTCTCTCTCTCTCTCTCTCTCTCTCTCTCTTTCCTTTCACCTTGTCCATTCTCAGAAGTGTTTTGCTTCTGATTTTTGCCTAGACCAATCTGCCCTCCCTTCTTTCAGTCCCAGCCCCCTTCTCTGATCCCCTTCACCTCCTACTTTTCTTTATGGTAAGATAGATTTCTACACCCAGTTGAGTGTGTATGTTATTCTCTCTTTGAGCCAATTCCAATGAGAGTAAGGTTTACATCCTCCCTTCCCCGCTTCCTCTATCTTTTCCTCCCCTGTAAAATCTTTTCCAAACCTCTTTTGACATCAGATAGTTTACTTCATTCCACTTCAAACATTCTCCTTCTCCTAGTGCATTCTTATTTCTCACCCCTTAATTTAATTTTTTTGATAATCATCCTATCATATTCAACTCATACCTGTGCTTTCTGTTTGTGTACTTACTCCTTCCAACTGCCCTAATCATCAGAAAGATTTTAGGAGTTAAAAGCACCATTTTCTCATGCAGTAGTGTAAATAGTTTAATCTTATTGAATCCTTTTAGATTTCTTTCCTGTTTACCTTTTATTAAGCTTCTTTCAAGTCTTTTATTTGAAAGTCAGCTTTTCTATTTAGTTCTCATCTTTTCATCAGGAATGTTTGAAAGTCCTCTATTTCACTGAATGACCACTTTTTTTCCCTGAAGTACTATAGTCAGTTTTGCTGAGTAGGTGATTCTTGGTGGTAATCCAAGTTTTGCCCTCTGGAATATCATACTCTAAACCCTCCAATCCTTTAATGTAGAATTTGCTAAATTTTGCGTTAGCCTAATTGTGTCTTCACAATATTTGAATTGTTTCTTTCTGGCTGCTTGTAATATTTTCTCTGTGATCCTGGGAGCTCTGGAATTTGGATATAATATTCCTTGGAGTTTTCATTTTGTGATCTCTTTCAGGAGTTGGTTGGTGGATTCTTTCAATTTCTATTTTACCCTCTTGTTCTAGAATATCAGGACAGTTTCCATTCATAATTTGTTGAAAGATGGTGTTTAGGCTCTTTTTTAAAAAAAAATCATGGCTTTCAAGTAGTCCAATAATTCTTAAATTATCTCTCCTGGATTTATTATCCAGGTCAGTTGTTTTCCAGTGAGATATTTCACATTTCATTTTATGTTTTCATTCTTTTGATTGATTCTTGATGTCTCATAAAGTCATTAGCTTCCATTTGTCCAGTTTTAATTTTTAAGTATTTTTTTTCAATGAGATATTGTACTTCTTTCTCCATTCGACCAATTCTACCTTTTAAGGAGTATCTTTCTTCAGTGGATTTTTATACCTCTTTATCCATTTGACTAGCTCTGCTTTTTAAGGCATTCTTCTCTTTGTTGGATTTTTGTGCCTCTTTTATCCTTTGGATTATTCTGTTTTTTAAAGTGTTTTCTTCAATACTTTTTTGTGCTTCCTTTACCATGCTGTTTGCTCTTTCTTCATGATTTTCTTGCATCACTCTCATTTCTCTTGCCAATTTTACTCTACCTCTCTTACTTAATTTTAAAACTATTTTTTGAGCTCTTCTCATGGCCTGAGATGAATTCATATTTTTCTTTGAGGCTTTGGATTTTTTACTTTGGAAGGAGTTTTGACTGCTATCTTTTTCTTAGTGCATATTTTGAACTTCCCTGTCACCACAGTAACTTCCTATACTCTGGATCTTTTTCTGCTGTTTACTCATTTTCCAGTCTATTTCTTGAATTTTAACTCTATGTTATAATGAGTTTTTGCTTCTGGAGTGGAGGTGGCACTATCTTAAGCTTCAGGATTTTTTCCTGTAACTGTTTTCAGAGGTAGTTCTGGAAACCTATACATTTTTGGTTCTTCCAAGGTAGCGTGCTCTAGGGAGAGAAGTGTTTACTACTCTTCTGTACTATGCACTGGTCTGTAAATGACTACAAACACTCTTCTCTACCTGGGACTGTGACCAGGGTCCCTACTTCCCTGTGGACTTAAAGTCTTTGATGTGCTAGTGCTACTCCTCACCCTGGATCTGAGATCCAGGACTGCAACCTAGATCCAAGTATGGGTATCACAGCAGAATGCTGTCCCTGCTGTCAGCAAAGGGACTCCTGCAATCTCCTTCTGACCAGTTGTCTGACCTCCTTACCATCTGTGGACTGAGAGTCTGGAAACCACCACCGCTACCACTAATTCAGTCATCTCTAAAGTGGTTTGCTGGGGCCTGACTAGCACTGGACTGTGCTGTACTCTCAGTGTGATACAACAGACCTTTCCTGTTGAACTTCTAAGTTGTCATGGACTGGAAAATTGTTTCACTCTGTTCTTTTGTGGGTTTTGCTACTCTAGAATTTGCTTTGAGCTATCATTTAAATATATTTGGAAGAATTTCAGGGAGAGCTCAGGCAAGTTGCTGTATTTTCTCCACCATCTTGGTTCCCCCTTATTCACTCCTAGACTATTGCAATAGCCTTCTGGTGGGTCTGCCTGCCTCAAGTTTACCCCCACTCCAATCCATCCTCCATTCAACCATGAGTGATTTCTCTAAAGTACAAATCTGATCATGTCACCCCTCCCCAACATGTCAATCTCATCCCACTCAATATAGTCCAGTGGCTCTCTATCACTTCCAGAATCAAATACAAAATTCCATGACTTTCAAAGCCCTTTAGAACCTAGCCCCCTCCTACTTTTCCATTCCTCTTATAACTCTCCATGAGGTAGTCTTTGATATTGGCCTCTTTGCTGTTCTACCAACAAGACACTGCATCTCTCAACTCTGTGCATTTTCTCTGGCTATTCTTCATGCCTGAAATTCCACCCCCCTCCAATCTCTATCTTCTGGATTCCTTTAAGCCCCAATTAAAATCCCATTTTCTACAGTAAGCATTTCCCAATCCTTCTTAATTTGTGTGACTTCCTTTTGCACATTGTTTCTTGAGTATCCCGTATATAGTTTGTTCATACATATGTGTTTGCTTTTTGTCTGCCTCATTGGATTGCAAGCTTTTTGAGGGCAGAAGCTGTCTTTTACTTTTTTTAATCCCCAGCACTTAGAAGTTTTTGTCATATAGTGGGAACATAACAAATGGTATTGTTTTTTTTGAATGACTGACTCTTCTAGGCCAAAATAATGGATAAATCATTTAAAATTGAAACTCAGGTGTTTTTCCATTGAATGAGTGAGGTGTGGAATATGTCTAAGAAATAAATCAGAATGAATTTTCATGATTCCCAACTATTTTTAGAATGATCCTGAAAGATTTCTACATCTGTGATGGGGAATTGCAGAAATCATTTTAAAGTACTAGGTATCATCATAGAGTCTAAGTCTGTATTTCTCACCAGTTGTGGTGACATGTAAGAAAAATGAAAAGACATAAATGTGAGTATACTACTGGACTCTGAACAAAAGAACTTAAGTTGATCAATATATAATGCAAGAATTCAAAATGCCCTAGATTGTCTATTAGGCAGACATTGCTTGCCAGTGTTGGATTTGTGCAGTGAAGAGGAGAGAGAAAGAGAAGGGAATAAGTATTTCTATAGCACTTACTGTGTGGCAGGCATTACACTAAATGCATTTCACAGTGGAGGAAACTGAGGCAAATTGAGACAGGATTTGAATTCAGATTTTCTTGATTCCAGGTCCAGTTGTGCATTCAGTGCTCCACCAGCCACAACCAGTGCTTGCTCTAAATTTGTGTGTCTTGCATTTCTTTTGAGCTACTTTTGAGTTCTCCTTTGCTCATAGATTACAGCACCTTCTCTGATGAGGGCATGTCATACTGGGTATGTATCAGTATCTCCCATGTCACACAAACAATTCCAAAGTTCTTCAAAGAAACCTTGAGAGTGTCCTTGTATTGCTTCTTTTGACTACTACATGAATGCTTGCCTTGTGTGAGTTCTTCATAAAGTAGTCTTTTAGGAAAGTACATGTTTGACATTTGAACAATGTGACCAGCCCTTTGGAGTCATGCTGTCTGCAATAGAGTTTGAATGCTTGGTGGTTTAGTTTGAGAAAGGATCTCAGTTATCATATCCTGCCAGGTGATCTTCAGAATCTTCCTAAGACAAATCAAAAAAAAGACATTCAGTTGCCTGGCATGGCACTGGTATATTATTTAGGTTTCACAGGTATACAAGTAATGAGGTCATCACAATGGCTCTATAGATCTTCAGTTTGGTAGTCAGTCTAATACCTCTTATCTCCCATACTTTTCTTTGGAGCCTCCCAAACACTAAGCTAGCTCTGGCAATACATGTGTCCATCTCATTTTCAATATGTACATTCCTAGAAAGTATCCTGCTAATGTAAGTGAATTCATCTGCCACATTCAAAACTTCTCCATTTGCTGTAATCAATGGTTCTGCATATGGGTGTTGTGGTTCTGGCTGATAGAGTGCCTGTGTTTTTTTGGTGTTAACTGTTAGATAAAAATTAGCACAAGCAGCAGAGAAATGATCAGTACTTTGTTGCATCTCTGCTTCAGAGGCTACATTGAGTGCACAGTCATCCGCAAACAAAATATCATGCACTGATTCTCTCTCCACTTTGATTTTGGCTTTTAGCCTTTTGAAGCTAAAGAATTTACCATCAGAGTGGTAACAGACCTTGATGCTGTGTTCATCCTCTCGGAAGGCATTTGACAAAATGGTTGAAAACATTATGTTAAAAAGCATGGGGACAAGTATATAGCCTTATTTCACTCCATTGGTGACTGGAAAGGTACAAGAGTATTATCCATTATCCAGAACCCAGGCAAGCATGCCATTGTGAAATCAACATACAATGCTGATGAACTTCTCTGGGCAACCAAAATTTGACATAATTTTCCATAAGCCTTCATGACTGACTGTATGGTCAGATCTACAAATGTGTTTACAGACCTCTGTTCTACTCTTGGTATTTCTCATGGAGTTGTTGGGCAGTAAACACCATATCTATCATTCTTCAGCCCTTTCTGAAGCCAATCTGGCTCTCAGACAGATGACCATATTCCAAGTGAAGCATCAAGCCTATTAAGGAGGACTCTGGCAAGAATATTGCTAGCAATGACTAAGAGGGAAAATCCCCCCCCATGCCCATGATTGTCACATAATAATCTATTTCCTTTACCTTTATAGGGTTGGACAATGGAGTCATCCTTGAATTCCTGGGGGATAACCTCATTTGCTATATAACCCAGAAAATTTCAGTTAACTTTTATATGAGCAATGGACCCTCTCCCCACCTTGTAAATCTCAGCTGGAGTAGAATCAGTACTAGGCATTTTTCCATGTGAAAAGAACCTAAAGACATTCAAAATTTCTTCTTCAGTTGGAACTTCAGCTAGGGAGGGATTGACTTCAAATCGAGGTAAATAGTCAACAACTTCAGCATTGATTGATGATAGTCTGTTGAGAACACTGTGGAAATGCTAAGCCCAGCTCTCTAGGATCATATCCTTATCAATGTGGCTCATGAGCACTGAGCAGTTGAGATGTACCAGAGATCTTTGGTCCATAAATAGCTTTTAGGACATCATAAAAATGCTTTGGATTGTTTCTATCAGCATAAAAGTGAGTTTCATCTGCCCTCTTACTGAGCCAAGAATTCTGCATATCTCTAAACTTCACATGTCCTTTACTTTTGTTAGAATTAAATGCTGACTTCTTGGAGATGGATGAACTATCCTGCTGTCAAACCCTGTGGAGTTCTCATTTTTCATTTAGCAGCTTCTGAATTTCCCCACCATTTTTGCCAAACTAGTCTTGATGTTTGCGAATGCTCTCACCCAGACAAGTAAATGCAGTGTTATACACCAAATCTCTGCAAACTGCATACTCCCTTTCTGCTCCACTGTTGCCAACTGTGTGTTGACTCAACTTTCTCTCCAAGTTAGCCACAAATTGTTCCTACTCAGAGAAGAGCTCTAATTTGTTGACATTAATTCTTCTGGTACTCATTTTGCTTGGAGCCACCATTTTTGTTGAATCTGAATATTTAACTTGAAGAGAATAAGTCCAGCAGTCTGAACCACACGTTGTATTTGTTACTCTTGCATCCTCTCTCTTCTCCTTATAATCACAGTCTATTAAATGCCAATATTTTCTGTGAGGATACATCCATGAAGTTTTATTGCATTTTGGTAAATGGAAGACAGTGTTGGTAATGAGAAAGTTATGAGATGCACAAGTCTTCAGTACTAAGTGACCACTGCTGTCGCTGTTGCCAATTCCATTCCTCCCTAGGACTCCCTGCTATGTAGGGTAGTCTTAACCTACTCTAGCATTAAAGTCTCCCAGAATTATAAGCTTGTCCTCTTTTGGCACATTGATGATAAGGGTCTCTAGGTCTTCACAAAATTCTTCTTTGACCTCATCAAGTTTTGTCATGGTGGGAGCCTAGGCAATGATGATGATGATGGTGTGGGGTTTTCCTGCAAGTGACAATTGCATTATCATGAGCCTATCATTCACTCATTTTGGTAGGCATACAAGCTTTTCGACTAGATTAATTTTGATTGCAAAAGCTATACCAGCTTCATGGTGTTCTCTTTTACTGAAGCCTCTCCAGAAAAACATGTATCCAGTTCTGACTTCAGTAAGCTGGCCTTCATTTGCCAGCCTCATTTCACTCAGAGCTGCTATTTGGATGCAATACCTGCTAAGTTCTCTTGCAGCAAGAGTTGTTCATCTTTCTACTGGGTTTTGTGTTGTTTATATGTGTGCACACATTCCATGTACCAGTGGTGAGTGGAATCATCTTTGTAGAAGTGTTTTGTTGTGTTTTTTTTTTTGATATTTTGACACAGGGTGGGATCCCTGCCTGCCTCAGTAATCTGATCAGCTTTGAGTAAGCAAATAATTTTTAGGGCACCTTTTCTAACCCCTTCCTCACACCGGGAGGTGAGCAATGTGATCCTTAAAAAGCTGCTCAGGCACCTAGAGGGTTCCCAAATCCCACTGCTTCCAGTGAGAAGATGACCCTATAGCCTGGGCTGCCTGTGTGCGGGATTGTGACTACAGCTCCTAGTGTATCTGCACATGTTGCTTCATCACTTGCCTGTTGCCACAGGACTGTGAGATAGATAGAATGGTAAAACAATATGAGTAGTGTCTTTTGATTCATGTGTAAATTGGATTTAAGCAATGCAGAGTTGCTGCATGAAGCCTCACTCTCTCTTCCAGAGTCATCACAGTCCAGTGACAGGACAGAATCACAACAACTATTGATGGCTTGATAAGCAGCGGATGAACTTTGAGTCTTCAATGTCTAACCAAGCTCTAAGTACTCCACAGCGTCTGCTTCACCTGCCTTCAAGTTGTTGGAACAAATTGTTCTCATCTACCCATTCCACTAAGAGAAGCCTTCACATGTTTGGGATAGACACCCCAAGTCACCCATGGGTTTGAGACCCCTCAATTTGGTTTAGCCCATCTGATGAAATGATTTACTGAGGGTAGGGGGTGAGGACTGTGCATGCTACAGCTTCTTGGAGTTGTAGGTGAGAGTTAAATGGATCAGCTGGACACCAAAGGTGGAAAGCAACTCTGAAAAGGGCTCAACAGCCCTCACCCAGAGGTGCTAGTCTTCTCTGAACACACCCTATACCCTATTCTTTTCTGATAATAATACAATAAAAAAATTATACTCAATAAAGGGTTTTTAAAGAAGTGATTCAAACTTCAATGGAGATTAAATTATTTAATCCTAAAGAATCAGTGTGTCAAAAAAAAAATAAGCTACCATCAAAGAAAACGACAACAATGAAACAATATTCCAAAACCTGGGATCTTGTCAAAGCAGTTACTAGGGAAAAAATTCTCTCTCATCAATAAAAGGAAGATGGAAGAGATCAATGAATTAGGGATGCAAGTAAATTTAAAAACTGTTTTTAGCTTTGCTAAGCACAAAAATAGAAATTCTCAAAAATCAAATTAGAGATAAACAAAACTGACGAATTATTCTTTGAATTCTTAAATTTGTAAATGCTTAAATTTGTAAACCCAATTAATCTTGCACTTTTTTCCTTTGGGAGTTTATGGATTTTTCAATTTCTTTGTCTAAGATTTCACTATTTGTTGTTTCAGCTCTTACAGAGGAATATTTACTTCAAAGATATAAGAACATAAAACATGCCTTGAATATTTGGAGACATCACACCTCTCTACACCATCTCAGTCTCTGCAGAAGGGATTTGGTTCATAGTCTAGATCAGTTCCTAAAGCAGTTATTCCAAATTTCAAAGCCAAAGCTAACTTGAGTCCTGAACGCTAGTTTCTTAGGCATTCCCTGCTGAGCTGGCTGTAACATTGATCCTTGAATTCAGCTTCCAAGGTTACCATGACTGAAGTCTGAGTATGGAGATTTCACCATCTGCACTTAAAATTGAAAAGGACAAAGGAAATAGGGGAAAAAACATCAAAACTATTCTCAATGATCAGGGTCACAGGGCCTAAAACGGAGAGAGCTCATTTTATGTTTACCTTCACCTCTTGGATGCATAAGTTTTGTTTGCAAAAGTGAGATAAAAGTAACCCTACCATACTACTTTTAAAAGATATAGTCCTTAATATCTAAACCACAGAAAGATATAGTACCAAAAGAAAACTATAGACAAATTCCTCAATGTACATCGATGTGAAATGTTGAATGTTAGATTGCAGCAATTTCCATGGACCTAGATGTGGATTCTAACTCCTTGCTGACATACATACCTCTTTCTGGGATGATATAGAAACTACTAATTGAACCTTGTAACCTTGGACGTCTAATTGGACCTTATGAATTCTTTTGACTGGAGTATAATATCAAAGATGATTGGCCCTGTCAGAGTCTTGTGAAGGAACGTATCCATTTATTAGTTTATAAAAGTTTGATAGTAAACAGTTCCACCTCTCCCTCCCTCCCTCCCTTTCCCCCTCTCTATATATGTATAAAATGTGTGTATGTATGTATATGCTTATACATACATACATACATACCTACACACACATGCTTTTTCTCCTTCAGGCTTTCTGCATGAATGGGGGGATGGTAGGGAGGAGAAACTTTTTGTTCCCCTTTCAGCAGTGATGGTAAGGAAAGTACAAGGAAGCATGAATGTGTTTGAACTAGCTCTGATGAAGCTCAGAGGCTGCCTCCCTCTGCTTTCTACTTCCTTCTCTGGGCACAGGCTAGTAAGAAATCACATTTGCAGTTTTTATGGTTAGGTTATAAGTCCTAGAGTTCCACAGCTGAATATTGGCTGCCCAGTGATAATAACACAAAGTTTACCAAAGAAGAAGATGGCCATTGTCAGAAATACTGTGCAGTGGAAGGGTTCAAGAAACCTCAAGTCATGTCCTATCCGACCAATAGATCTAGGCCTTCTGAGTTGCTCAAGAGAGTGAAATAACTAGTTGAATGTTTGTGAAAATGACACTTCCTTTTGGTAGTGCACTAAGATTGTTAAGTAAAATTAATATAATGATTTAACTGGGATGTTTCATGTTTCAAGTTGATAACATTTTTGAACTTGGACTTCTGGAACTATGTAACTTTCTGGAAGGGTAGGGTGGGGAGAGCCAGAAGGAAAAAGTTTGTGGCACCATTTACCATCTTAGGACCATGTAGGTCCACAATTAATTAATCAACCAACCAGCCAATCAATCAACAAGTATTGATGAAGCACCTACTATTGTGCCATGAACTGTGCTAGTTGCTAAGGAGATCAATACAAAAGAATAAAACAGCCCCTACTCAAAAGAAATTTACAAATGAGTATGCACCATAATGTCTTACACATTAGAATATGTGTGAGACAAGTACCTATGTAAATATGTGCAGCATAAATATAAAATGAATAAATGCAAATATAAAAATCTACAAAAAATATATGATAGTTAAATAGGAGGCAGTTTGGAAGTTAGGGGCAGGAGGATCAGAAAAGGCTTCTTGCAGGTGACAGTTGAGCTACAATTTAAAGGGAAAATAGATTGTTCTATAAGAGAGATATAAGAAGGGAATGTTTTTGAAACACATGGGCTGGCCGGTACAAAGGCACAGAGATTGGAAATAGGTGTGAAGGGAAGACAAAAGGCCAGTTGGGCTGGATCTGAATATAGGACAGGGAGCAAAGTCTAATCAGGCTGGAAAGATATTTGGGAATAGGTGATGCAGGGCTTTTAATGATAACCACAAGATTTTGTATTTTTTCCTAGAGGCAATAATTGGTCCTTGTGAAGCCCCTGGAGTTGAATGAATAAGAGACTCACATGGTCAGACCTGGGCTTTGGCAGTAGTATCTGGAATGAACTGGAGTGAGGAGAGACTAATTGAAGCTTTTGCCTCCTATAAAGAGACAGAGAGAGAGAGAGAGAGAGAGAGAGAGAGAGAGAGAGAGAGAGAGAGAGAGAGAGAGAGAGAGAGAGAGAGAGAGACAGAGACAGAGACAGACAGAGAGAGAGAGAGAGACAGAGAGAGAGAGACAGAGAGAGAGAGACACAGAGAGACACAGAGAGAGACAGAGACAGAGACAGAGACAGAGAGAGACAGAGAGACAGAGAGACAGAGAGAGACAGAGACAGAGACAGAGACACAGAGACAGAGAGACAGAGAGAGAGAGAGAGAAAGGCAGAGAAAGAGAGACAGAGAGAGAGAAAAAGAAACTTCACTCCTTTATTTGGGATTAGAATCCCCTCAATATTAATCTAGGTCTTCTCTTGTTGAGGCCCATTGGGCCAAAGGTCACATCCTAATCAATTTGTGAATTACATGAAGTTGGGAGGGATTGCTAGCACACTATTACAGAACTGGTCATCAAACTGGTGTTGAGAGGGCAGAATGATATACCGAATCTAATTCAATTAGTAAACATAAATGTAAAATTCTATACTTTGGTTAAAAAATATATACTGCTCAAAAAATATTAAATGGAACAGCTATAACCAGATCACAGTTCATGAGAAAAAAGTCTGGTGATTTTAACAGACTTAAGAGGCTTAAGAGGAATCGACAGTTTGATTTGGTGACCCCAAATGCTAATGTAAGCTTATGCTATATTAGTAGAAATATAGTATATAGAATTAGAGGGATTACACTCCCTGGACTCCTTGCCCTGGTCCCATAATATCTGCATGATTGTTTTCAATTCTGGGTGCCACATTTCAGAAAGTGTGTCCAGAATAATAAGGGGACTGTAAACCATGCCATATAAGCATGGCTAGAAGGAACTGGGAATGTTTAGCCTGGAGAAGGGAAACCTGGGAGCTATTTTGAAGTATATGAAGGACTGACAAATAGAAGAGATTTGCTCTGAATTTTGGTTCAGAGTAATGAGCAGAAATTGCAGAGACAGATTTGGGTTCAGTACAAGAAAACACTAACATATAGAGTCATCCTAAAGTTGAATACACTCCACTACTATCTTTCTCTGATGCGTCGTTGTGGTATAAAGATGATTCTGGGTAACTGAAGACAATGGAGTTCAATCTCTGACATATCATATAAATGGGGAAGTCTGAAAGACTTCAGCTGTGGAGCTGAGAATGAATTGCATATATGTAGCTTATGGCCCAGCCTATCTAATTCTGGGGAAGTTAATCATCAGCTTGCCTCTAGGATGATTAATTTTTTAGCTACAGCAACTCTTGAAGATCCTTTATCAAACCACAAAGGAGTTGAAATCCATATAGGTGGAAAGAATACAGACAAAATCACAGATCCTTGAAATGTGGACATGCAGGGGAGAATTCCTAGCAATTAGAGTTGGTCATTTAGAAAGGTCTTAGAGCCAAAAATAGAATGACCACTTCTGGGGATATTGTAAAGGAGATTCTTCTTCAGGTACAGGCTGAATTAAGCTACCTTAAATTCTGAAATTCTGTAATTAGTGACTCTAGCAGCATCTGGGAAAGGCCTTGGGGAGAAATGGGACTGATAAATCAATCTCTCAGACTTCCAGTATAGTTAGGTGGTACCCAAAGCTCCGTCTTCAGTACTTTCCCTTTAATCAAGCAAGATTACAATTTCTCTTTTAGTGGTTACAATCTAAAATGCTGCTGATGAAACAAAGGATGGCCCTCTGTTGGGAGGGGCTGAGAAATTCATGGGAGAGCTCCGGTGTACCTTGATGAACACGCTACGTTTTAATATCACAAAGTGGAAGATTTAGTGCTCTGGCATAAGTAAAAGAGGGTGTCCCATGACATTTTAGTGAAAACCAAAAGTCTGAAGGGCCTAAAAGCCCCCCTTTTTGGGTCTTTAGACACTGAAATCTAAAAGTAAAAGTCTTCAGAGGCATTTCAAATTCTTATTGTGGACAAGTTCTGTAACACTTGTACTCACTGATTTAATATGCTAGAGCTTCCCCTTTTCACTGGGAAACCAGATAACAGAGTAACATGACAACTAGCCAATATGTTTCTGAAGCCCAGAGTTGCTTAACATACCAGTGATCCTTTGTGAGTAAACATTAGCTGAACTCAATGATGCCTGCAAAGCTGAAACTAGTCTTGACCAGCTCAGAGAGAGCGTCAGACATCTTGGTTCCTAACTTATGTAAAGAGAAAGAAACATTCTGCTTTCTGATTTGGTGGGTTTGCAGATGTCTTCTCCCTGGACACCTACTCCCCAGACATCCTAATCTATTGTGTTTCTCCCTTAGCTTCCCACTTAGTTATAGATACTTCAAATAGTCACAACTACCTCAAATATGTACAAATACCTCTCCCTTTTCCCACTCCCCCTTGAACACTTGTTTCTTTGCTCCATCTTGCAAACTTTTTTTCAGGCAATAAATGCAATTATAATCCTTGTCAACTGTGACCAAACTCTGGCTCATTCCAGGTTCCCCTTTTTGGATCTGGGGTTTCTTTCATTTTAGCAGTATGCAGTGGTATTTGTTTTCTCACTGTCCAATACTGATCTTTACAGCATCAGACTTTCCTTTCATCATCCACAGTTAAGCTTCCTTTCAGCTTTGATCCAGCTACATCAATAGTACTACATCTACCTATAGTTGTCCTCTACTCTCCCCCAGTAGTGTATTACACTCCTTCTGATCTGAGGGACTCGTCTTCCGATGTCATCTCTTCTATCATTTTAGTACTATATTGGGGTTTTTCTTGGCAAAAATATTGGAGTGGTTTGTATGACACTGTCACCTTATTTATTTAACTTATATGCAGAGCAAATCAAATGAAATGCCAGGCTGGATGAATCAAAAGTTGGAATTAAGGTTTCTGGGATAAATGGCAATACTCTCAGATATGCAGTCAATACTACTCTGATGGCAGAAAATGAAGAGGAAGTAAGAGGCCTCATGATGAGGGTGAAAGAGGAAGCTTAACATAAAAAAACTCAAAGTCTTGCCAACTTGTCCCATCTCTTCCTGGCAAATAGAGGAAGAAGAAATAGAAGCAGTGTCAGATTGCATATTCCTTGGCTCAAAGATCATTGTAGACAGTGACTGCAGCTATGAAATTAAAAGATGCTTGCTCCATGGAGGGAAAGGTATGGCAAATCTGGAGAGCATACCTAAAAGTGGAATATTACCTTACCATCAAAGATCTTAGTTAAAGATATGATTTTTCTAGTAGCAATGTGTGGCTGTGAGAGTTGGACAACAAGGCATTCTTTGCTTTCAAAATTGTGTTGCTAGAGAATACTTTTGAGAATCCCTTGAACAGCAAAGAGATCAAATGTCCCCATAAGTTCCTACATATATATAATATATACATACATACGTACTCATATATATCTACATATGTGTATATATATATATATATACATATAATATATAATATATATATTGCCTCTCACTAGCCTAATACTGAAAAAGGTCTCATGACCTACGAATAACATCTTTCCGTGTAGGAATTTAAACAGTTCAGCTTTAATGAGTTCCTTAAGAATTCACTTTCCTGTTTACCAAATCATGTTTCTCTTGATTCTTGTATTTGAAAGTCAAATTTTCTATTCAGCTCTGGTCTTTTCAACAAGAATGCTTGAAAATCCTCTATTTCATTGAAATACCATTTTTTCCCCCTGAAACATTATACTCAGTTTTGCTGGGTAGGTGATTCTCAGTTGTAATTCTAGCTCCTTTGATCTCTAGAATATCATAGTCCAAGCTCTTTGATCCCATAGTGTAGAAACAGCTAAATCTTATGTTATCCTGATTGTATTTCCTCAATACTTGAATTATTTGTTTCTGGCTGCTTGTAATATTTTCTCCTTGACCTGGGAACTCTGGAATTTGGCTACATAATTCCTTGGAGTTTTCTTTTTGGGGTCTCTTTCAGGAGGTGGTCAGTGAATTCTTTTCAGTTCTATTTTACCCTCTGGTTCTAGAATATCAGGGCAGTTTTCCTTGATAATTTCTTGCAATATGATATCTAGGCTCTTTCTTTTATCATGGTTTTCAGATAGATCAATAATTTTTAAATTATCTCTCCTGTATCTATTTTCTAGGTCAATTGTTTTTCCAATGAGATATTTCACATTGTCTTCTATTTTCTCATTCTTTTAGTTTTGTTTTATAATTTCTTGGTTTTTCATGAAGTCATTACTTTCCATCTGCTCCATTCTAATTTTTAAAGAATTATTTTCTTTAGTGAGTTTGTGAACCTCCTTTCCCATTTGGCTAATTTTGCTTTTTAAAGCATTCTTCTCCTCATTGGCTTTTTGGACCTCTTTTGCCATTTTAGTTAGTCTATTTTTAAAGGTGCTATTTTCTTCAGCATTTTTTGGGTCTCCTTTAGCAAGTTGTTGATTCACTTTTCATGATTTCCTTTCATTGCTCTCATTTCTCTTCCCAATATTTTCCTTACCTCTCTTACTTGATTTTCAAAATCCTTTTTGAGCTCTTCCATGGCCTGAGATCATTGCATAGTTTGTTTTGGAGGTTTTTGGATGTAGAAGCCTTGACTCTTATATCTTCCTCTGATGGTATGCTTTGTTCTTCCTCATCTGAAAGGATGGAAGAAAATACCTTTAACTAAGAAAGTAATCTTCTATTGTCTTATTTTTTCCCCTTTTTGGGCATTTTCCCATCCAATTACTTGACTTTTGAGTCCTTTGTCAAGTGGAGAGTATACTCTAGGGACCTGTAAGTTCTCAGTTCCTCCAAGGTGGCACAATCAAGGGAGAGAAGTTTACTCCTCTCCTGGCCTGCACTCTGGTCTGGGAGCAACCACAAGCTTTTCTGCCCAAGATCTGTGAATAAGATTCCCTCTCCAGAGCCTCCCGGAGCTCCACCATACCAGTGCTCCTCCTCACCCCAGGACCACCACTCAGGACTGAGACCCAGATCAGCTACTCAATTCCCACAGAATCTTTAGGATGAGGGCTGTAAAAGTAGATGCTGCTGCTACAGTGGCTGCTGCCACCCTGCAGCTGGGACAAGGGCAGCACCATGCTCCCTTCTCACCCAGGTAAAAGGGCTTTATCACTGAACTTTGAAGCTCTCTTTGGAGTTTGTGGGTTGAGAAATCTGGGAACTGCAGCTCCTACCAGTGATTCCACATTCTGAATCCTGCTCCAATCTTGTCTGTGCTGTGCCTTGTGGCCAAGGCTGGGCTGTGTTCGGCTCTGAGTCCAGCGTGATAGACCTTTCCTGTCAGCCTTCCAGGCTGTCTTGGGCCTGAAATCTCTTTCACTCTGTCGCTTTGTAGCTTCTGCTACTCTAGAATTTGTTTAGTCATTTTTATAGGTATTTTATGGGCTATGGGGGAAGAGCTAAAGTAGGTCTGTCTTTCTACTCCACCATCTTTGCTTCCAAGGCAGACATTTTAGAAAAAAATAGAAAAGGAGGAGAGGGCTAGGCTATAAAGGACTTTGATATTTGATCATGGAAGTGATAGAGAACCGCTGGAGTTTACTGAGTGGGAGTAATAGGTGACATGTCGGTGGCTTCCATGACACTATCTATCCATCTCATCCTCTGTTGTCCCCTTTTCCTTTTGCCTTCAATCTTTCCCAACATCAGGGTCTTTTCCAGTGAGTCTCATCTGCCCATTATGTGACCAAAATATCAAAGCTTCAGCTTCAGTATTTAACCTTCCAGTGAATCACCTGAATGAATTTCTTTAAATATTGATTGATTTGACCTTTTCCTGTCCAAGGGACTCTCAAAAGTCTTCTCTAGCATCACAATTTAAAAGCATGGTTTCTGCATACAATCCAACTCTCACAGGTATACATTGTTACTGGAAAAATTATAGCTTTGACTATATGGACCATAGTTGGGAAGATGATGTCTCTGCTTTTTAGTATGCTATCCTATGGTAAAATTTTACATATAAGCATGTTGCAACATCCCAGGTAAGTTTTCCTTTCTCCAGGCTGTTCCTTTCCCTGATCCTCATGTGGCATATATGTTCCTTTTCCAACCTGCTTGCCTTATTTTGGACACTCTTTAGATTCTCAAAATCCTTCTAAAATGTGGTATCTGGCTTTGAACCTAATACTCCATATTTGGTCTGATGAGGACAAAGTAGAGCAAGACATACTAAATAATTTACTAATAAGTTGGTTATAGGAGAGAAAAAAATCAAACTTTTAGCTATTGGTGATTAAAAATAACCTCTCTTTCTAACTTAATGAAATATACTTTCGATGAGACTATGTATAGAAGACATGAAAACACACATTCCCCTCTTATTAAAAAATTATCCGAGGTCAAGGAAACAAATTTTTATCATAAATCAAATTTTTCCTGTGTCTTTATTCTAGATCCATCCTTGTGACCTTTTGCATACTTCTCAATACGAAAAGGCTACTGGAGATAATTGAAAGGATATTTATTTGCTTTCATAAAAGTTTAGTAAGTTCAGATGTATTACAAGTGATACAATGAACATAAAGCAAGAGAGAAATGTTGATATCGCCACCTGCTGGTCTCATTTGGATTTATCTCAGTGTCAGCAACTCTGGCGTCTCTGGGATAGAATAATAACACCTTCAGACTAAACAGTTTTCATGTTTGGGGTAGGATGGGATTGTGATAGTGAATAAAAAATAAGACTTTAGCCTTTAGAGGTAATCTCTATAGGCAGCAACTTGCACCATTTAAAGTTAGAGCAATTCCAATAACTAACTACTCTTTCATGGCTCTCAGTTCACTCCCAAAGTGTTTTTCATCAGAATTTAAGTGAACTCACTTCTCAAAATGTATTTCTTAATGAAATATTATTAAAAATATGCCTTGGTGAGTTTCAGAAAGGGAGACTTGGCTAGATTAAAAGACTGTTTTGAGATATTTATAAATTGCTTTGCAAATTTGTTATTATCATTTTTTTTAAATGATTTCTCTTCCATTGTGATACTCCTTATCAGAAGTGTATTGGTCAATGTTTCAATAAAGATTCTCTGGGAAAAAATATATGTACAACATACTTTTAAGTTCAACCTGCATTACTAGCACTTTCTCCATCACTTTATTAAGTCTAGACAATTCACAAAACAATAAATCAAGCTCCGATATGTAGCACTGGCCAATTTCCAAGATGTAAATGTTTACACTGGAAATTTAACAGTCTGCTTTTTGCAAGTTGCTTTGAGTCACCTGCAGCACACAATTGTTTCTCATTTTCAAAGATGCAAAATACAATGGATTTAATTTTCCATTTTGAATTGTAATATTGATTGGTACTTAAATTTCATCTGGCTCCAGACTTCAACTAGCAAAAGATGGAGGACATACAGATATAGATATATCTTCAATGACTAAGGTGAGGGTCCAGTACCTTCAAAATTTCCTTCATAATCTTTCAAAAATTTCAAGGATATGGGAGGAGGAAAAGGTTCAGATTAAAATTCTAGATTTAGAAGGATGGGTAGACATACCATAATAGTCAGAAGCCTTTAAAAGCTGATTGTTTCTATCACTTCTATATCAGTATTGTATTGAATAGGTTATACTTCCTTCCTGTTTAGGGCTACCTTTAAATATTCCTTTTTTTAAAATGACCTCTTTTTTTTTTTACAGGGAGAAACCGAAGTATAGAGAGGTCGAGATAGATAAAAAACCTTTAGAATGAGGTGGTCAATAGAGTTCGACATTGTTATTGTTTATTCATAAACATTAACCACATTTCCTCTTCTGACTTAAGTCAATTTTCTGGTAGGTATGGTATGAAGAATATAAATGAAGCTTTTGCGGTTGTCCTGATTAATGCAATGCTAGATGGTTTCCAAATGCATGCAGTCTGTCTTTTGCTACTATAGACCTCCTATAAATCTTCCAGTATTATAAGGGAAGTTGTTAACTCGCATTAATAAGGTCTTTTTTTTTTAATATAGTTTGTCATATCAAAGAATTGATCCCCACATGGCAAGCCCACTGGTGCTGATACTCTCTGTGTTCAATTCACTAGCCCCAGGAGTACACCAGAGCCTACTTGAACCAGTTTGTATGTGTCAACTGTTAATTTCCAACATTAGCATTTATAACTTGAAAATGTGCAAATGCTATAAGTTAGGTCTGAATATATTATTTTGTCAATTGTCTAAACTTGGTAAGATGATGGAGAAAACGTTAATAATGCAGATTAAACTTAAAAGTGTATTGTTGCACATCAGAGGCTGGTCCTCTAAGAGCAGATGTGGTCCAATTGTACTTGAAACTTTTTAGCAATGTCAAATCTTATTTTCCACTGTCATGACTTTCAAGTACCAGAAATACTTTTATACTGCAGTGAGACAGCAGAGTAAGATATCCATCTATCTACCCATCCATCCATCAATCAACATTTACAAAGTGCCTATTGTGTGCCAGTTGTTGTGCTAAATATATAAATCTTAGAGATACTACTAAAAGAAAAGAACCAGGCCTAGAATTAACCAAGAAGAGGTAGGGAGCATGATGAATTACCTTTTGGAGAAGGTTAAGTTCTTTTAGAGACTCTGAACTTCTCCATGACACAAAAGTACATCTTTTAAATACAATGATTCTTGAGATGATGTTGTATGGTTGCAAGCTGAGGAATACTACAGTTTCTGAAGAATTGAGGTTGAGGACTTCTAAAGAATGATGAAAAGGAGCATGTAAACATGGAGTTGTTGAAATTAATTGCAAGCAAGCAGTTGGATTAGTAAAGTGACTGAAAGCAGAGAGGTCAAACAAAGGCAGGCATCTGGCCAGATTAAAATATAATTGGGAAATATTTAACAAAATAAATAAAACACAATACCACATAAATAACATTGATATATGGTTTTCAATATTTGCCAGCTGGGATCCTTATGTAAAGTTTTTATTATTGTGCCATATTTTTTCAGTCATGTCAGACTTTTTGTGACCCTATTTGGGATTTTCTTGGCAAAGATACTGTAGCGATTTGCCATTTCTTTTTCCAGCTCATTTTACAGATGAAGCAATTGAGGGAAATGGGGTTAAATTACTTGCCCAGGGTCACAGAGTAACCCTGGGCACAATAACCTTAGACATAGTAAGTATCTAAGGTCAGACTTGAATTCAAGACGATGAATCTTTCTGACTCCAGGCCTGACACTCCAACCACTGTGCCACTTACCTGCCCATGTAAAGTTTTGTAACCCCATACCATCACATCATCCCAGTTTGGATGAATATATTAGATTGTTTCATTAGATTGTAAGCTCCTTGAAGGCAGAGACCTTCTTTTTTGTATTTGTAACTACAGTGTTTTATACAGTGCCTACATGTGATAGGTGCTTAATAAATCTGGATTGATTGAGATATGGAAGACCACAGCAACTTCCTCCAATTTGCTCTAAAATATCTTTTGGACATATAAGTCCTGAACATAGATTTTCTCCTTTATTATCTCTAGTACACATGCTGGATTACCACATTGTTATTGATTTTGGGATGCACCCACTGACAAATTTAGGAATTGAAATGGGTAGGAGAAGCTGATCAAGTCTTCTCATTTTAAAACTTCTCAGGGCAGCTAGGTGGTGCAGGGAATAGAACACCAACCTGGAAGTCAGGAGGACCTGAGTTCAAACCTAGCCCTTGACACTTGGACACGTACTAGCTGTGTGACCTTGGGCAAGTCACTTAACCCCCATTGCCCTGCCTTCCCCCCCTCCAAATTAACAATAATTAAAAATCTCATACTTATACAGAAAGCTCTTATTCTAATTGCTCTAACGAATGACCCTAATTCAGACCATCAGAGGTGAATGTCTACATACAACCATTGATGAGCTATGATATGCATCAGTGAAGAGACCATAATGATGAGGTTTTGATTCCTTGGAGTATTAGAATTTGGTCTGAAATGTTTCTATGTTGAAAATGAGGTTTGATCCAAACATATAATATGAATGATCAACCCAGTCTAGAATAATTAAAAGTGAGATTTTTCTGAAATAATGCATATTGGTACTCTATAATGACTGTTTGCCTAAGCAACAATGTTAAGATGGTTACTGTCTAAAGCACATTAAAGATTTACTTTCCAGTACTATGAAGGAATTAATGAAGGATTTAATCATTCGATTTCATATACTCATCTTGACTTTCATTGCCTTTATGGTTAATTTTGTTTTAATTAGTTTTCTTTTGGTATGCAACAACAAGGAAATGAAACCTAGTATAGGATGACAACTTGTATTAAAGTCCTAGAACTTATAGTCAGACTGGGTGGATTTTAAATCTTTGCGCCTTGACATTTGTTACAATGAAATTATTACTTTTCCTCTCATGATATTATGAATCACTCAAGCAATTAAGCATTTATTAAGTGCTTATTATGTATGTTAAAGTTTTGAGTTTCCTTTATGTACTATCATTTTGAAATGACAGAGAAGAAACAAATTTTTACGCTAAGTGGACAAGTAAGGTTGGTACAATTTAAGCAAAACACCTGCTTTTGCCTGAGTGGGTTAGCCTTTTGTTCCCCTATAGTAACTGTATAATTGTCTCATGTCTTCAATTAAATGTGCCAGGGGAGAAATGGACAAGAGACATACTTGTTGCTGTGCCAGTAATACATATCTCAATAACCTCTCAATATATATCTCAATAATATCTCAATATATGTCAAATGCAGTAGACAATTTTTTAAATGTTCCATTTTTAATGTCTCATTAAAGATAAATGTTGAAAATAAACTTATATTTTCCTCTGCATTCAATCTTTGTACTAGAAGAAAACAATCTCAGAATTTAATGTATATTTCACCCTATATTATGCTTGCAAAGTAAATAAGACTTGTGAAATCTTGAAAACTCTGATTTCTATTTTGCATATGTCTTTTTAATGTTTGTTTCTTCCTGGGTAGAATACCCTAATCTGTATTAACTGCAGGATACAAATGGAATAGGGAGGGGAAAGTTGGAGGGAGAGGCTCATAGCAGAGTAAAACAAAAAAGCAATAAGAGAGATCTTGTGAAAATAAAAGGGGAGGGTAAAAATATGAAAAACAAAGCTAGTCAGCACAGTGGATAGACAACTAGGCCTGGAGTCAGGAAGACCTGAATTTAAATCTGGACTCTAACCATTGTAAGCCTCAGTTTCCTTAATTGTGAAATGGGGATAATAAAAGTGCTTACCTCCCATGGTTGTACAGATCAAATGAGATATCTGTAAAACACTTAACATGTTGTCTGGCACATAGTAGGTACTATGTCAATGTTAGCTATTATTTTTTTTCAGTTAAATTTAGAATCATAATATAATAAATATTAGAATTAGAAAAGATTCCCTATTTCAATTTCCTCATTTTCCATGTTGAGAATTTGAGACCCAAAAATGTTAAGTGACTTTCCTAATCTTGATTTTTTTTCTGTCTGACTATGGACATCAATTTGAAAAATGGTTCTAAAAGTTAATACAAGTAATTACATAATCTAAATGTTGGCATAAGAAATAGTGTGTTGTCATGGATAGAAGATCAGTTTTTCCATCAAGATGATGTAGATTCAAATTCTCATTTTGGAACACACTAACTGGGTAACCACAGAAGAATCTCAACTCCTTGGTGCACCTATTAAACTCTTCAGTGGTCTCAGTTGAGGATGACGTGGCAGGTGAAGGTGGTTTCTACACTAATAATATCAACAAGATTCAGACACCCCCTCCACAAAGTTGGCATATGGCATGCTTTTCTTTCATTTCTAAAAAGCTGCAGAAAACAAATTATTATTAGGATGCACCTATATACACAAAAGACATCAGTTTATCTGTATCTAAAAATAAGATAAATCTTAATTTATTTAAACAAACTTTTCAGTCATCCATAATAAACCAAATAGCTAGTATTAGTATAAAAACTATTTTACTGGCTCTCTCTCTCTCTCTCTCTCTCTCTCTCTCTCTCTCTCTCTCTCTCTCTCTCTTTCTCTCTCTCTTTCTCTCTCTCTTTCTCTCTCTCTGTCTCTCTCTTTTCTCTTCACCCCCCCTTTCATTTTCCACCAACAATTCATGAGACTCTTTCTAACTACAAATTACTATGTTTAGTCAAAACTAAAATGTGAGTCTGAGAATGTATGCTTTATTCTCTACACGGAGTCGACTCCAAGATGAAAGGCTGACCTTATCATTATTTTTCTGCAGTCATGATTGGCTGCTAGCATCACTTTTAACTGCATTCTATTTTTAACTTGTCCCTCTCCTCCTCTTCTTCTCTGTTACTAAGATAAAGTCAAAAGCTTAGAATTTAGATTAATTGTCCCAATCACTTATGCTGGTAATATGCTCCATGACCTTGCTTGTTCTGATAACACAATTATCTAGGTCTAGTCATTGTCTTCAGAACATACCTTTTTTTCTCATTCTAATCCCCTTACCTGAAATGCCTTCCCAATTCTTCTCCATAAATTTAAACTTTGTCATTTAACCTTTGAAGCCTTCCCGACCACTTCACCACTTTATAAAATTTTATTTAATCAATCTGAAACGACTCTTTTTGCTTATATTGTTTTGTAAATTTTGGCAACAAAATACAGTCAGGAACAATTCGTAAGTTCTAGTAGTCACAGAAATTCTTAGTGCCTCAAAGTCATTTGCATGGGACTTCCCTCATTGGTGGAGATTGATTACTCAGTGTTCTAAGACTTTGAGTAGGGTGTAGCTGTTGAAAGCTTGAGAAGATGGAGATCATGGTCTACTCACTTCTGCCTCACAGAGAGGAATATAATTCCAGATTCTAATTTTAAAGTTCTTCATATCTAAAGTCCCATGACTCTATAACCAGCCTTTGTAGAAATGTTCTCTCATACCTATAAAATTATATAACATTTATTTTTATCCTATCCCTTTGATGCTTGTCCTGTAATGTTGCTACCTTTTCATGAGTCTCCCTAATTTGGTTAAAAGTTTTGTATCCCTGATACACTTTGAACTTCTTAATATTAGATGTTCAGTAAATATTTGCTGATTGATCGGACAAGTTACACCCAAAGTGTACTTCTAAAGCTAGAAGTAGCCCTCTGTGTTTTCTAGCAGCAATGGTAGAGAATCCACAGTTGCCTGTGGTCCAAATGAAGAAAAAAATACACAAGAATTATGAGAAAATGCATGGGCTAACTCAATTTAATTCAACAAACAATAATTATTAAGCACAACAGAAGCTCTGTTCTAGGCAGCATGCCAAGCAATAGGGGATACATCAACATGTTTGCATTCTTTTTAAACCATTGCAACATGTTACAACATGTACATGTAACCACTGAGTATTGCTATGGACAATAAATAGGGCTAGTTGGTGACCTCTGACCAGTCTGAAAAGGGGAAGGAACAGAATCCTCCCAGGCAATGCTTATCTCTGCCTAGAGGCAGCTAGATGACATAGTGAATAGATCGCTGCTCCTGGAGTGGGGAAGACTTGAATTTACATCTGGTCTCAGACACAAGCCACGTGACTCTGGTCAACGCATTTTTGTTAGTCTCAGTTCTCTAACTGTAAAAGGCAGATCATAATATCCTCTGTCTTCTAAGGTTGTTATGTCAAGTGAAACATTTCTAAAGTGCTTAGCACAGTGTCTAACACATAGTAAGCCCTTAATGAATCTTTATTCCCTTACTCTTTTAGGTATGGCCTTATGTCTGGTCTTTGCCCTTTCCTCTCTTCTAACTCCCCTCACCCCATCCTTCTCTTTCTGGGAGGACCCTTCTCTGCATGGGGGTTTGGAGAGGAATTCAGTCTTGATCTTAGGGAGCTGCACACTATTCTCTCTTAGGGAGCCATACTTGCCTTTCAGCACAATAGGCTACCTTAAGTCCAGAGGGAGAAAACAAAAAGTTCCAGGTTCCCAAGGTTCTGCCTCTTTGGAATGTTATGGAGTTATTTATATAAAGTGAGTGCTTGTTCACCCTCAGGTGACATCTAAGCCACTAAGGTTGAAAGGGAGAGGTCTAGCTACAGAAAACAATTGGAGTAATTTCATCATTTAACTAGAGAAAGTAGAATAAAAAGATTACTTTCACCATAAAAATAGCTTAAAAAGGTACAGGAAGATTTGTCTTTAAATCTCTAATCTGGAAGGGGGCAGAGGTTAGAGAAACTGAGATGAGAACAACTACCTTCCCTCAGCTACTTGATTTCATGGTTAGATTGGGAAAATCCACTACTAATTGAGTATATCTTTTACTCTCCCTGCTGCCATCCAGACCATTTGCAATGAATGATGATGCAAACCACTTTGTGCAGCCTAGAAGCCCTCACTCTCATTCAAGATGCCTCTCCCATAGTATGTCTGTCTCTTCAACACTATTTCTCATTGATGCTTGCATCTGCTGGTAAGGGAAATTAAAGAAAAAATGCCTAAACATGCTCAGTATCTTTGCTTTAGCTCCCAATGAAATTTCATAATCTCTTACTGTTCAGTCCCCAGATCTAAAGATATTCCTTCCAACTTTTCATGGCCTAGAAAAAGAAGCAATACCAAAAGCCCCAGGATCCTCAATAAAGGTTCATAATAGGTGGAGGGAATGGAGGTTGAAAGGAGTGGAGAATAATTTGCCTCAAGCATTGCTGTTCAGTCATTTAAGTCTTGTCCAACTCTTCTCGATCCCATTTGGGGTTATCTTGGCAAAGATATTGGGATGGTTTGCCATTTCCTTCTCTAGGTGCTGTTAGATTCATATTAACATAATGTAAGGTAAATTGAGAGGCAAGGTGACATTAACAGCTGCGTGTGTTTGTCCTTCATTGCCAAAGAAAATCATGCCTTCAGAGAAATGATGACATGACTTGCACTTGACTTTGTTTTGAGTGAGGGAGGGCTGTTTAGGTCACCAGTCTCACTTTTCCTCCAGAGCCATCTGAATCCAGTGACCAGATATTCCTCAGGATGACTGGAGATGACCCAGGATGAAGCAATTGGGGTTAAGTGACTTGCCCAAGGTCACTCAGCTAGTGAGTGTCAAATGTCTGAGGTGACATTTGAACTCAGGTCCTCCTTGACTCCTGCACTGGTGCTCTATCCACTGCACCACCTAGCTGCCCTCATTAACAGGTGGGAGAATAAGGGAAGGATTCTTTAGGTACCGAAACTGAGCTACAGTACATGGACATAAGCAGGAGAAATATTCCAGTCATCTTTTAAGGAAGTTAGGGATAGGGACTGGGATTGTGATTTATTGGTAAAGAAAAATGGGAGATGAAGAAGCCTGCCTTGTCAAGGCAGGGCGACACCTTCTTTCCACAACTTTTAAAGAGTTGTCTAAACGACTTTTCCAAGGCTACACACCAGTGTGTTCCAAAGGCAGTATCAAAATCCAGGTCGGCCTGGGTGTGAGGGCAGCTATTTCTCCACCATGCCACATTACTTCGCAAGGCAAACAGCCTCCACAAACTCTTCCTTACCTCAATGTATGAGTTTTTCAGGCAGTTTCTTTCCTAGTGGTATGTATAATGATGAAAGCATGTACCTAATGGAGCGGAGAATAGGGAGGAAGGATGGTTTGGAGATAAGGTGCTGAGACTGATTCCATTGCTTGCTTTTTGGCCATCATTTACTTGGCATTACATTCTAAGTAAATACTTTGTTACTCAATTTTTGGTTCTCTATGGGTAGAAAATATACTAGATGAGAGAATAATTTGAATATTACACTAAATACAAATAGCATTGTGATCCTGGGGTTGAATGAGATTACAAGAGAAGTAGAGAATGACTGAAAGGAGTGGAAACAAAAGTTAGTATAGGAGATTTTTATCAAAAAAGAGAATTTCGGAGTTCAAAATCGTGGAGGTGAAATAGTTGTGTGTTAAGAGATCTAAGGTATAACTATCCCCATGAGTGACTGAGGTAGGATGACAATACAAATCATGGGAAGAACTGGGAGTCTTAGGTGTGATAGGACATCAGTATGGACACTGAAATCTTTTAAATATAAGGGGTAAGGGTGAGCAAAGAATAATTTGAACCAAGTCCAAGAAAGGAGAGTGACAAAGAAGCTAGTGAAACACAACAAGAAGGCTCTGAATCAGATGATGTAATTGAATTGAGTGAATTTTAAAAGGAAGACAGATTGCTGAGTGGTAAAATAAGAGAGAAGGTATGGCAGTGGGGAGCAAGGAGTGTGTCAGGAGTAAGTAACTGAATCACAGGTATTAGTTGAGAGTAGGTAAAAATTTGTTAGTCATAACACAGGGCAATCACCAGTTCACTGGGGCCTCAACCTCTCAAAAAACTTATGATAATAGAGGGCAGCAGCCTTGGTACTGGTGTTCCCTCACCAAAATAATCACATAGTTTTTTGTGTGTGTTTGTTTCATGTATGTTAGTATTGTCTTCTCAATTAGCATATTGGCTTCTTGAGGCAAGGAGTATATTTTCTGTCCCCTCATAATTCTTAACATCATATGGTACAAATTCTATCACAGATGTTTGAAACTTGACTGGCCATGAAGAGTAAAGGGGAGCAATATGTCCTTCTCTGGCTTTCTTAAACTAGTCAGCAATGGTGGTGGAACTAAACAGTAGTTTTACCTACTACAGAAGCACTGAAATTAGACCCAGAAGGACTGGAGTCTTGTACTGCTTCTTATCTGTCTCATAACCAGCTATTGTGGTATGGGGACTAAGTTCAGTTAGGAAGAAGTGTGGCCTCTAGTTAAGAAGACAAGGCATTTCCTTCTGATTCATTGATTGGTAACAAACTCCAGTCCCAGGGACCCAGGGAACAATTTTACTCATGACATAGGTGAAGGCTCATATCTGTTTCCACAAAAAGGAGTAATAAAGGTACTTAATGTACAAACATTAAATATAGTTTATTTATGCATAGAGAAAAGTGTACAGTGTGCATTACAGAATGATTTAAACAGAATACAGCATAACTTATTTTCTGCGAGGCTGACTGCTAAACCTCTTTGGGACATAAAGCAGTTTGAAAGGCTGATAAATGGACCTTTTTTTCATTAAAATTTTATTCTTTTTTTGTAAACAGTATTTTATTTTTTCCAATTACATGTACAGTAATTTTCAACATTCATTTTTATAAGTTTTTGAGTTCCAAATTTTTCTCCCCTACCCTCCCCCACTCCCAAAGACAGTAAGCAATCTGAAATAGGTTATACATATGCAATCATGTTAAGCATATTTCTACATTAGTCATGTTATGAAAGAAGAAACAGAACAAAGGAAAAAGGCATAAAGAAAAAGTGAAAAAATACACTTCAATCGGCATTAAGACTACAGTTCTTTCTCTAGATGTAGATAGTATTATCTGAGATGAGTCTTTCTGAATTATCTTTGATCATTGTATTGCCGAGAAGAGCTAAATCAATCACTGTTGATCATCACAGTGTTGCTATTGCTGCGTAAAATGTCTTCTGCTTCTGCTCACTTCATTCAGCATCAGTTCAGGTAAGTCTTTAGAGGTTTTTCTAAAATCCACCTGCTCATCATTTCTTATAGCAAAATTGTATTCCATTACATCCATATACCACACCTTGTCCAGCCATTCCCCAACTGATGGGCATTCCCTCAATTTCCAATTCTTTTTTTTTTTTACTTTCCAATTCCAAAAGAGTTGCTATAAACATTTTTTGTACAAATGAGTCCTTTTTTGGGGGGAGGGGTTCCCTTGGGATACAGATCTAGTTGTGGTATTGCTGGATCAAAAGGTATGCACAATTTGATTGATTGCCCTTTGGGCACAATTCCAAATTGCTCTCCAGAACGGCTGGATCAGTGCATTAGTGTCCCAAATTTCCCATATCTCCAAAATTTATCATTTTCATTTTCTGTCATATTAGCCAATCTAATAGATGTGAGGTGGTACCTCAGAATTATTTTAATTTGCACTGTATGGCCATTTTAAATTTTATTCCAGCTGGTAAAAAAGAACCATGCTTGTACTTTCTCCTAGTGGTGGAATAGTTACCAAGGACTTCTCCCTTGTAATCAACTACTCTGGTGGGCACTATTGTTACTACCATGATACTAACAGACCTCCAGATGAGCTTAGGTCAATTATAAGCATGTTCCCATCCAACTTGGAATATTCATTCTTCTAAAATCAGCAAAGAACAATCACAAAGAAAGGCAAAGGCAGCTATGACCACCTAGTACCTGGGTAAGTCCTTCACATTAACTGCTACATTAATGGCTTCTCCATGACAACATGATAGGGAATGACTATATCCTTCCAGCTCCTCAGTGGAGTCACATCTTCCTCCATAGGGAATGGTAGCCAAGAGAGCACTAGCAGAAACTGTTTCTTTCTTTTTTTTAAGGATGCCCCTTTACTGCTGTCACAGGTCTTTTTGAGGGGGGATGAGCTAGGGATCATTCAGGGTCTCTTACATCATATTGAAATGCCAAGTCCTTTTAGCAATGGGTTCTCAAATGCCTGGAAATAGTCTCCCTCTGAGTTTCCACATGATTGTTGGAACTAAGTAGGGAATATCTGACCATATTCTAAGGAATGGTCTCTACCAACCAATTCACCCATGTTACACATTAGTCATCATAAATTCATAGGATGTAATTCCATTCCTGTATTTTACAGATGTGAAATAAATTAAATGATTTTTTCAAAGGTGAGATGAGTAAGTCAGAGATGAAATGATGCTAACATTCTGAGATTAAATGTAAGTGAAGTAGGCTGAAGTTAATGTATTTGAGAACACACTGGGAAGGTCTCTTCCTACATATTCCTATAATTTAGGAAAATTGGAGTTTAAATTCCTTTAGGTTAAGACATTTTGTTTCCAGTATTCCTCTGCTAAAAATGAAAATAATCTTGAGAGGAAATACACTAAATCATAAAGATCTTATAATGAATTTATGTGTTTCTCAGTGGAATAGCTGATGATAGATCTCTGTGAGAATTTAGCATAGAACAGGTAAATCCCACATGGTGGGATAAAGGAGTATAAGACTGGGAGCCTGTATACCGTCTGGCTGTAACAGACCTGGGCAGGATGATGCAGTCCAAGGCTTTGGAGAGTTAGATGACACTGGAACCCTGTGGACTGAGTTTCCTAGGAAGGAAAAGGATACCAAAAAGAAATATAGGCTGATGCAAAAGAAATATAGGCTGATGCAAAAGAAATGGCAGATTTTGTCATTTTAATGGGGTCCTAATTCCAATTATTTTTATCCAACCATTAGTTTTATCCAATAAGTATCCCTTGTGTGCATTGTCCTCTCATCTCATATATATCTGAATCTAACCTTCAAATCACCTTCACAAAAGAGCTTTTCACTTTATACAGTACATTTTTATAGGTATAAGGGCAAAGTCTCTCAAAACAGTGAAATCTATGGTTTATTTGTAGATTTTTTAAACAATGAAGCCATCTAACATTTCAGATTAAACAATTACATCCTCTCAGCAGCTCCCTAAAAGGAATGTGACCAAGGACTCACAGTCTTAACAGTACAACGGTTGGAGGAAGGAGAGGCTCATTTGTGCCAAAAGAAAATCACCTAGTAGTCTAATTGCATTTATCTATTTTATATTTTTTTTTTTAAATTGAAGTGTATGACAGATTCAGTATTGGACGGCTTTAAAAATTTTTAAATAATGCTTTTCTCCAGAAAATTGAGTCCACCTCTAAAGCTTGTCTGTTCTACATCATGTGTATACATTTTCAAGATCATGGTTATTTTCTGCTTGACTGAATTATGCAGTGTTTACTGTCATGGTACCCTTCAGTACATGCTAGTGTAATGGATAGAACTGTAGGTGTGGAATCAGAGAATCTGGGTTTGAATCCTGATTCTGTTATAATGCTTACTAGCTTTGTAACCTTTGTAAAATTATTTTGGTTTTCTGAACTTAATTTTTAAAATGAGGATGTTTAACTAGACAATCTTGAAGGATTTTTCCTGCTCCAAAGTCTATGATCCTAGATGTTTTGTAACCCAAATCTGCCTGAAGTAGTAGCTGTACTCCCCTTCCCCCCAGAATGAGAGTTTTCCTCAAGTGGTTCAGATGCTATATGCATCTGAAAGCCATTTTATAAAACAGTAAAGGTTTATATAGTCAGTGCCTCCAACTGATACATACCCTATTCAGCCACATGCTACCTTTTATAACTATATCTATGAACTGTCTCATCTAGCACATTTTACTGGGGAAATGTTCAAACATCTTTTAGAACATCTTCAGTTTGCTCTTGCTCATGTTCATTTGAATTTAATAATTCCATAAATAACATTGTTGTTGTTGCTTTGGGAACGATACTATCAGATATAACCAAAAGAACCTGTAGAAGTACAACAACCTCCTGTCTCCCTTCCTTTTTTTGTGTACCTGTAAACAGGCACTTGTTAGGACCTAGGTACAAATTCCAACTCTATCACTTACTACCTGTGACTCTGAGCAATTCAACCTCTGGATTTGTTTCCTCATTGGTGAAGAGAGAGAGAGAGAGAGAGACAGAGAGACAGAGAGAGAGAGAGAGAGAGAGAGAGAGACAGAGACAGAGACAGAGACAGAGACAGAGAGACAGAGAGAGAGACAGAGAGACAGAGAGACAGAGAGAGAGACAGAGAGACAGAGAGAGACAGAGACAGAGACAGAGAGATAGAGAGACAGAGAGACAGACACAGAGAGACACAGAGAGACAGAGACAGAGAGAGACAGAAAAAGAGAGAGTCTTGTCTGACTCTAACCCTAGGAACCTGTGATTTATTCAAATTAATTTTCTTTCCTCTCTGGGCTCCACTCTTGACTCTCTATACTTTCTTTACTATGCCACAAAAGAATCCTCACTTTTGAAGTGCATCTCACGCCTGTCCTTCTTACCCTGGAAGTACTCTACCACACTGCACCTTCCTTTGATTAGCTGGTTCCTCCAGTAACTTCTATTTTAAGGATAATGTCCAGGTCAGGCAAGTCTCTGTTCCTTTCCAGATTCCACTTCCAATTCTCCAGACTTTCCCCACTAAGTCCTGACATGAGTACCTTCTCCTCTCTCTCCCCCATGACCATCTTTTCAGTTTCCTCTTTTAACAAAATATGTTTTCTTCTTCCATTAGAGTATAAATTCCTTGATGGCAAGAACTATTTCTTTCTGCTTGTAAGACACTCCCAGTGCTTATAAGGCTCAAAAGTTTCTAAAATTGTTAACTTGTGTTTCAATGGGATTTTAAAATGGGAACTTAACATGGGGTATATCCTAGGGTACACATTCTTGTACATAAAATAGTAGGATCTAGAAAGTCAGAGCTGAATAAGATTTTACAGATAATTTAATCCTATGTCCTCATTTTACAGATGATCCTGAGGTCCAAAGAATTCCCTGCCCAAGATCCTAGCAGAGGATTTTGAATTGAAAGGGAACTTACATGACTTGATAAATTAGATGTAGAGTCAGGACTAGAACTCAGATCTCCTGATACTAGTCTGAAGTTTTCCTCAGTCTTATAGCTTCATTTCCCTCTCATGACATCCCCAGAAACCTTCATCCTCAAGTAACTGTCAACAATTAAAGCATCACGTGGTGGGATGAGCAGTGAATTAGGTGGTGAATAACCTGTTTCTATTGCTATTACCTCCTGTTTGATATTGGGCAAGTATTACCACTTCTCTCAGTCTCAATATCCTCATCTACAAAATGGATTGGTTCTCTCTCCTAGCTCTAAAATGTTACAAATCTATGAACATACCAGTAGATTTTTATTTTTAAAAAGCAGGAAAACATTTTTCAATTCTTTCCACAGAACTAACAGGGAATGTACTGTGCCAGCAGAAACAGGTAAAGCCATTTATTTGGTCTGAGCAATGAGTCATTGTGATAAGGGAAAGTGAATAGCTGCCAAGGGAAAGAACGCACCCTTGAGCACAGGTGAAAGGAAAGGTTAAGTTTTTCTCTTCCCTTGCCTCCTGTCGGGACAAAAGAGGAAAAAATAAAGCTGGGTGAATAAAAGGGCACAAAGTGGTTCCACACCAGAATGAGTCAAGCTTGGAGACACTGAGGTCTGATTTCATTCCCAGAGCCCCTAGGGCTCTTTCTTCCTTATTCTGTCCCAGAAAGCATCCTAGGAGCAGCCAGAGCAACAGCTTCTCTCAGGAGGAGAGGGTCTCAGGACCCAGATATTTCTGAGAATATATTCCTAAAACAGGAGCTGCTCCTACTCTCCAATAATCCGCCCCTACACAGACACTTCGTAATGCTCTGAGGCTTTGTATTTGCATTGACTTTCTATATTCTTCCTTCACAATCAGCTGCCTCCAGCCCATTGCCAGCTTGTATCCATTTGCAAGTCTGAGGTTCCTGTGGCTGCTACTAAGTTGCCAGATGAGTTCCCATGACCTATTTCTAAGAGAAATGCATGTTTTTATGCATGATTTTAATCAGAGAGTCTCTTCCCAAGCAGAAAGAAGTCTCTCTCCCTCTCTCTCTCTCTCTCTCTCTCTCTCTCTCTCTCTCTCTCTCTCTCTCTCTCTCTCTCTCTCTCTCTCTCTCTCTCTCTCTCTCTCCTCTCTCCCTCCTCCCTCCCTCCCTCCCTCCCTCCCTCCCTCCCTCCCTCCCTCCCTCCCTCCCTCCCTCCCTCCTCTCTCTCTCTCTCTCTCTCTCTCTCTCTCTCTCTCTCTCTCTCTCTCTCTCTCTCTCTCTCTCTCTCTCCCTTAGTACAATTACTGACTACATTCAACCCTGTCATTCTTTGTCTGTGAGGACACTCTGTCCTGCCTCGATAATAATGTCAATGACGACTCAAGTTGATAGTATCAGAGAAATCTTGGAATAAGTCCCAAGCCAAGAACTATACACTAGAGAGGAGAATTAAAGTTTGCTCAGCACAAATTAGTAGGGATAGCAGTCACAGCATTTTTAGATGCCTAAAATACTATTGAGACGTAGCAAGGCTTCATGGCTAGAGTGTGGGGTAGAGTCAGGAGAATCTGGGTTCCAGTGACACATATTAGCCATGTGATCAGGAGCAAATCCTTTTACCTCAGTGCCAGCAACAGCTTAACTCATTCCCAAAGCCTCAAGTACTTTAACCTCTATTTTGTATCATCAATAGGAAGTAATTTTCAAAATTGTTACTTTACTTTTCTCGGATGATCTGCTTTGAATTTCTAACTGCTGGAGGTACCATCCACTGTGTGAGAAGTTCTTTTATTCATATGAGACCCATCTGTCTCTCTCTCTCTCTGTCTCTCTCTGTCTCTGTCTCTGTCTCTGTCTCTGTCTCTCTCTCTCTCTCTCTCTCTCTCTCTCTCTCTCTCTCTCTCTCTCTCTCTCTCCTCATCCCCTCCTCTCGTTCCCTCTCCCTTTTCTTTTTTCTCTCCTTCTTTCTCTTTTTTCCCATTCTCTCTCTCCTCCTTTCTCTCTCCCTTCAATTAATTGGGGGGAGGTGCAGGCAAACTGTTTCCTCTTAATAAAATACTGTTGTATTGTTTTGATACTCTGCCAACAATTGTACATTGATGTCATTACAATTACTTGCTTGGCTCCAGATTTCAATACATAATGCATTCTTGAGACTCCCTTCCTTAAAACCACTGGCAAGGCAGAAACCCCAGGATGGGCTGTGCCACAGTGGGCATTAATGCGACCAGGTTGAGGGTTCTCCTTCTGTCAAGATTCTCATAAAACTCATCCCTTTCAGCTATTTCAAAGACTCTCACACTTTAGAATGAATAACTGTGTTTGAATATATGTTGGGAGTAAAGTGTTTTAGATTCTTTCCATTATACCAAGTGCAATAAAAGGACTGAGCCAGAGCAGATGTTTTTTGTTGCTGCTTTTGGCTTTTTTGCCCTTGTAGGATGCAGCATAAACCTTTGAAATATCAAACAACATACTCTAGTACTATACACATTCACTTCATTTTAAGTGTATCTTTGAAAATGGCCAGCAATACATGTACTGTCAATTCATTAGAGGTATAAGTGATCTTCAACATCATCTCATCTTTTTCCCTCATTTTACAAGTGAGGAAACTGAGGCCCAGAAAGTTGAAGTGATTTGCCCAAGATCACAGCTAATTAGTAGCAGATTCAGGGTCCACACACTCACAGAGCTGGAAGAGAGCTTATAAGCTATCTAGGCTAACATCCTCATTTTATAGATGAGGAAACTGAGGTGCAGAATTAAGTGATGTGCCCAAGGTCACACAAGAGTTAAATGGCAGAGTCAGGATTTGAAGGTTAGCATCCCTATTTGATATAATTACTAAATGTTATATGGAGATTTTTAATATTTGTCATAGCCTTTAACTATTGTGTTCATCAAATTCTACTGAAGCTGTGCTTTAGGTACACAAGTAATTAACTTAAATGAAAGCTACTTATTCCTCCTCCCAATCCCCCTAAGATTCAAATGAAGACGTTATTTAGAACTAATTTTGTGACTTTACAAAGACATCATCTTGAGTTAGGGCCCAGACTATCAATAGAGTGCCATGATACAAAACAAAACAAAGCAAAAATGTTAAGAACCCAGAGCAAATGTATAGCAGGGATATGGCCTGGACCTGTGATATCCATGCTATAAGGACTCTCAGGTTCAGGAATGCCCTCTATCAATACAAGTTAGTATGGTTTCTGCAACTCAGACCTATACAGTTGCCTAGAACACTGAGAGATTAATTGACTTGTCCAGAGTCAGATACCTCTGCCTCAATGTCAGAGGCAAGTACTGAACCCCAGGTCTCCCTGGCCAGCTCTCTAACCTTTCTTTCTGGAAGGGATATCTCTTGCTAGGGTATGGTAAGAAATAAAAAAAATAGTTATTTTGTCCTGCTTCTTGTTAGTCAATCTAACTAGAATATTTGGCCTCATTCTCCTGACTTGCTTTCATATTGAAGGAAGAAATATGGCTGAGGTTGGCAGGACAGCTCAAGTTGTCTCCACTCTGGAATTGTATATACTATGGAAGATCACGATTGTGGAGTTTGCTGGACATCAGTCAATTGAGGGTGTCCCTGGAAGGGAGATATACAATGAACAAAGGCACAGGGCAAAATCCTGAAGCTGGAGAGAAATGGAGCTGCCTGGGGGAGCAGGGTTTCCTGTGCTAGGCTCCTGGCAGGACCTGGACCTTTCCCAAGTTAACTCTACCTCTGGGTGCATGTGTATGTATGTGTGTGTAAGTGTCTGTATGATAGTTTCACAATTTGTAGTCTGTGTATGAACTATGGGTGGGGAGGCATACAGCTTCCTGTAAGGGTCATTGGAACCTAATAATGAAATACCTATAAACCATAACGAGGGAGCTGGGAGCTCTGACAAGGTTGATTCCTGTTTGAAGGAAGGGGGTAATCTCCACCCTTTTCTGACACAAGGGTATTGGATAATCTCCTAAAATTTACGGGAGGTACTTATTCTATGATTTCTTTGTGACTTTCCTTGGTAGAAGAGGCCATAAGTGTTCTCCCCAGCTGACTATTGGACAGGGGCTGAGTGAAAATTGGACACAATACTTTAAATTCACAACCCCATTTGAATACTTCTCTTTTTCAATTAACATTTGTTCTTGGACCCAAAATGGGGAAAGTAGTAAGGAAAATACAGAGGTTAGGAAAGAAAACTAATCCAAGTTTCATCAGGTCTGAGAAATAGCCTCTAGGAGCACCAGAACCCCACCGCTGCCCACATGGCTCTTTTGAGCTGCATAGTGGCTTTCCCTCATGAGGTAAAGTCTTGTTCATGAAAAAGTCATTGGAGGAAATTATAGGTATCAATTCCTACGTTTCTTGTGGAAGCTAAGGTCAGCACTATGCTGAATAACAACACCTTTGTAATGTTGAATGACAAAGTGGGGAAATATATCCCCAAAGATCCCTGTGCCAAGAACTATCACTGAAATCTGAGCAGTCAAGTAAGAGCAAAAAAGAGAATATTCATGATATCTTCATTAAAAACATTAATGAATGAAACTATGCATTGATGGGTTTCAGCCATGTCTTTCTGTATCTACCACTCCCAATTTCCTCTTATTTTATCAGCCTCTGAACCTGTCATCCCACTTTATCTCCCATTTACCTCCCCTTCCCACCATCAAGTGGATTAAATACTGTAACACTTTGGTTGAGAGAGAGGGCTTTACTTGGCTGGTTTGGGTTTACAGGACCGCTGGTGGACGACTAGCCTGTCTGGCAGGAAGGTACGCCCACAGTTATCACATGGAACCAACTGGCTCAGGGCACTTGTCCAGGCAGCTTCATTTATAGCATCTAGATCATAGTAGCCTTTGGCTGAAAAGTCAAAAAAGGGGAGGAGGGGGAGAAAACAGGATCAGTTTTAATTCTGGAGAATCATATTCAACTCTTTATGGAAAATATTTTCAGGAAATACCTGTTGACTTTTTAACCAAATCATTACTTCTGCAAAATGTCCCAAGGGCTAAATGAAACTAACTATGGACCAGAGAACTTACTCAGCTGCTTTAAAGAAATGGGGAAAGCCTGTGATAAGCATTCTTGGTTTTAATTATCAGTATCTTTTTTTTAAACATCATCATCATGCAAATATTTCTTTTTGTTCTACTTTCAGGAGGAGATACTTAATAAGCTTTTATGAGCTTACCAAAGGAGAGGAACATTATTCTTCAGATGACTCCCTTGTCACATTACTTCAGAGCATTTTGAGGAAACCAGCATTTCCAGCTAAGAGCAGAATTTCAAACTGGTTTTCATCCTAAAACCTTAGCTCCTCTTACCTTGAAAGTGAATTTTCCTAAATAATAATGTGAAAGCATTCCAAGCAGAATAGCTAAGCTACTAAAATAGAAGATTTCCTTAAATGTACATTCATACATAGTATCTAGATCATATAACCTTTATTGGTGGGACATAGAAAAAATTGACATGGCTTTATTTTAGAGAAATAGTGTGACATTCTGTCTCGGCAAAAGGACCTTAAAAAGAGGAGGTTAACATGGAACATGGCCACCTTGGAGCTGTAAGCAAATGACCCACTTTTTAAACAAATTTTAACATGGAATTTTACATATATTGCATATGTTACATATTTTTTTTTGTCTCAAGTACAGCATATATCTCTTCATTAAGGTTTCAGATCATTTAAAAATGATTCATAGTTAACAGTTCATGTGAACACAGCAAGCTTTGGATCTCTTGATATCTTTGTTACCAATAAACAGGTAACTTTCAGCACAACACAGTTTTTCGCTCTCAGCTAAAGCAAGTACCTCTTTCTGTGCAGAAAATGAATGTGTTGTTGGGTACGTGAAAAAGCTTCTTGAAAAAAAGAATGGGATTAACTTTCTCTTTATCCAGATCAATTTTAATCCAAACTTCCTGGAAACAGCATAGTCATTTTTGTTGTGGGATACTATCTGGAAGCATCACTGAAGAGGGTTTACATGATTTTGGAAAAGGTTTTGCATAGACCTAATAGATTGGGACCATGTGTCTTCTTGAGGTTGTGTGGGGGACTACATCAGTTTTAAGAGTGAAGTCAAAGTGGTGGGAGTTCATTGTATGAAGGTTCTTTGATTAAGAAGAAGGAATGCCATCAGAGATAGAAATGGGGCATCACAGATTGAGGGGGAAACTAAGAAAAATGCAGTCACAATGACCTTCCTGTCTAACCAGCATGCAAATGATTTCACAATGATCCAGCCTGGGTTTCAGAGTAAATTATTTCCATCCCAACTCCCAGAAACATGAAAGTTGTGCTCAGGCAGAGAAAGGGATGTAGAGTGGTGAGCAGAGAGGAAGAAACAAATTTAGGAAAAGAAGACTGCTAAGTGTGATGGTGGTCAATAGTCTAAACAGGCTCCATGTGTATACAAGTGCTGTCATCTTTTGTTCTTTTTACCTCCTTTTATACACACACCTGGGCAGCTAGGTCCCAGTGGTGCAGTGGACTTGAGTTGAAATGCAGCCTTAGACGCTTACTAGATAGCTGTGTGACCCTGGCTAAATCATTTAACCTGAATTGCCTCAGCTTCTTCATCTGTAAAATGAGTTGGAGAAGGAAATGGCAAACCACTCCAGTATCTTTGCCAAGAAAATCCTAAATGCAGTCATAGAGTCAGATGCAACTGAAAAGACTCAGCAACAGCAAAAATACACATGTACACACAGATACACATACATACACAGTCACACATATATATTACACATATGTATACATACATATATGCATACTTGTGAGCGTATGTATATGTGTTTGTCCTCTATGAAGAGTCTATTCATAATTCTTGCCTGGTAATGTCTACAATTCTATCTTGACAGTCAATACTTAGCTCCACAGGGGACTACTGAACTCTCCACACCATTTCTGGAAGGGGTTTGAAGAATTAGTCCAGCCTCTGAATCAAACTAAGAACCAGACAGAGTGATTTCTTTAGAGAAGTTCCATGAGACAATTTTATGCTTGTCCCTGGGGGAATGTGCTCTTAACTACTTTAGATAAATATGAGGCTCTCTGTGAGCTCTAAGGTATATTCTCATGCCTGAAGACATTGCCTTATGGTACCATAATAAAAATAGTAACTCCTATTGTATAATACTTCAAAGTTTATAAAGTACTTTTCTTATAAAAAAACTTATTGAGGGTATAGTATAAGTTTTATTTTCTCCATTTTTTAGATGAGGAAATAGGTTTAGACCCTGCACAGCTAGGGTCTGAGCCAAAGGTGATTTACATTTTAGATGCCACTTGTAAATGCTTCATGAAAGATGATCCTTAAGTAAGGTCATGTAAACCAGATGATATATGTCCCACTCCTCAATTTAGCTTTGAGCAGAATATACTTTTGTCCTTTTTGAAGGCAAGCTGTTTTTAAAATTGCAGTTTGACAGTTTTCCCTTCATTTAACAGTGTCCAAGATTTAAAATGTAGCTAATTTTAGAATTATGAACAAATAAAAGAAAATTATGATTAAATAGTATTCTCACATTTTAGGAAAGATGAGAACTCTATTTTCCATATATTTCCACTGTTGTCTTCCCTAATAGCTTACCTGAAATGGTTCTGACTTCTGGCTTTTTTGGTTCTGGTCGCTGTAACTTTTTAGGCAACAAATTGTTTTCATAATGCCATTTTTTCAGACACTGTGGCTCATGGATACTGATGGACTTAGTTCCATATTCACGACCACAGATGTAGCAAATGATTGTTGGTGGTCGTCTTATCACTGGGGGCTAAAAGAATAGAAAATATGTTATGCAATTTGGCTTTTGAAATACATTTACTAGCTGTAAATTTCGGTTTTGGTTTCACCTTACCATGGCCAAATAGATTATGTAGCACTTTCCTTTAAGTTACCCTACCCTAAGTTCTGTGATTTGTTTGGACTTTTCAGATAAGACTTTCAGACTGTGAGATTTCAATTCATCGTATGGTTAAAGACAAAAAAACACTGCTTCAAAAGGGTTTAGACAGTGTTTTCATTTATGTCAATGGCCAATTTAGGTTGGAGTACTCTTCTTTGGACAAGAAGCTTATTTGCTTGAAAAACTGATCATTTGTGACTACATTCAATTAAATGCACTTGAGTAAAGATTTCTTAAATGCAGGACAAAAATTCCAAAGTGTGAAAGGTCATGGATTGTGATTGCAAAAATAAAAAAAAATCTTATTTTTCCCAATTTCATGTAAAGACAATATTTGACATTCAATTTAATAAAGAAATTGAGTTCCTAATTTTCTCTTTGTCTTTCTTACCTCCCCCAACCCTATAATGGTAAGTAATTTGATATAGGTTATGTGTGTTCAATCATGTAAAACATGTTTCCATGTTACTCATGTTGCTAAAGAAGGAACAGACCAAAAAATAATGAAAAAAATAAAGTGAATAATAATATGCTTCATACTTTCTCTGATGTGGCTAGCATCTGTCACCATGGGTCCTTTTGAATTGGATCATTTCATTACTGAGAATAGCTAAGTCTTTTATATTTTATCATTGTAAAATATTTCTATTATTATGTACAAGTGTTTCCTTGGTTCTTAGCACTTCATTTTGCATTAGTTTGTTCAAATTTTTCAGGTTTTTTTGGTCTGAAATTAACCTACTCATCATTTCTTATAGCATAATAGTATTCCGTTACTATCATATACTTGTTTAGCCGTTCTCCAATTTATGGGCATCCCCTTGATCTCCAGTTCTTTACCACCACAGAAAGAGTTGCTATGAACATTTTTGTAGAAATGAGTCCTTTTTTTGTCTCTTTGGAATACAGATCTAGCAGTGGTATTGCTGGATCAAAAGGTATGTACAGTTTGATTACTCTTTGGGCATAATTCTAAATTGCTCTCCCGAATGGCCAGACCAGTTCACAACTCCACCAACAGTGCATTTGTGTCTAAATTTCCCACATCTCTTCCAACATTTATTATTTTCCTTTTCCATCATATTAATTGATCTTGTAGATTTAAGGTCATACCTCAGAGTTGTTTTAATTTGAATTCTCTAAACAATAGTCATTTAAAGCATTTTTTCATATGGCTTTGATTTGTTCATCTGAAAATGTTTATATATTTTGACAATTATCAGTTGGGGAATGATGTATGTTATAATTTGATTCAGTTCTCTACGTATTTAAGAAACTGAAGCCTTTGTCAGAAGTACTTGCTATAAAAATTGTTTTCCAGTTCCCTACTTTTCTCTTAATCTTAGTTGCATTGGTTTCACGTGCGCAAAATATTTTTAATTTAATATAATCAAAATTACCTATTTTGCGTTTCATATTGCTCTTTATTTCTTGTTTGGTCATAAATTTTTACCTTCGCTATATATCTGGTAGTTAAACTATTCATTGCTCTTTTAATTGCTTATGGCATTATCCTTTGTAATTACACAATTTCAAAGAACTCATATTGACAAAATCACAGATCAATTGACATATTTAGGTGTTATATTCACAGAACTGAGTTCTGTGAAACAAAGATTACAAAATGGCCTCATCCCTGCCCTCAAAGAATTAATAATCTAATTGAGAGGAAAGAGAGGGTGTGGATAGAGTCTTATTATAGAGCCTCTCATGCTATATGGTGATAATGGGGTGTGGGAACTTTCTCTCTGCCTGTGCTTTATGGAGATTTCTTGAAGGTTTTTCCCTGCTTAGTACCCCACTGGCTGGTACTCTGCAGCTCAATTCTACTTCTTCTCCCAGACCCATAGGTAAGCTCTATTAGGCACTTCTCTGCCAGGTACCCATCTTTCCTCCTCACTCCAAGAAGGAACATAGGGAATGGGTTTTCCTCACTCCTGGAACTGCTCCAGTAATTAAGACTGTTCTCTATGGAATTCTCCACTATCCTTCATACCATCTTTCTCCCTCCTCAGTGAAAGGGAAATAAATTTTAGTTATAGCTCTATAGGAAAGTTTTTTTTGTAAGTGTAATATGGCACTTGATATCATTTTGTTGGGTAATACCTGCACAACTAATCATTCACAATAAAGATACTTTTAGATCTTAGCCATTTACTTAAATTAGGCACCATCATAGATGCTAATATATGAAATCAATGCATAAATAAAAATATATTACAACATACACATAAATCTAAATAATGCTTTCCTGCCAACGTACTCAACAGTGATGGTAAAGAGTGTCGCATACAGAAACCTGCAAGAAAGCCTATGGAGGAGAAAGTCACATGCTCAGGGAAGCTCACAATTTTAAACTACAGGTTTTGATGCTATTGGTCCATTTAAGAACATTGGCATTGCAGAAAATTGTTCCACTGCTCATGACTTCACTATTAGTCTTGACTCTTCAACTTGACAAATCCTCTTCTCTACTAGAACATAGAGTTTACTAGCTCTACAATCACCCTTAAAAGGATGTTTACAAAGTATCACCTCTTAATGTAAATATAAATTGTCTTTCAGACAGAACTTATTAATACTACTTAAATGATAGATTAGAACATCAAGAAGGGACTGAAAGACTTGGGAAGTGTTCATGGATAGTCAATAGATTACTAATCCAAAGTAACTGGGCCAGCTGACAATAGTGGACTTTTCAGTGTCAGCAATGTGAGAAATGACATGGCCTGTGTTTTTGGTGTGGATTCCCTGGTCATTTAGTACAAGCATAGATAGTCACAAGATCAAAATAGGAGGAAAGGGTAGGTAGGGAACTGGTCATTAGAAGTCTACCTGAATTCTCAGTTGTCAAGGATAGGGCTGACTAGGGCCCATTTGGACAAATGTTCTAATATAAGAGGTCTAGGTCACCTGGCCTAGTGATGTAGTCAGAAATATTCTTGCCTCAGTGGAGGATATGGGCAATGTTCCTCTCTACTCAGAAGAGTAGGTTCAAAACTCTTTGATGATTCTACCACAATGGCAGTGAGTTGAGAATGTTTTTGTTTTTTTTTTAAATCTTTATAGGTCCTTGGGATAAGAACTTTGAACAATCAAACCTTTCTGATAATTTTAAAGTTATCTGGTTTGCCCCAGTGAGAGATCCAAAACTTATTTGGATCATTCTTGAATAGGCAGGGTTACACTAGGGAAACTTCCAGATGCCCTTTGATATAGAGATCTAGAAGATATTTGTCTGGTACTCCAAGGCAATGGAGATGTTTGGGTATGCTTTGTATAGAAAGGACATATAGGAATTTTATCAAGTTGCTAATTGAATGGTTTTACATTGAGGTAGTCATGGAAAAGTTTTTTCCCAGGGCAGTTTAGTTTCTCACCCAAATGCTGAGCAGATGACTTTCTAATAATGGTGGTTCTCTAATTCTTGTAGGGATAGACTCTCATGCCCAGGGAACTTTGAAGGGATCAGGCTTTCCCTCTGAGAGGGGAAGTTTGATTTTCTTATCTTTTTTTCCTATGACCTATTAGAACTTGGTAAAATGATATTTGTTTGTTAAACTGTGTCACCAAATATTTGGAAGTATGAAAGGATGTTAATTACTGAATTTGATTACAAATTGTACCCTACAGACTTTCTCCAAGACTTTACTACAAATCAGCGGGGAAAGCATGCAAAAAGGATAATGAACTGCTTAAATCACTGTAGTGCTCTCCAGGGTTTGGAACTATGGACTTTGACAAAATGCTCCAGCAGATTTTCTGAGGACAGCAAATATGAAAACTGGGCATGAGTATAGCAATAACATATTATCCTCTGAGGCCATTTAGCTAGTGAAAACATCCATCTTAGTCAATAAGCATTTCTTAGTCAATTGCTATATATCAGGCACTGGGCTAAATGCTAATAATACACATACAAACAGAAAGAAAGACACTTCCTGTCATGAAGGAGCTTTCACTCTAACTGAAAAGGAGCTGGAAATTGAGGGGAGAGGGAAGAACGAAGGTACCAGGTAAGGGTAGAGTTGATGAAGAATGTCCTGTAGAGAGAAGTTGGAAGAGCAGCCTGGAAAGGTTGACCTTGGATGTTTCCTTAAAATTTTACATTTTAGAAGGAACCATCTCACTAGAGGGAGAAGTTAATGGGATGGATGGTGAAGTCAGTTCTGGTATAATGAGATATATGACCCCTGAAAGCACATGCTATACCAACTAGTACAATTAAAACCACAAGGCTTATGAGGAACACAGAGGCACAAAACTAAAAATCTTCATCAGTGACATGTTAAAAAATGGAATTTAATTAAAATGGTAGCATAATTTTATACATGTTTTGTGGATAAGATATACATCAATATTACAAATAAAACATAGCAAATACATAAATACTACAATAAGTAATGGTTATATCTACTACCTCCTTCTAGCACTAAGCCTGAGCTTTGGTTTCCACAGAGTCCAGGATAGCAAAATCTACAAGTTGGACAGACAGTATGAGAGGCCATGGTGTGTGTGTGTGTGTGTGTCTGTGTGTGTGTGTGTGTGTGTGTGGTTTGGATCAGCCTTCCTCTGCCCACAGGTACCAGATGTACCAGAAGATATACAGTAAATATGACTTTGAAAATGATCAAAGTTTGTTGGGAGCAATTACGAAGTGGTACAGCTTCTTCATTCTCTCTGTTTCACAAGAAAGAAATTGAGCATAAGCAAAAATAAAGAAATTCAAAGTTTGCATTATGCTCTAATTGTTTCCTAATAGATCAGTTGTACTGGAACAAATTCACATTTTCAAAACAAGCATTATAGCAGAGTTGACTGTGCTTTCAATATGAGAAGTAATCTACCAGTGAAGTGAACTTCCAGGGTGAAAGGTTTCTATTTTATGGTAAAGAACATGTGGAGCAGCCTGGGGAGAAATGAACACATAGTTGACCTGGATTCTCTTTCTTTTATCTATTTATTTATTTATTCATTCATTTATTTATTTTTAAATTTATTTATTTAAGCTTTCAACATTCATGTCCACAAAATTTTGAGTTCCAAATTTACTCCACATTTCTCCCCTCCCCCACCCCAAAATGCCGAGCGTTCTAATTACTTCTATCACCAATCTACCCTCCCTTCTAATATCCCTCTCTTCCCTTATCCCCTTCTTCTCTTTTGTCCTGTAGGGCAAGATAAATTTCTATACCCCATTACCTGTATTTCTTATTTCTTAGTTGTATGCAAGAACAATACTCAACAATTGTTCCTAAAACTTTAACTTCCAACTTCTCTTCCTCCCTCTTTCCCCACCCATCCCCATTGGGAAGGCAAGCAATTCAATACAGGCCATATCTGTGTAGTTTTGCAAATGATTTCAATAATAGTTGGGTTGTATAAGACTAACTATATTTCCCTCCATCCTATCCTGCCCCCCATTTCTTCTGCTCTCTTTTTTGACCCTGTCCCTCCCCAAGAGTGTTGAATTCTAATTGCTCCCACCTTCCACTGCCCTTCTTTCCATCACCCCCACCCCCTGCTTATCCCATTCTCCCCCCTCTCCTCTATTGTAAGATAGGTTTTCATACCAAAATGAGCGTGCATTTTATTCCTTCTTTTAGTCAAATGTGATGAGAGTAAGCTTCATTTTCTTTCTCTCACCTCCCCGCTTTTCCCTCCACTGAAAAGTCATTTACTTGCCTCTTTTATGAGAGATAATTTGCCCCATTCCCTTTCTCCCTTTCTCCTTCCTATATATTTCTCTCTTATCCCTTAATTTCATTTTTTTAAGATATGATCCCATCCTATTCAATTCACCCTGTGCTCTCTCTCTCTCTCTCTGAGTGTGTGTGTGTGTGTGTGTGTGTGTGTATGTGTAATCCCACTAACTACCCAGATACTGAAAAAAGTTTCAAGAGTTACAAATATTGTCTTTCCATGTAGGAAGGTAAACAGTTAAACTTTAGTAAGTCCCTTATGACTTCTCTTTGCTATTTACCTTTTCATGCTTCTCTTCATTCTTGTGTTTGAAAGTCAAATTTTCTTTTCAGCTCTGGTCTTTTCATCAAGAATGCTTGAAAGTCCTCTATTTCATTGAAAGACCATTTTTTCCCCTGAAGTATTATACTCAGTTTTGCTGGGTAGGTGATTCTTGGTTTTAGTCCTAGTTCCTTTGACTTCTGCAATATCCTATTCCATGTTCTTCGATCCCTTAATGTAGAAGCTGCTAGATCTTGTGTTATCCTGATTATATTTCCACAATACTTGAATTGTTTCTTTCTAGATGTTTGCAATATTTTCTCCTTGACCTGGGAACTCTGAAACTTGGCCACAATGTTCCTAGGAGTTTCTTTTTTTGGATCTCTTTCAGGAGGTGATAGGTGGATTCTTTCAATATTTGTTTTGCTCTCTGGTTCTAGAATATCAGGGCAGTTTACTTTGATAATTTCATGAAAGATGATGTCTAGGCTCTTTTTTTTGATCATGGCTTTCAGGTAGTCCCATAATTTTTAAATTGTCTCTCCTGGATCAATTTTCCAGGTCAGTTGTTTTTCCAATGAGATATTTCACACTATCTTCAATTTTCCCATTCTTCTCTCTTTGTTCTGTGATATCATGGTTTCTCACAAAGTCCTTAGCCTCCATCTGTGCCATTTTAATTTTGAAAGAACTATTTTCTTCAGTGAGTTTTTGAACCTCCTTTTCCATTTGTCTAATTCTGCTTTTGAAAGCATTCTTCTCCTCATTGGCTTTTTGGACCTCTTTTGCCAATTGAGTTAACCTATTTTTAAAGATGTTATTTTCTTCAGCATTTTTTTGGGTCTCCTTTAACAAGGTGTTGACCCGCTTTTCATGACCTGCTTTTCATGATTTTCTTGCATTTCTCTCATTTCTCTTCTCATTTTTTTCTCCACCTCTCTTACTTGGTTTTCAAAATCCTTTTTGAGCTCTTCTATGGCCTGAGACCACTGAATATTTATTTTAGAGGTCTGAGATACAGAAGCCTTGACTTTTATGTCTTTCCCTGATGGTAAGCATTATTCTTCCTCATCTGAAAGGATGGGAGAAGATACCTGTTCACCAAAAAAGTAACTTTCTATAGTCTTATTTTTTTCCCCTTTTTTGGGCATTTCCCCAACCAGTTACTTGACTTTTGGGTTCTTTGTCAAGAGTAGGGTATACTCTGGGGATCTATAAGATCTCAGTTCCTCCAAGGTAGCACAATCAAGCATGTACACTGGTCTGGGAGCAACTAGAGATTTTTGTGCCCAGAATCTTAGCAGTTTCCTCTTCACAACCACCTCGCCTCCAGTTCTGCCAAGCCAGCACTTGGGGATGAGATTCAGATAAGTTGCATGGGCAGGGCCACCATTCAGTATGAGATAAAGATCAGCTTCTGCAGGGCATCTACACAGGGTTGAGGTAAGAATTAGCTGCTCAGTGCCCCCAGGGGTTTTACAATCCAACAATGGATGCAGGCTCCTGTAGGAACTGCTGCCACCTGCCTGATGTTGCCTCTGTGGCCACTGCTTGAGGTTGGAGCTATGAGAAGGCCCTTCGCCCTTCTTCCTTCCCAGCCAGCTGAAAAAACCTTGTCACTGACCTTTGGTGCCTGCAGGTTGAGGGATCTGAGAACCGCTGCTACTGCAACTGGAGTTTCTGCTCCCAAGGCATCCTCCTCCCAGAGCTTCACTGCACAGCCAAGGCTGGGCTGGGCTCCGCTCCATGTCTGGTGCAACAGACATTTCCCATTGGCCTTTCAGGTCACCCTGGGCTGGAAATCTCCTCCACTCTGTTGTTCTCCACTTCTTCTGCTACAGAATTTGTTGAGAGTCCCTCTCTACAGGTATTTTATGGGCTGTGGTGTAAGAGCTAGCATATGTGTGTCTTTTTACTCCACCATCTTGGCTCCACCCCATGGATTCTCTTTCTTAAAGTGGAGATTCATAGAGTTGGTTCCATGGTCCATCAGTCATAAGCATTAGACTAAGTAGGGGGAAAACATCTTGATCTTTAGATGTCCTTAAAAGACTCTGTATGAACTGAGGGGATATTATACATCAAGTATGTTAGGATAGAAGAAAGTTTGTCAAGCTCTGTGATTGTCTAAAAGATAGAAGAGCAGTTTTGAACTCAGGAGATGTGAGAGTCTCTCAGAGGAAGCCTCCAGTCAAACCTCTTAAGAAAGAATTGCTTTGGGGATTTGAGGCAAGGAGAAAATCACTTGCCACAGTCTAGGCCTCCATCTCTTTCCATGCCTCTAAATTTGACTTTGGCTGGAGGAGGATGCTGTGAATTTCAAATAGCCCAGAGAATTTTGGAATTTAGAGTTCCTGTCAGTATCCTGAATAATGGATGTTGGTGTCTCCATCCAGATGAGAAGACAGACTGTATGAAATAAGGAACTCTCTAAGGAATCCAGGAGAGAAGTTGTAGCATATCTAAGGGAAACATTTTAAAAACTCTAGCAAAAAGAATTTCAGGATCAGATCTTTGCCATATGTACTCTAAGTTGGGGTTCACTTTCCCTTTGGATTCATTAAATACTGGTAGGAGTATGTGTCACAGACTTTGGGGGGATATTTTACATTATACCCTATCATATAAAATGTCTATTTCTAAAAGCAATTTAGGTTTGGCAGGCTAAGTAATGTCATCTGATAATCAGGGAGGAGGTCACATTGATGGGTAATTATGAGGAAGATAATACATAAAAAGGAAAACTTGCTTGTGCCTTTGGATCTGTTCTTCTCATTTGTTCTTTGTTTTTGAAAAGGACTATGATGTCAGGAAGATGATGCCACAATTTGAAAGTGAAATTGATTAAAGTGAGGAAGGGCTGTACAAGGTCACCAACCTCACACTGTCCTTCAGAGTCATCTGGGTCTAGTGACAAGATGTAGATCAGGACAAGTGGAGATGCTCCCTACCCCCATGGATCTAGAGGCATGAACAAGAGAGTGGACAGCATTGGTGTGGATAGTGATGGATATCACATCTCCAGGAAAATGCTAGATTTTAGTTAGTACCAGGACATGGCAGGAATGTAGGAAAAAGAGACTTCATATAAAGAGCATTTTGCTCAACACAGAGTGTGAGAGGGGGTGAGAGTGACAGAATATAGGGAGTAGGTAGAAAAGAATAGGGACTAGAGATGGATATAGCTATATTGAATATGGTGTCATTGTCTTATATTAGTAAACTTGTTACAAAAAAAAATATTTCTAAGGAGCATAAAAGTACAGAGCCAAGGATTTATGAATTAAGGTAAAACTTTGGGGTATGTTGAAATCCCACGTGATAAGAAAATATTTTATAAATTAAGCCCTAGAGGACAATAACAGATTAAATTTAATTCTCTTTCAGTTGGAGATAGTTGCAAAAGAGTTCTCAGAGATAAAGTGTTTTTTTTTTTTTATTAGAGAAGGTAATAGATAATTCAATAGCAAGAACAGATACATAGATCTGTCTCTGAGACCATTTATACTTGTGGCCTCTTTTCAGGTAAGCAAAGAATACAATATAATGAAAGGTTATCTGAGGAATTTGAGGCAACTTGGATAATTTAGATAATAAAGACCCAGATAACACCAAGAAAAACATGGGACTAGGGAAAGGAAGAAGAATTTCACCTGTATTTTCAAAATAATTGCTATTCCGTAAACCTGGCCTCCCTTGGAATTCCACAGTCCAGGTGATACCAGAGATAGAGACTTTCACAACACACATGTGCAGGCTACCCCTGAATCAGATTAAAATGTAATTGGGTAATGTTTTACAAAAGAAATAATAATATACAGTAAAACATATCTAACATCACATTTTAAAACTAAGTCAATATATTGCCTACAAGGATCTTTATGTACAGATTAGTGACTCTCATTTCAGTTTGAGATTGACATTCTTAATTGGGTTGTTTTATACTGCTAAGAAATGCTCTACAAAGCTAAGATCCAGAGGTAACTAACAGTTTGTATCCTCTGCTCACCTAAGCAGAATCACCACAGGCTTATGACTTCTTGGCATGCTTCATGTCAAGGCAGGCCAAGTCAAATGGAGAGAAAGGTTAATAGTCACATAATGCAGGCAAAAAAACTATTGGAGGGAAAAAATCCCTACTTAATTATGTCCATAGATCAAACTAGAAAACTGATCCATTTTCCTTTCCCACAGCAGTCACATCACAGATCTTCCAAAAGATGAATTTGAAGAAATTTTTAAAAATCTATTGATAAAAATTATGAAAACAGGAAGGGGTAAAAGGAAAAAAATGGTAAGCTAAAGTGATTAGGAACCAAAGAGAGAGAACGTTAAGAGCTTTTATTCTAAAAAAATGTATTTTTGTAAATGTTCATTTGCTTGCAAGATTATTGAGGTACAGATAGATCAGTTAGACATGAAGAAGTAACTTTCCTTTTGGAAAATACTTATTTTTATTAAAATTTTTTAATTATAAAGAATGAACCAAAGGTAGTATTTAACTCAACACTCAAGGAAATAATGTGTTCACAAATAATGACATTCATGCCATATTGTCAAAGATTTCTTTGTTAGGAGAAGTTAAAAGGAAAATAAGCAGACACAAAGCCCAGAAAATTTATACAGAAAAATAAAAGTGGGTGTGAAAGAAAATTAATACCATAAAAGGCTAATGTGACCTATGTTATATTTTCCAAGACTGGATCCATGCATTATACTAGTTGAACTGCAGCTGAACTTGGAATCTATTCCATATTTTTGAGTTCTGAACATCCTAACTCCTAAGTCATGCTCTAGGGAACCATGTACAATTTAGTCTCAACTGCTGCAGAGAACACAACACAACCAGTCTGGACTAAGATAAGAGGACATTGTATTTCTCATCAATTTCATGACTGTCAGTCAGAAGCTCAGCATTTTTCAACTTGGGGCTATTGTGACCTTGCTAGCTGCCAACGTTTTAGTCTCCAGTCTCTCCCTCCAGTACTTTCAAAAGCACATGGGTGTGTGCGAACAGGGAACACAGCAAGAGTGGGAGGGATTGTAACTCCAGCCAGAAGCCACATCAGGCTTTTTTTTCCTAACGTACAGTCTCCTGATTCTTTGGAATAAGCTATTACAGACACGGCCAAGGGAAATGAAAGTTTGGGGTGTGGGGGAAGTTGATAAGAGCAAGGGAATTAGGTCTTTATTCTGCTTTGGCCATAGCTTGCCAAGGCATAGAAAGTGCAATCCAAGGGAGGCAGAGGGAAAATCTCCAAATTGGCTAATGCAAAGTTACTGCAGAGCAAAGGATTAGGCTGAAAGTGTCAAAATTTCAGATTATATTTAATAAACTCTATGAAGTTTTTACGACAGGGATAGGAATGCCTGAAAATATCATTATTCCAGAATCTGCATAAGCTTGATTTCTTGGATCACAGATGTAAATCAAACCAACGGATGAAATATGATACTTTACACGCAGAAGTCTATTATTTCCACTTAAGGCTTTTTCTTTTGTTCTGTCAACTGTTGGGCATGTCTTGGTTAGCCAGAATATGAGAATAGGGACCTGAAAACTATACAGATGGAATACACACACACACACACACACACACACACACACACACACACACACATACACGTATGAGTGTATGTATGTATATACACCTATAAACTTAGTCCCACTTGCTCTTCATATGTTTTTAATTCTTTCTTTAACCACTGCTGCTAATTATCATTTTTATTATCTAAATAATGTTTTTCTTGCTGTTAATCATTCTGCTTTACACTGCCACAAAATGCTAGAATTCATTCTCTTAAGTAAGATATCAGCAATATAAAATAAAAGGGACATTTAGCAATTTTTCTGGTGAATGTAGTGAATGGCAAATTTAGTTTGCTCTGAATTACCCAGTTTGGCAGTTTATGCTCCCCACAATGCAGCAGTACTAATAATGACTGACATTTGCATAGCTATTTGAGCTACAAAACGATCCTGGGAAATAGATGCCATTATGATTTTAATTTGTATACAGATGAGGTAACTAAATTTGAAAAAATATTAAATGGCCTGCTCACGGTTACACAGCTAATGTCTCAGGTCTTCCTGACCCTAAGTCTAGCACTCTATCTACTTTACTGCAGTCTGTTAGTAATTACTATGGAAACAGGTCATTGCCTAAACAGTAAACATAGTCCAATGGGGGGGCCCTAGGGAACACCACTCTTATTCTATCAACAAGCCTCAGGACTTGCTTTGATAACATTTTTTAAGGATATTTTGTGCAACCACTTCCCCTTGGCTTCCTGGGCTCCCTACCACCCAAGAGATGGTACAATCACTTCTATTCACTTCAAGTCATTGTTCCCTGAAAATAGTATATAACTCTTCTAAAGGAGTTTTTAATTTTACCACATACTACAAGGAATTATATGCTTGCTGGTGGGAGAGGTATTTAACAAATTAAAGGGAAATTTTAGAACATAATAAGAGCGTATAAAACTCATGCCTCTAAGACAAGCATGGAAACATAATACACATTACATTTTTGTCTTAAGTGTGTGTTTGTACTTGTGCACATCATTTCTGAGCCTAGCTATTAAATGGTGAGCCAGGATTACGAACAATCAGGTCCTACAATGGAATTGGCTTTACCAGCACTGAAAAATGCTTGTCCCAAACATAATTTCCTTGGGTGGGACACATGTGGGGAATAGATGACAGCTGTATACTCAGGCAGCTGCCTCATGAGAAGTAAGTGAGGCAACCACAACAAGGAGGGAATGGGAAAAGCACATCTTCAGACAATGAAATACAGCTGTGGTCTATTGCAAAGGAGCAACGGGAGACCAAATAGTCTTGAATATAAATCTCAGTCATGCTGTGATGTCAGGGTCGATTCAGGATGACTGTGAGGCTAGGAAGAGATTGACAAAGAGCAAGAGAATGGTAAATAGTATCTGTAGCCAAGGACTCAAGAAAGCTCCTTCATGTGTAGATGTTCAGTGATTAGACTGAATCATAGATCAGCCTTCTCAGACACTCACAGAACCAAATAGCAGTCACTCTTCATAAACAGTTTAACTTCCAAAACTTCCAAATATGAAAGATGCTGATGTCATTTCCCCATGTATTATACATTCATAGTCCTATGCATAGGGAAAGTAGGTCTCCCATCTGTTTTGATTTAAGGGTTACTACAAAGATCTATCTGCCCTGAAATAGCGTATTAATCTGATTACAGTTTGTACTTCTTGCCCTTACTCTTGTACACCTGCCTGGTCCCCCACACAAAGCCCAGCTATTCCTGAGTATGGCTTAGAGCTGGTTTTATTTCTCAATATGTATACATACATCTTTCTCACCTCCCCCAACCCTAAGATGGTAAGTAATTTGATGTATAAAACATATTTCCATATTAGTCATGTTGTGAAATAAGAAAAAAAACCAAAAAGAAATAATCATAAAAACAGTGAAAAATAGTATGTTTTGATCTGCACTTTTTCTGGATGTGGATAGCATTTTTCATCATGAATTCTTTGAAATTGTCTTGGATCATTTTATTACTGAGAATAGCTAAGTCATTCATAATTGATCATTGTACAATACTGCTGTTACTGTGTATACATTTTCTGGTTCTGATCATTTCACTTTGCGTTCGTTTGTGCAAGTTTTTCAGGGTTTTTTTTTTTTTTCTGAAATCAACCTACTCTTTTCTTATACCATAATAGTATTATTATCATATACCATTACTTGCTTGGCCATTCTCTAATTGATCTTGCTTAAAAAGTGTTTGTGTATTTTATATTTTCTGCAGTTATTTTAAGTGAAATTCCTCTTTCTCTTTCTGCTGGGAATTGTTGGTAGTATATAAAAATGTTGATGGTTTATGTGGGTTTATTTTATATTCTGCACCTTTGCTAAAATCATTGATCATTTTAACTAGATTCTCTAAACATGCCATCATCTGCAAAGAGTGAAGGATTTTGTTTCTTCAATGCCTATTCTAATTCCTTTATTTTTTTTCTATTGCTATAGCTAGCATTTTAATACAATACTGAATAATAGTGATCCTGAGCATCCTTGTTTCACCCCAATCTTATTTAAAAGACTTATAGCTTATTCCCATTACCAGTAATGCTTGCTGATGGTTTTAGATAGATAATCATGGTTTTTGTTGTTGATGTAATCAATCATACTGACAATTTTCCTAAGGTTGAACCAACCCTGCATTCCTGGTATAAATCCCACGTGTGATATATACTCCTGTAATCTCCTTGCTAGTATTTCATTTAGAATGTTTGCACTGATATTCATTAGGGAAATTGCTTTATAAATTTCTTTCTGTTTTTGCTCTTCATGGTTAAAGTATCAACACCATATTTGTGTTTTCAAAGGAATTTAGTAGAACTCCTTCTTTGTTTATTTTCCCAAATAGTTACAAATTAATTGTTCTTTAAATGTTTGGTACAATTCATTTGTGAGTCCATCTGGTCCTGGAAATTTTTTTTCTTGGGGAGTTCATATATGGTTTATTCAGTTTCTTTTTTAAAGATGGTATTATTTAAATATTCTATTTCTTCTCTTAGTCTGAGCAATTTGTATTTTTGTAAATATGCACCCATTTCACTTAGATCATCAGTTTTCTTGGAATATAATTGGAAAAAATCCCTCCCAATAGTTATTTTAATTTTATCTTCACTAGTGGTACATTCACCTTTTGCATTTTTGATATTTAGTTTTCTTTTTCTTTAATCAAAATAATTAATTTTCAAAATCAATGATTTATTTATTTTGTTTTTACAAATCAAAACAGATCCTAGTTTTATGTGTTAGTTCAATGGTGTTCTTACTTTCAATTTTGCTAATCACTTCTTTTACTTTCAGGATTTCCAATTTGGTATTTAATTGGGAATTTTTAATTTGTTCCTTTCTTATTTTTTTCAAATTGCATACTCAATACATTGATCTGCTCTTTCTCTATTTTATTGATGTAAACCTTTAACCATATGAATTTTTCCCTAAGTGCTGCTTTGGCTACATTACATAAATTTTTGTAGTTTGTCTCATTGTTATTTTCTTTAATGAAATTATTGGTTACTTCTATGACTTGTTCTTTGACCCACTCATTCTTTACAACTAGATAATTTAGCTTCCAATTAATTTTTAATTTGTGTTTCCATGGTCCTTTATTGAATATAATCTTAATTCCCTTATGGTCTGAAATTTAATATTTAGTATTTCTCCTTTTCTACATTTATTTGTGAGGTTTTTATGCTTTACTACAGACCAGTTTTTGTGAATGTGCCAGGTAGAGCTGAGAGAGATACTCCTTTCTGTTTCCATGCAATCTATCAAATCTTAACTTTTCTAAAATTCTATTCATCTCCTTATCTTCTTTCTCATTTATTTTATGGTGTGATATACTAGCTCAGAGAGGGAAAAATTGAAGTACTCTACGAGTATAATTTTACTGTCTATTTCCTCCTATGACTCATTTAACTTTTCATTTAAGAATCTGAGTGTTATGCCATTTGGTTCATGTGTCTTTAGTACTGATATTGCTTAATTGTCTATGGTCCCTTTTTGCGAGATGTAGTTTCCTTCCTTATCTCTTTTAATTAAGTCTATGTTTGCTTTGGATTTGAGATCATAATTACTCTCCTTGTTTTTGTTTTTGTTTTTGTTTTTTTACCTCAACTGAAGCAAAATAAATTCTACTCCAGCCCCTTATTATTATTCAGCATTTGTCTCTCTGCTTCAAGTGTATTTCTTGTAAATGACATATTGTAGGATTCTGTTTTCTAATCCATTCTCTTACCTGCTTCCATTTTATGGGTAGTTTCATTCCATTCACATTCACAGTTATAATTTCTAACTGTATATTTCTCCATCCTGCTTATCCTTCTTTTTTTTTTTACCCTGTCCTTCCTCAATAGTCTATTTTGCTTCTGACCACTGCCTTCTTTCTATCAGGTTCCTGCCTTTCTCTTATTCCCTTCTTCTCTTTCTTCTCTTTTTGGAAAATAGATTTATATAGCTAAGTAGGTATATTATTTCCTCTTTGAGCCAATTCTGATGAAAGTAATGTTGAAGCATTATCCACCTTTTCTTTGTATGCCTCTTTTATGTGATGTAATTCCCCCCATCCTTCCTATCCCTTCCACCTTCTCCCAGGTTATCATTCTTTTTCACCCCTTATTTTTTTGAGATCCTTCCATCATAATCAACTTACATCTGCACCATCTGTCTGTGTATTCTCTTTTAAACTGCTCTAATAGTGATAAAGTTCTTAGTAGTTATACGTATCATCTTCCCACATATGAAAAAGTTTAATCTTATAATTTTCTTTCATATTTACCTTTTTATGCTTCTCTTGGGTCTTGTGTTTGAATGTCAAATTTTCTATTCCACTCTAGTCTTTTCATTAAGAGTGCTTGAAAGTCCTCTATTTCATTTCTCTGAGAGAATTACAATCAGTTTTGTTGGGTAGATATTGGTTGTAATCCTGGTTTCTTTGCCTTCTGGAATATCATATTCCAAGTCCTTCACTCCTTAAATGTGGAAATTGCTAAATATTTTGTGATCTTGACTGTAGCTTCATGGTATTTGAGTGAATTCTTTCTGGTTGCTTGCAATATTTTCTCATTGACCTTGAAGCTCTGGAATTTGGCTACGATATTCCTTAGAGTTCTCATTCGGGGATCTCTTTCAGGAGGTGATCAGTGGATTCTTTCAGTGCCTAAGATATCAGGGCAGTTTTCCTTGATAATTTCTTGAAATATGCTATTTAAGTTCCCTTTTTTTGATCATGGTTGTCAGGTAGTCCAATAGTGCTTAAATTATCTCTTCTGGATCTATTTTCCAGATCATTTGTTTTTCCAATGAAATATTTCACAGCTTTTTCTATTTTTTTCATTCTTTTGACTTTGTTTTATTATTTCTTGATGCCTCATTAGCTTTCACTTGCCCAAATCTAATTGTTAAGGAATTATTTTCTTTAGGTATATTTTATGTATATTTTTATATTTCTTTACATATATTTATGTATGTATCTTTATGCACATTTTTATATTTCTTTACATTTCTAATTTTCATACCTTTTTTGCCATTTGGCTAATTCTACTTTTTAAGTAGTTCTCTTCAGTTGATTTGTATGCCTTTTTTACTATTTGGCCAATGCTGTTTTTTAAAGGTATTATTTTCTTCAGTGCCTCCTTTTTGTTCCTCTTTTATCAAACTATTAACTTTCTTTTCATAATTTTCTTGCATCACTTCTCATTTCTTTCCCCAGCTTTTCCTCCACCTCTTTTATTTGGTTTTTAAACCCCTTTTTGACCTCTTCCAGGAATTTTTGTTAGCCCTATTATCAATTCATATTTTTCTTTAAGGCTTTACTTAAAGGTGTTTTGATGTCATTGTTTTCTTCTGATCTTTTGTCTTAATCTTTTCTGTCACCATATTAAGTTTTTGTGGTTAGCTTTTTCTATTGTTGTTGGTGTTATTTGCTCATTTTCCCAGCTTATTTGACTTTTAATTTTATATTAAAGTTGGACTCTTCTCCTGATGTGCAGAGGGCACTGTCCCAGGCTTCAGGTTTTTCATGCTGCTGTTTTCAGAGCTGGTTCTGTGGGTCTGTAAGTTTCCAGCACTTCTAACATGGCATAATCCAAGGAAAGGTTTGTTCACTTTTCTCCTGGCCTGTGCTTTGGTCTTTACCCAGGAAGGGACCTTGTTCCCCTAGAGTTACAAGTACTAGTATTCTTTTTCTTCTTCTGAAACTGATCAGGTTCCCTACTTCCTTGTAGTCACAAGTGCTGTCCCTCCTTTTGCCCCTGGAACTGTGACTCACAGTTCATCTCTTTTGTGTTGCAAACATTAGTGTTCCTTTCTGTTTTGGAAATGAGATCAAGTCCCCTACTCCTTTGTGAGGGATCATAAGCATTCTTCTCTGCCCTGGAAGTATGGCTAGGGCCCTGTAGCCACAAACACTAGTGCTCTTCTTCACCTTAGAGTGACTGTCTGGAATTACATATAAGCAATTTTGTGAGGGTCCTATACCCAGTGCTAACAAAAGGTCCCCTATAACCCATTTCTGACCACTTGCTTGACCCCTTATTGCCACTGGCCTGAGAGCTCCCAAAGTTACTGCCGCCTCTAAAGTCTGCTGTTGATGCCTCATAGGATAAGCTGTACTCCAGGCCAACCACCACTCTGGTGTCATAGACTGCTCCTGACAATCTCCTAAATTGTCTTGGACTGGAAAAAATGTCTTACTGCGACCTTTGGCAGAATTCAATTTGAGGTCTTATTTTAAAATTGTTTGAAGGAATGTTGGGAGAGTTCAGCTGAGTTGCTGCCTGCATTGTGCCATCTTGGCTCTGCAATGATTCATTTTCTTTCACTGGACCATTGAATAGGATTATCATATATCTGTTTGGCTTACATGAGACTGACATTCACTGACCAGAGAAAGGAGAAATGAAGATAGTTGGAAAATTCAAACCAGGTTTGTGAAATTGAGAAGTTAAAGGGAAATAGAAAGTAGAGGACCTACTGCTAATGGAGGAGTGCCTTACCTGGACTGAGTTATGTCTGAAGGTGAAATTTTTGGAATCCTCTAGAATCTAGGGCCATTCCCTCATCTCCCTCCGATGCTTCAAAATGCCTAAATGGCATAACTTCCAGGTATCTGCTGCATCCATCTATTATTCACATATTCCCTCAAAAGCAGAGGGAATGGACCCAGAGCTTAAGTGCACATGTGAGTTACCATTAGTGGCATGATTTTTAAAGAATCAGGAAATATAAATGTGTTACATATGGATTAGACCATAATAAAATGATGATGTGGGTTATGTTAGCCTCTAGTGTCCTGGTATTCATCCTTTTAGGGTTTTCAAGTTCCCGCAGATGCCCACTTATTCCATTGGGCTTGATCTGATAAAGGGCTAGACTCCTTTGCTCCTATGCTTTGAACCTCCTCTTCTCAACTCTATTATCTACTTATCCTATGTCCCATTTTGAGGTCAGTGGATTAATCTGATAAACTAACTTCATAATAAAACTGATAACATGCAGTGTGACATAGTGGATCAGGAGGATCTTGGGATTTTCACATCTCTACCTCCAACACATCACACTCATTGTATGACTTGATTTTTTTTTACGTTTTTGTACCCCAGGCAGCTCTCTATCATTATAATTTACAGAGAAATTATTGATCTCCTTTGGTGAAAGTTCTGTTCTGGGAGCTTCCTATTTCAATAAATCAAGAATGAACTAAAAATAAATCACATTTAGAAGAAGCACAATAGTATTGTGAAGAAAGCACTAGGCCTGGAGTAGAGAAAAAAGGAATCCTAGCTCTGATAATAGCTATAATAACTGAAGTGAGTGGCCTCACCTATCCTGTATTCTTCAGATTCCTCACTTGTGTGATGATGATAATAATATTTAAAGCATCTTTCCTCACAGGGTCATTATGAGGATTAGATGAGACAATGCTTGTAAAATTGCCATGTAAAATATCAGCTATCATTAATCCACCAGGAGTGTCTGCATTTTAATAGGAATTCTAATAATCAAAACATATTCATTTATTCATTCATTTAACAAATGCTTACTAAGCGCTTACTGTGAGTTAATATTTGTAAAATACTTAGCACAGTGTCTGTCACGTAGTAGGTGCTATATAAATATTAGTTTCCTTTTCCTTCCCCCTACTATTTCCACTTTGTTAGTTTCAGTTGACAATAAAAAGATATCACATTGGAGAGAAAATACTTGTACATGTGTAGCCCCAAGTGTGGATGCAGTGGCCAGCTGTCTGTGCTCTCCAATTTCTTGCCTCTCTTTATTAGAGAAGGGGTTGAAAACCTCCAGAATACCCTCTATTTTTCTCTTGAGTTTTCAGAGGGGAATCTTTCTCCTCCAATCCACTTCCTTTACTCTATCTCCTCTCTAGAGACTGGAGAGGAGCTGCCTGGCCTCAAGGCCCACCAGTAAGCCAGATAGGGAGCTAGTCCAGATGACCTACAACCAATAAAAATAAAATGGCAAGCTCAGAGTCTCAGGGGAAGATAGAAATTCCTAGGTTCTGCTCTGTTTCTGCCTTTGAGAATACTCCATAAAAGTTATAGGATAAGGAGGCTTATAAAACATGTACTCAGATGCTCTCTTTGACCAACAAATAAAGGGTGAGTAGGCCTAGCTTACATATTTTAGGGAGACAATCTTTTAGAGGAGAATTAATGCTACACTTCTACTCTATCAAGTAAAATATGATTTTATAATGAACAAAAATAAATTTAAGATAATGTATTTTTTATACTTTTCCTTCAGTTTTGTGACTATGACTATGTGGTCTGCTATTTTTCTTAAAAAAGTACTTTCAAAAGTCTATATTATCTTTAACTGAGATATGCTTTATGTGTATAGATCATTCCTATGAATATTTTATAGAGATAAGAAAGTAGACATGTGAGTTTTGGCCAATGTCATCTTAGCCACATCTCTTCAGTAACAATGCTATCTGAGATTTTTTTCAAATTATTTAATAATTTCCACTCGTTCAGTTATCTAGAAAACTAATCTCTCAATCCTTTTAAGGTTATATTATTTCCAGCATGAATTTCTTCTTTGTGTACTCATCTCTTCTTCACAATCCATTCTATTTACATGCCATTTCCATTGCCTCAGAGACAGATCAGGGACCAAAGACAAACATACTAGTTTCACTATTGTAATTGAGGAATAAAATTGTGTCTAGAAAAATGATTGTATATTTATTCCATTTTAAAAAAATCTGTATGCTATCCCCTTAAATGTGATTGGTAACGATAATGTGTATGTTGCACCAAGTTTTCTACAGAATTGTTTTCTTGGCTGTTTTGTGTGTTAATAGTGCTTGTAACCTTCAAACAATCTTGTCTTTAACATTTTGCAAATGAGTTCTAAGCCTTTGCTGCTCTTGGTTTCCATGTCTGTCCCATTGTTCTGCCTCTTCCAACTCCTTAGCTAAGAACTTTGCCTCATATTTTACTGAAAAAAAATTGAGGCCATTCATGGAGTCTCTTTTCCTCTCCTTTTCATATCACTCAGATGCCTTCTGTCATTATCTTCCTTCAAGTCTGTCTCACATGAAGAAATGGCCCTTCTCCTTGCCAAGGCCTCTACCTTCAAAAGTGATCCCATTCCATTCTATCCATCTCCTCCAAGAAACTGTTCCCTCTATAATCCCTGCCCTCTGACCCACTTTCAACTTTTCCCTGTGTACCAGATGCCACAGATTACATGCTACAGATATGCCCATGTCTCCCCATCCTCAAAAAATTCTCACTTGATCCATCCATCCTTGTTAACTATCATCCTATATCTACCTTTTGTACCTAAACTGATTGAGAAGGTTGTCTAAAATAGGTGCCTCTACTTCCCCTCTTCTTCCTCTCTTCTGAAACTCTATAATCTGGCTTCTGAACTAATCATTTACCCAAAACTGTTCTCTCAAAAGTAACCACTTATCTCTTACTTGCCAAATTCAATCGCCTTTTCTCATCCTTCTGGACTTCACTCACATCACTGATTACTTATTGTCCTTGATATTCTCTAGTTTTTTGGGATACTTTTGTATTAATCTACCTCTCTGACTGTTTCTTTTCAATTACCTCTGCTGAATCTTCTTTCAGATCATTTCTGCTAACCATTGGGTGTACCACAGAGGTCAGTACTGGGCCTCTTTTTTTCTCCCTCTTTACTGCTTCACTTGGTGATTTCACCAGTTCCCATAGATTCAGTTATGTCTATACAAATGATTTTCAAATCTACTTCTCCAGCCCTATTCTCTCTATTGACTTCTAGTTTCATATCTCCAACTGCTTATTGTCATTTTGAACCAGATGCCTTGTAGATAACTTAAGCTGAACATGTCTAAAGCATGCCTAAAATTCTTTCTCTCAAACCTTCCCTCCTTCCAAACTACCCTATTACTTTCAAGGTTACGACCACCCTCCCAGTCTTCTAGGCTTGCAGCCTATGATCATCCTATACTTTTTGTTATCGCTCATCCCAGTATCCAATCTTTTGACAAGGCCTGTCAATTTCACCTTTAAAACATCTCTCAAATATACCCCCTTCTTTCTTTTGATAATACCACCATTCCAGCACATGTTTATGTCTTATCACTCCTGGATTATTGGAATGGTCTACTGGTTAGTCAACCTGTCATACTCCAGTCCTTTTCCCCACTCTAGTTCTCCCACCATTCAAGCACCAAAGTGATTTTCCTAAAGTGCAAGTATCACTCCTCCTACTCAGTAAACTCCAGCAGTTCCTTATCATCTCCAGAATCAAATAAGAAATTCTCTTTTTGGTGTCCAAAGCCTTTTATAGACTATCTTTCCCCTACTCTTTTCCAGTCTTCTTCCATTTTACATCCCCTCCCTCTAGCATGTACTCTTCAATCTGGTGGTAATGGCTTTTTTACTGTTCTACAAAGAAAACACTACTTCATTCAGCTCCAGGAATTTTTACTGGTTTGTCCCACATGCTTGGAATGCTTTCCTTCCTCATTTCTGCCTCTTGCTTTCTCTGGTTTCCTTAAAATCCCATCTTCTACAGGGAGGTTTTCTTAATCTCTTTTAATTCTAGTACCTTCCCTCAGTTGATTATTTCCTATTTATCTTGGATGTAGATTGTTTTATGTTGTCTCCTTTATTAGATTGTGAGCTCCTTGAGGTCAGGGACTATCCCTGACACAAAAGTGTTTCTCTGTATTCTCAATGCTTAACAGATAGTAGGAACTTAATAAATGATTATGCAACTGGATCATCATGGCATAAAGATGACTCTGGATTTGTGAAGGCTATGCCAGATGGTTGTGAGATCTAGTAGTTCTACTATAATAGAAGGCATCCACAATTTAGTCAGATCAAGAGACTTTATGTTACATGTTGTCTGAGAAACACTCTACTTAATTTAAAGGCTTATCTATATTAGCCACTACTAATCAATTCCTTGGCCAAGGCAATCAGTGAAACACAGAAAAATACAAAATGCCTTCAACTTTGTGTGGTCTCTTTCTTCTTTAGTAGTGGTAATAGAAAGAGGAGGGGTGGCAAAGAGTATTGGGAATTTTTGTTTTTAGATTCTCTATAAACATTAAATGACCTGCTGGTACTCTTAAATGTGAGGTTCTTACGTGAGTGGAAAAGGATCTCTTACAAAGACAAAATTCACTTTCACAATTGTAGGTTGTATTACGCTCTTTATTGCTCATCATATAGTAGGTGCTTAATGAGTGCCTATTGATTAATTAATAAAGTTCACTTTTAGATTTAGGCAGGACATCCTATTTATCTTCCAATATTGAAAGGACTATCAAACATTAGAGAAATTAGACTGTATGGTTCTAGATACCAAATCTAGGGCTTAAGGATGAAACCACCATCATTACCACTACCCTTGTTTACAACTCATTTAAGGTTTACAAAGGGTTCTCCCAGAGAGTTAGGAAGGTAAAACAAGTACTGTTATCTCATTACCAGTCATTAGCACTTAGGCAGATTGAGGATAAATGACTTGTCCAAGGATACAATGCTAGTAAATGTATAAAGACTTGAACTAGGAAGTAAACAATTCAGGAGTCAAATTCATGTCTCCTGAATCCAGATTCAGTGTCTTCTCAGTTCTACAGGTAGCCTGGAAGTTTCAAGGAAGCAGGCCTGTGCTCACTATGTGGAAAAGTTTCCTCACCTTAGATTTACCCAAAAAGAACTATGATGAGTAGTTTTGTGGGATGTTGAGTTCTTCATTGCTGGGAGTGGAATAAGTACTTTGTTAAGGAGATCATAGAAAGGACACCTTCATTGGCTAGGAAATGAGACAGATAAGTTAATAAAGTCCCTTCCATTTCTCAAGTTATATACTTTTAAGTTGGGGTGATATGAAAGTCTGAATTCAAAATCAATGAATGCTCAAAAGGATAGGATGTATAGATAGGTAGATGGTAAAGAGAGAATAAAATCATAGATGTAGACCTGGAAGACATCTCAGAGACCATCTAGTCTAACTCTTTTATGTTACGTATGAGGAAACTGAGGCACAGTACAATTAAAAGATTTGACCAAAGTCACAGAAATAGTAAACATCAGAGGTGGCATTTGAACCTAGACCTTTGACTCCAGATCCAGTGTCCTGGAGATGATGGTCTTCATTTTACATTATTGTATTATAGATTTAAAGCTACAAAGACTTTAATGACATCTAGTCCAGCCTCCTTATTACATAGTCGAGGTCCAGTGAAATTAAAGGACTTCTCCAAGGACATAGATGTAGAAAATGGTAGAGTTAGGATTTGGTCCTTAGTCTTTTGACTGTAAATCCAAAGTGCTTCTCTCTACATGTTACACCAAGGCTGGCCTTATGACTTTTCAAAATAGGCAGACTTTTACCTGAAGGGACTTCAGAAAGGTCCTTGCCCTTAAATATCTCACTTAATGTTGTTGTTGGGTTAAACTTTACCATCTCCAAGAGTCATTACAACCTGGATGGTGCCATAACTAGCAATTGTTGTACATGGAACACCAGTCAGAGAACTGGAATAGCATAGAGGACAGCCCACGTATGTCCAATATAATCACACTGGGAAAGAAGGCAACGTGTCCACCTACCAAGTAAGTCCAACTTATATCTACAATTCTTGAATCTCTACCAGGAAGAAGGAGGAGAAAGGTCTCTTTCAGATAGGACATGATGATAAAGAAAAGAGGTCTCCCAAAAGGGTACCATAGTGGTTGTATCCTTTGGCAAATGTGGTTGTATCACATGATATGGATTAGTAAAGCACCACAAGGCATAGAGATAATAGGTCAAGAAGACCATTCTGGGGAGCAAGCACAGTCTTCCAGATGTCAGCACCTTGGGACAAAGTCCTGGTCACCTGAACTTAATTATAACTCAACCTGTGAATAGGATCATAAGATCAGAGATGTATGATTAATTTGTTCCATCCACCCACCCATGTTCCCAGTCATCAGGCTGGGGAAACCATGGGTTTCTCAATGAGGAGGGGAGACAAAAAGAGAAAGTTGCAAGTTTATTTTGCGTGACACAGTTGAAACAAAATATGTAGTTTAAAAATACCCTAGCAAATCTGTCCTCCACTTCCATCTTCCCATGTACTTATATGTGTTTACACAATGAACAAATAATTTTTTTTTATGTAAAGAGATTCAAATCAGATTCTTAAGTTTGAAAATCTCAACAATAGCAGAGGTTGGTCAGGATTCTAGACACTGCTAGAATTTAACATTCATTTCTGGCATTCTCCAATTATTCTACCCAAATGTCACATCTGGAAGGATCATTGTTTGAAATTAAATTATTTTTGGAAATCACTGGATTCCATGTAAAGGAATTTTCCAATCCAGATTGCTTATTGGACAGCAACTAGACTGTCTGTTACTGGTTGGTGTTTTGTTTTGCTCCTTTTAAGAGAGACTTAACAACAGAAAAGACTTTTGTCCATTAATTTGGAAGTGTCGTTCACTTAAAAACATCTATGTGTACCTGAAAATGAGATTTACTGGCATTTAAATGTGTGTAGCAATTACTTTAATCATTTTAACAATTCATCCTGAGAGACAAGCTTCAAAAGGAAAATGCATGTCCAAGTACAATTCCTAAATTAAAAATCCATGTTGCTGAAAGGAACACAGTTTCTAAGATATTCTAAAGTTTCACATTTTTTTCTTTTAAATTTATGAAAATCAGAGTTACTCAGTTGATTCATTCCCTAGCAGGATATTGGTTGGCGGTGGGAAAGTGGAGGGAAGGGTCAGGGAATGGTTTTGATTAAACTTTTTCTCAACCTTCCTTTTGGCCCCAGTAACCTTTCCTCACAGAGACTGAGCCTGCAGACATTTCTTATTGTTTGGTATTGGTCTATGAATGTCAGTGGTTCAGACTGCTCTAGGTCATGGTGCTGCCTTCTTCAGGATCATATACAGGCATAAAAGTTCATAGAACAATAAATGAGGCAGGACAGGTGGACTAAAAGTACTAGGGCAGACATTCCAAAGACTGTCTGACTGCTAAGAGGTTTCTATTCCTACTTAGATATGTCACTATGCCAGAATATGAGAAAAGACAGGAAATCTTAATTTTTGAGATAATAATTGTATCATCCTTTAAAGGTGGTAGGTTATGAACAGTCATAGGCATATATAAAGCATTTAATTGGGTGTTGCCAAGAGTTCCAGCTCTATACTTGCCTATAGGAGCAGTTGACAGTAATTTTTAAGAAGAGTAAAGATTGTGAGGCCATGAATTAAATTTGAGGGCAATGGAAAAGCAGAAAGAACAATGGTCTTGGTGTCTGAGAATGTGAGTTTGAATAATGGTTCTACCAATATTTACTTTATGATATCACCTCAGCTCTCAAAACTTCAGTTTTCTCTTCTGCAAATGGAGATAATTTTATTTGTACTATCTACCTCATGAAGTATTTTGAAGAAAGTGTTGTATAAGTCTTCAAGTGCATTATAAACATACCCAGTGTGCCAGCCCTTTATGTCAGAGCAAAGCTGGTTAAATCTCATTTTCATGGTTTTAGGATACCCCAAGGATACTGTTTCTCTCCAAGTTCATGTAAAGAGGTGGCATCAAGGTCTAGTGGGTCTTTGTCACAGCCACCAGTGGGCTACTGTACAAAAGATCACCCCTTTCCCCTTCAGGCATCAATGATGCACTGACTGAAAATCCGGAGTGGAATCACGGAATGTCAAGGAGCCCTCTGGACTTCTTAAACTCAAAATCTTGTAAACTATATTATCTTCATTGGCCACAAAGCACCCTGAGAGCACTAAGGCAAAGAAATGGTAGCTGAAGCTGATAGACCCTTTTGTATGCCTCAAAAGCCAATCAAAATGATTCTTCTTCAATATGTGACTAGTCCTCTTGAAGTATTTGCAGAAATATCTTCATATACTCCACAGTCTGTCTCTCCAAGTCATCTCTCTTGTATGCATTAGAGTTTTCCTAGAAATAGGCTTTCCAGGTTCTTGAGGTAAAGAGTTCTTATTCCAAGTGTTCTGCTGTAATGTTAAGTATGTTAATGAGAGTTAAAGATCTTCCCCACCCATTAATAGGCCTGTCCATTAAAGGAAGCTTGATTATGGGATAATTGTTTTGTAGGACAGCCCACACCTTTTGTTAATTTCTAATGAGGCACTGGTTTTCAAGAGTTGTGATGCTCTCTGGCTCTGAAAAGTGTATAAATACTCTGAGGGGAGGGTTTTTTTGGGGGCTTACTCATTAGAAGTGTTTGTTTGACCAGAGGAGACTCTGGGTAGCTGCTAAAGATTTCCCTCCCTTTGAAAACATTGATGTTGGTACTTCTTTCTCTGGTAATTATATGTGTATGTAATGGGCAGACAGTTGGATCTGTCTGTTGATCTGTGATGTATGTATTGCTTATGGTCAGACAGCTGGAAGCCCTGTCTGTTGGTTTTTATTTCTCTGCTTGTATTTTCTCTGAAGTGCAGGGTGCTGACTTTTTCCCTGGAACTAAGTGAATGATATATGTATTTGATTAAAATGATTTCTGACCCCTCCAAAGTTGTTTTCCTTTTATAAAAGCAGATCTAAGAACCTATACAACAGGCCCTCCTGTATATGCCTGGGTCTTTGCAATTATAACTGCACAAGCATCAGACTTCCATTACATTAGACATAGACATAACATTAGACCCCCATTACACAGATAAATTCTTTTTTGTGCAGTCTTGTCAAATAACTCTTTGCTAAATGAATGGTTAATCTATATTAAAGACTTCTTAGATTTCATGTCTAGGAATACACACTCAAATATGTTTAGCAGGTGGATATCTAGATGTTCTCTCTTGAGAAAACTGCTTAAGAGCAGTTATCACCTAGTTGCTTAAAATGATTCTGGTACTGTCTGCCCTGAACCCAGGAAAATGAACTCAAGGATCTCTAGACATCGTTTATAGCTTCTAATTGCTTCTGCTAACATGGCTCGCACATTGATTTATTCAACAATCATTTATTAAACAACTGTTATATATAAGGCACTGTGCTTTGGGCCGGAGATACAAATATGAAAAACAGCAGTTAGAGAGTTATTCTCTCTCTCTCTCTCTCTCTCTCTCTCTCTCTCTCTCTCTCTCTCTCTCTCTCTCTCTCTCTCTCTCTCTCTCTCTTTCTCTCTCTCTCTCTCCCTCCCTCCCGCCCTCTATCTTTCTCTCTCTGCATGGGGATGAGACAAGTGCACAATTAACTAAAATCCATGTCCCCATATGAATTTAAATGCCTGAGATTTGAGGAGGAAGGAATCATTTCTAGTTAAGGAAATCAGGGAGATACTTTCTGGAAAAAAAAAAAAACCCAACAACAACTGGCATTTACACTGAATCTTAAAAGAAAGGAAGCATTTCTATGGGTAGAGCTAAGGGGAAGTCCATTCTAGATATGAAAATCCTCCACTAGTGCATCAAGCAGGGAAAGGGAAGGGAATAGTGAGTAATCCAGTTTGGCCGTAGCATTCAGTGGGTGAAGAGATTTCCTGTACTCACCTTTATCTCATATCTTTCCATCTTTTCCACATGTATGATAACACCTGTCAAATGCTTTGATAAAATCTAGGCAAGCTTTATCTGCAAGTTTCTTTTGATCTAGACAAATTTATTTGTAAATTTCATAAAAAGAAAGTCTTTGATGAAGATTATAGTTGCAAGATACCAATAGGAAAGGGTTAAAAAAAAGCTCTGTAAAAGAAAGTTACACTAGGAGAAAAACACCAGATGGCAGCACCATATGCTAAAAATATGTCTGACAAGGTTTTAAAATCAAATGCATTACATCTTTCAAAATCAATCACAAAGTTGTATTCCCAGTGTCTAATATAAAAATATAAAACAGATATTTTTGTTAAAGGATTTTATAAAGAATGTTTCATATTATATCATATCATACAGGCAATATAGTTACCGAAGTAGCATACAATTATTAAAATTTAATTAAGCAAAGGCATTCTAGTTAAATAATATTTACTATCTATCTTTGCTCCAAATGGTCTAAAAGAGTGTAAAGCCAGTAGAATTAAAAATGACAAAGACTTTGCCAAATATTAAATTGCCAGCACTAAAAAATGGATTTCCATCTGGATCATCTACATAAGAATTTGATAGATAATTCCAAGGGTGAAAGAGAAAGAAATTATTTAAAGTATCTGAGGAAGTTTTTTTTTAATTTTGTTTTTAAAAATATTTTTGTTGCTCTAAAATATATATTAGAGGTAGTATTTTAATAGGTAGAACATTTAAAATTAAGAAGATGATCTGGCTTCAATATCAACCTCCTCCTATGTCTTCTATTCATTTTTGGGGAGGGGGACAGATAAAACTAACTTCAAAGATTAGTTTTTAGGTAGTAAGAAGGTATTGACTTGGGGGCTTCTCTTCTCCTTCCACCACAAATAAAAATCAACAGTATTTCTAGAAGAGATATTTCAGATCTATTTTACAAATGAAGAAACTTAAAGTCTGGTGTGACTTACTCCAACCCAATATACGGATTCATGGCCAAAATCAGACTGCAATATGTCTCCTAAAGTTTTCAAGGAGTCCTTTTGACTTAGGTAAAGGTAACAGAAGCTTCTGTACTACCAAGGAAGCTAAAAGAATTACATGAATCAATGGAAATGAATTGATGCAGTAGTAAGGGAATATATTTTTTCAGGGGAGCAGTCATCGTCACCCATTCAGATATGATTCACTTTAAAGGAATGATTGGATCAGAATTCTGGAAAATATTTTCCTCAGTATGATTTATTATGGTATGAGGATGCCTGGCAAATCTGACATTTTATTATTAGGTTTCAGTTTGGTTACAAATTGAGGGATCTGGTGTAAGGAGGAGGGGTTCCACTCCCCTATTTACCCCCTCACCAACACAGTTCAATTAATAGAAACACAGAAAAGCTAGTGCACCCCAGTTCAATCAGTTAATCCCAGGATACTATCATAAAGTAGCAGGTATTAAGGAATTTTCCTATAGCCCCATAACATAGGACTAGATTTTGGTGTATAAACAAGATCTATCTAAGCCAACGCCTTTATCAAGTGCAAAATTTTTTCTCTGGAGGTCACAAAAGTAATGTGATTGACTGAGACAATCTGTTAAACCCTTAGGCCTATGTATAAAAACAGCAAGTTATTCTAGCAGTTCAACCAGTTCAGTGATAGGAGATTCCAGGCTCAAGTACACTTTATTGAGTCAGATCCTTATACCTGTCCCAGGGTCCAGCAAGGTGGCAGAGAGACATGGAGAGTGAGCGAGCCCATAAGTGTTTCCCACTTCCCCATCCAACACTGACCATGCAATTGAAGAGTCTAAAACAGTAGGCGATAACACATCCATCTGGAAACAGAGAGACACCCTGAGGACAGATGCTGAGAGTCATCTGAAAAGGGAGGCAGCTTTAGGACATTTTATCCATTATGGGGTGAGACAGTTATGCAGGCAATTATATGAAGATAATGCTATCTATGGATCCAAGAAAAGAGCAGTTCCTGGTAACCAGTTCAGTCTAGCAGCTGGGCAGCGTCTCTAGTACAAACATGGAGACCAAGAGTAAGTTGCAAAAGCACTCATACAGAAAGGACTTTCAGCACCAGGAATTTTGAATTTCTTTTTGGTACATATGAGCTGACTTTTCCCAAGGACACTTTACATAGTCATAGGAAAGTGTTTTCCAGACTTTGGAAGAAACAGTTTTGTACCAATTGTTCTTACCATCTCATCAAAGCAAATGGCTTTGCTAAATGCTTATACCCTGATGGCTGATTGTAAATAGGAAATGCATAGGTGAGGGCTTGGGAATTATGATAAGAGGGAAGTCTCACAGAATTATCCTAAGTCAGCAGTTGACCCTCTGGAGACCCCAAAATATTTGTGCAAGTTGAAGAAATATTTCAGAGGAGCCTTGTTCAGGAAATATGAATTTGGATATGAGTGTCATAACAAATTGGCATTGGTCTTAGGTGGGCTGGAGCACTTATCTTCTTTCTGAGTAATCACCATTAAGTCTTCTCCCTCTCTGTGTAAGGGCCCCCCTGCTCTCCACAAGACAGCCTGAGTTTAATCCTATGAAATTCCTATACAAAATTTAGGGATGAGTTCCTCTCTCTCCCTTCTTTTCCCACTGCAGCAACTGAAAAGAACTCTTGGAGAGATTCTCATCTAGGACTCTTGTTCTGATGTACTAAAATTTGCAGAGATACAAAGAAGAAAAAAATCATCTATATTCTTCTATTTTGTTTTAGACTGTAATTAGACAGTCAATTTTTCAATGTATTTCTTTTACAAGTAAAACCAATTCCTTTAAGATAACTTTTGTTTGTTTTAATGTTTATGTACTGATATCTATTATATTATTGTACCCATTATAAGCATTGCAGCTAATATGAGCGATAGAGATTTTGTGTCCTTGGTACTGTGCCTATCATATCGACCAGGTTATGATAGGTCATTAATATTCATTTTTTCCTTTACTTTTAAGCATTTCTAGACTGTATTGTTAATCTACACAGCTTATCTTTTGTCACTGAGAGAAATGATTACTTCTATCTTATATTAATAGCCAATTATTAAAATTGAGGAGACCCGTTTTTTTTTCACTGTCCAATTTCTCAAGGACAGGGCTTATGGAAGTTAAGATTAACATCCTCCTCATTCTGGATATTGCTACTACACCAACTAGCTCAGGCTTGAGTAGGGGATAAAGATTGTTTAGAGTGCCCAAGGTTGGGGTAGTTTGGGTATAGGAATAGTCTCTCTGGCCAAGAGTGACATAATACCACTCTTAGCCTCTTAATGGTGTGAGCTCACTTAACTTTGTAATATTCCTTCTCTCATCAACTTTTAATCAATCAGGGTTGATTGTCACCCACCGGTACCCCACTTCCAAGGGCATATAAACCATGAGTCCATCATCATGATGGTCTTTGGCATTTGAGAGTATCACTGACCTTTATTAAAAATGCTGGCATTATTAATAAAATAATTAAATCATCCAGAAATTAAATCTCAAACTTTTAAAATGTCATATCATTATAGACTATTAGGAATAAAGTATGCTTTATGAACTATAAATGCTCAATAATCAGCCTTTGAGGACCCCCATACCTGTTTGGAAATGTTTTGAGTTTGCTTTCTTTTCCTTCAGTTTAGTCTACTTGTCCTAGTGAGGGGTGAATTTGGACCCTTATAAGTTTCAGGAATTTCTGGAGAAATTTTGCATGATGTATGGTACAGGAACTCTGAGATAATTTCTGTCTGAAACTTCCAATGATTGACTTACACATGAAGAAATCCTTAGAAATTTTGGTGTGCTTTATGTATGATGGGACACTTGGAAATGTTTTGTCTAGACCTCCAGTTGGATTCCTCATGTGCTTCAGGGATCTCTAGAGAAATTTTGGATGCCTTACGTTGGGAGTCAGATGAATTTCACAGGATTAAATCCAGGTTACTTATGTGTGTGGGTCCTGAGCAGAGGGGTCCTTAGAGAGGAAGAGGACTTGGGAGTGATTACTCAGATAGAGGACAAGTGCTACAGCCCCCTCCTCCTAGATCCTATACCAGTTTGCTATGGCATTTAGTACCTGAGTAAATCCAGAGAGGGACCTCAGTGGGAGAGAGAAAGGATAAATGTACCAGGCCCAGTGCTGTTGCCCAAACACCAACAAAGTGGTTTTATTCCTCATCTGAAGAATGAGAGGTTGGCATTTGTTGGACCCCAGGTCTTTACTTCCTATGGAGAGGGCCCAACATGTTTTGGGACCTCTTTAGGGAGTGAAATTTTTCCTCTGATGAGACATTTGACTTCCTTTCCTCTTTTCTTTTCTCTATTATCTTTGGGTTGGAGAAGACTTTTGCAACCACTAAGACAAGTGGAGAATTTTATAAAATAGCATTTGTTTGTAAAATTGTATCTCCATATATTTAGAAGTATGGCAAAATCATAATTTCTATGTTTATTTGTGATCCATGCCACATATACATTTCAGACACTCTTTGGCATAAAGTACTGCGGAAGGACAATGTCTGAATGTCCCCAAGTTACTAATAAATGGAGAATGATTTCCCCAAGTCCAGAATGTATGAACATATACTTTGTCAAAGCATTCTGGTTGATTTGTTCAGAACATCATATGTTTACTGAGGGAGAGTGTAAATTAGAGGGGTATTTCAACCCTACTTCAGTTAATGAAATCCCAGACACTTCAAATGAATGCATGAATTTATTAATTAACTAATTGATCAATTGCAGATTTTCTAATCACAAAAGTAGTATGTCTTAGGGAATTTTCCTACAGTCTTATAGTAATACAATAACACAAATTTTTAGTATGGAAACAAAATTTTCCATGCCTTAATTCCTATTTCAGGTGCAAACTTCCCTCTAATAGGGAAAAGAAAGAAAGCAATTTGATTGCTTGAGAGAATCATTCATCCCTTTTGGCCCATGTTTAAAAATGGGAAGTGAATTTAAGAGTTTAACCAATCTAGCTGTAGAAGGTTCTAGGATTAGAAGTGATTTATGGAGTCAGATCCTTACTTTTACCTATTCAAGAAAGCAACAAGAAGGGAGGGAAAGTGACAATGTCACTAGTCTCATTGACTATGTTACCAGAGAAACTGAGCCAGTAAGAGACAATGCATTCATCTGGGAGCAGAGAACATACAGAGGACAGATAGAGGACAGAAAGAGAGGGAGAAGACAGCTTCAGGGAATGTGACCTCTTTTAACAGAGAAAAGTATTGACTAGAGATTAAAGAAAGTTACAAATTTGGGGAGCCATTCCAAACTAGTAGCTAAGCAACCTGTCTGGCCTTGATGTCACACCCAAAAGAATCTATATATGGATTCTAGAAAGGGAGAAAGAACTCCCTATACTAGGAGTTGTGACAACTTGGACGTGATATTCCTTACACATGTGCCTCATTTCCATCATATTCTAAATTTGAACTGACTGTTCCCATCAACCTCATGCATAAATTTTGGAGAATGTGACTGAAGCTTTTGTAAGTGTATACTTGTGTGTAGTGGTGTAGGAGGGGATGGATTTTGAAAGGTGTAATTATTGCTTTTATAATGCTGGCTTAGTAAATGACTTTGCTAAAAGCTGTCTCCTGGTTGTTTATTAAGGGGATCCACACCAGTGAGGGCTCTTGAACTATATAGTGTTAAAGTATAGCACTTCAGTGTTAGCTCTAGATACCAAGAGTTATTATCATCACTGAACTGACCCAAACTATGAATTGTTTCAGATGGTGTGCTATACTGGAATGATATTGAGAAATTAAAGAGTATTAAAAGAAAGGATAACTGATGGTCTCACTGTTAAGAAGAAAGAAAAGAAGTCTGGGCAGAGGCTTTAAGAGTTAGTGTAACAGAGTGATTAAAAAAACGAAGAAGATTCAGTAGACTGCACCAGAGAGTAAGTGAAAGGAAAAAAGGCTTCTTGCTGAAGAATTTTATTGGAATGGGAAATAGTATAACTAAAGGAAAGATTTTATGTCCAATTTCTTTAGAAGTAATTCTTCCTTTCAGAAAACCAAGAATTCTCTCCTTCCTAACTGAAGATTTTTTTAAATCTTACAGCTAAAGGTATTTTAATGGCAATTTAAGGTTAATGGTAAATTAAAGATCTTCTCCACACATTAAGTGGTCTCAATACCTTTTGTTAATTTCACTGAGACACTGGGTCAGAGGGTCCTGCCCTCTGGTCTGAAAAGTGTATAAATACTCTGAGGTGAGGTTTTAGTTTGGGGGTTAGTTTTTGAACTACAGTTTGTATGCCAGATGAGAATCTGGGAAGCCGTGAAGGAACACCCCAGCTTTGAAAACCCAGATGTGGGTGCTTCCCTCTCTGGTAACTATGTATGTATGTAATGGTCAGACAGATGGATCTGTCTGTTGATCTGTGATGTATATATTGTTTATGGTCAGACAGTTGGAAAACCTTTATTTCTCTGTTTGTATTTTCTCTGAAGTTCAGGGTGCTGACTTTTTCCCCCTGAACTAAGTGAATGATATGTATGCTTGAATAAAGTAGATTGTTGACCTCTCAAAAGTTGCTTTCCTTTTAGAAAAGCAGACCTAAGAACCTGTACAGCCTCCTATGTATACTAGGGCCCTTGCTTTTACAAGCATCCATCTTGGATGGCCTTTCTATAATCTCTCTGAAAGTAGAAGTGGTCCCAGGAACAGCAAGCACATGCCTGAAAGCAGTGGGTGACAGTTTCCTGTTGACATACTTACTCCAGGCTGGCTGTTGTGAGATGTGAGCCCTGACATATACAAGTTATAGCATCTTCTGAAGAGTTCTAGCTTGGTTCTCGAGACTCCCCTTAGCTTAGCGGAGGCATGTGTACCACCAGCGGGTCTATTTTAGAGATTTTTTGCCTTCAACCCAAATCAACAGTGTATTATAAGACATACACCCAAAGCACTTTGTTTTAACAGTTATGACTGCATAGAAGAACATAATGTGCTTTGCCTATTGGCTCCATTTTGGGGATCATAGCAGCAAATACAAAAATCCTGACCAAAGTATTCCATATCCATGATCTACTGCAATAAGCACATTTGAAATAAATGGATCCAATTAAGAAACGAAATTTTAAGTCAGAATACAAAGGAATCTGATTTGTCGTACAAATACACATACATTCAATTAATGAAAAAAACATTCCAAAAGTGTCTCGTATGTACACTCTATTAGGTGCTTGGGGATACAAGTTTAAAGAATGAAATAATCCTTTTTCACAAGGAACTTACACTCTAAGTCTCTCTCTTTCTCTTTTTCTTTCTCTCTGCCTTTCTCTTCCCTGCCTCTTCCCACATCGTCTGTCTGTTGGTCTGTCTCTCCCTTTCACTCCTTTCTGTCTCTGTCTCTCTCAATGAATTCAGATTACATAACATTTTGGATGAACACAGAAATTTTTAAAGTCAGGGGAAAAAAGAACCAAACTTTTGAAACTAGTATAGAGTCTTTGTGTGCCCCATTTAAATTTGGGATTTTCATTTTACAAGAAAAATAACAATAATCACAGTATAGTTAATATTTGTATACTACCTTATATGAAGCAGGCACTGCACTAATTATTATCCCACTTGATCCTCACACCAACCTTGAAAAATAGGTGTTATCCTTATTTTATAGATGAAGAGATTGAGGTAAACAGATGGGAAGTGACTTGCCCATGGTCACAGAACTAGTGTCTGAGACTGGATTTATACTCAGTTCCTCTAGATGCCTGGCCCAACACTCTATCCATTGCACCACTTCGTTGTCCCTTGAGTTCTTTCATAAACATTCACCGCAAAGTTACACAATATTGTAACTTTTTATGGTGTTTCAATTTAATCCTTTGAGGATATGAAAAATTCATATATATGTAGCTTTAATTATTAAATATGAAAAAATGGAAGAAAAGGAATACATTTGTCCCCCCAAAACTAAGAAATTAGTAAAGGAGAACAGAAACTATGTAAATGAGAAAATCATAAACCATTCCTATTTTGTCCTGAAAACTGCAGGATTCCCCAATCAGCCAAACCAGCCCAATTTGTTTGGTAAATCAGCATTTCAGAAAGCAAGCCCAGGAAGGTCAGCATGTATTGGCTCGCTATCACATCGAAGGATGGCAGGGCTAGTCAACTAGAAAGCTTATACTTAAAAAGTATAGCAATTCTTCACTTACAAAAGATATGAAAACAATATAATAACAACTGGGCATGGTCCAGGAAAGCACTAGACCCATAACTATTCCTGGAGCATGGGGTTCAGCAGAAGTGGGGGACATTGGCTGTCTCTTGTAACAATAAATAGCACTTAGCCAGCACATAGAAATGCTTATTTATTAGCCTGGCAACTAGGTGGTGGCACACTGGATAGAGGACTAGGCCTAGAATCAGAAACCTTGAGTCCAAATCCGACCTCAGACTCTTAGTAGTTATGTGACTTTGAGCAAGTCACTTAACTCAGTTTCTTCTGTAAAAGGGGGATCCAGTACCAATGTGAGGTTCAAATTTATAAAGCACTTAGCACAAAGTATCAGGTACATAATAGGACTATATAAATATTCATTCATTTCCCTTTCTTTTCTTTCCTGAAGATGGGATAACAACTATTTTGGAGCATATCCTTCATTTGATTAACTATTCATTGACTAATTTTTTTTTTAAGAAAAAGAGGTCTCAGTTGCAGGTCTGAGAGTTACCAAAAGTACTCTAGTGTGTACTGCTTTAGTCATTTGGGATTTTTGACACAGATTCTATTTTAGTCGAATAAACTCAACATAACTCAGTATTGCCAACAGCAAATTCCTAATGCAGATGACTGAAATAAACCACAGTGAATCCTGGCTATTGAAAAGGGAGTTATAACTTTGTAACAGACACAGCATTAATGACTCATTTGCAAATAACAGCCTCTCCCAGAGATAAAGTATAATAGGGAAACAAGGAATGGGGTGTCCATCTTTCTTTTTCTTCCCCTTGGACTACAGAGATTCAGAGAATTGAGAAAACAGTAAAGCAACTTAAGATTTTTTTTTATGAAGGTTATGTCTCCCTGAAGATTCACCAAGGGTTTTCCAAGAGAGAAATTAGACACTTAAAGAAGTATTCTAGGAGAAAAGTTTCTTTTAGAGTCATGGAAAATATCGCCAGGCCCCTTTAGTATGCCTTTTGTGCAAGGGATTACCTTGTCAGATCGGGAGGATCCTGCCTTGCTCTTCTGTTGCTGAAGTTTGACTGCCTCCCTCCCACTGCTTCTACTTCCAAAGGTGCTGGAATCAGAGGCTTGAACTTGGCAAATTTTTTGGTGTACTTGAAGACGATCTGGTTTAAAGCTCTTGTTACACTTGGAGCAAACCATTAGCTGACCCTCCTGACTGTCATTAGAAGTTTGTGTCATCTCAGGCTCAGCTGGCTTGGCTGAATATTGCTTTGGCTTCTGAGGGGCTACCTGGCGAAGCTCACTGGGGAGTCGCTCATTTTCTGCTTTCCATTTCTCCAGGCACTTTAACTCATGGGCAGAAAGGGCCTGGCTGAAAAACTCTTTGCCACAGATGTAACAGAGGAGAGTTTTTGGTGGGCACATGAATCCACCAAGGGTTTGCTTCTTGCCAGGGGGATTCTCAGAGAAATTAACTTTTGGCTTGCACCTTCGTTGGTGAGCAACAAGAAGGTCAGGCAAGAAAGTTCGACCACAGTGTTGGCAAGGCACCAGTTGAGTCAGAAGACTCTCACAGGAAACATTGTTGATAGACTGCAAATTATAAGAACTAGTGCCACTGAGAGATCTAGGTCTTTGGGGCTCTGGTCTTCTGAGATTTCTGGGTAACTTGTCGTTTTCAATATGCCACTTCTTCAGACACTGGGGTTCATGAATAGAAATCGACTGAGAACCAAATTCTTTTCCACAAATGTAGCACAGTCTAAAAGGTGGTCTTCGCGGTGGGATTATAGGGAGGTGAGCCAGACCATCAGACATGTTTCCCCTATTGGATCGTTTCACTAGGATGACAGTACTTGGTCTCTTTATCTGAGTAGTTTTTTTGATGATTTTAGAAGGACTAAGCTTTGTTGTTCCTGATGAATTTCTACGAAGGTTGGAGTCACTAGAAAGGATTACTTGGTTGGGCCTCGCTGAGCTATTTGTAGTGTGATGTAAGCCACTGGTATTCTTTTTTACCTTTGATTTTTCCATTCAGGATGATCTCTCTTCCCATAAAGTAGAGTTTAAGATGGGTTTCTTATTAGTATGATGCTTTCTGTCCTGAAGTTCCATGTTGTTGCAAGTACCTTGGTCCCAAAGATCTAGTATCCAAAGTTTCATTGCAAGGCAGTTATCTAGATTGTTGCAAAGCCTCCATCAAACTCTCAGAAGTCTCTGAGACCTGAAAGAAAATGTAAACCAAATGATTATAATTATATAGCAAAAGTAACAAACCCTCAGCCCTAGGGCAATATGTGGCTTTTCAAAGCTTTGAGAACTAAACTCTACTCTCCCCCCCAACCCCACCCCCCACCAAATAAAACATTGGAGCAACATTTCCTCCATCTAGGTAATGATAGCTCTTCCCTAAAAGTAAAAATGAAATCATTCTCAGGATTTACTTGGTCCAGAGAATTGACTTCAACTCATTGTCATAATTTCCTGGATTCCTAAGAATAAAAGACCAGTGCATGAGAATATGGGGGCTCTTCAGGTCAGACATGCCCCACTGACTTGGTAGTGCAAATTCTTAGGTTAGGAAACTGTACCCACCAGAAATATCATATATCTGATGACTTTTGTTTCCATAATATTGCTAAGCAAACTACTTTTTGTTAAAAGCTGTATGATCTACATCCTCCTGGATCATTGCATTGTTGTGGTGGAGCGGCTTACATAGCTCAAAGACAGGTCACAGAAGAGAATTCAGACAAAAGGTGATCCATTGGAGAAAGAAATGGCAAATGATTGCAGTATTTTGCCAATAAAATGCCCAAGATAATACTAAAATGATAAAAGATGTGACATCAGAAGTTGAACCCCTCAGGTTGGAAGGTGGCCAACACAAAAGCAGAGGACAATGACAAGCTGCTTCAGAAAGAATGAGGAGTCTGGGTCAAAGCTGAACAGTATAGGTGTATCTGGTGATAAAAGGAAGGTCCAGTACCATAAAGACCAATATGACGCAGGAACCTGGAATGTAAGACCTATGAAACAAGGTAAGTTGGATGTAGTCAAATAGGAGATGGAAAGATTCAACTACAACATCTTGGGCATAAGCAAACTTAAATGGATTGGAAAGGTAAATTCATCATTATTTATATTGTTATAGGCAAGAATCCCTTAGATGAAATAAGAGTAGCCCTCATAATCAATAAGAGGGTAAGAAATACAGTCCTGGGGTATAATTTCAAAAATAACAGAATGATCTTTTTGAATCCAAGGAAAACTGCTGATACTGAGGAATCCAAAGTTGTTTAATTCTATGAAGATGTACAATATTTTCTAGATATAAAACAACAACAAAAAGATATCACATTCAGCGTAGAGGTTGGAGTGCTGAAGTAGGAAGTCAAAAGATAATTGGGATAACAGGTAATTTTGGCCTTGGAATACAAAAATGAACTAGGAAGAGACTAATAGGGTTTCATCGAGATAACTGGCTAGTCATAGCAAACATTATTTTTTCAGCAACCCAAAAGGCAACTCTACACATGGACATCACCAAATTGTCAATATCAAAATCAAATTGATTATATACTTTGCAACCAAAGGTGGAGAAGGTCTCTCTATACAGTCAGTTAAAATAAGACTTGAATCAGATCATGAGCTTCTTATTCAATATTTAAAGACTTAAATCAATGAAAATAGGAAAAACCATCAGATCACATAGGTATCATCTAAATAACATTCCTTATGAAAATCAAGTGGAGGTAATGAAGAGATTTCCAGGATTGGGTCTGGTAGAAAGAGTGCCTGAATTACTATGGACAGGAGTGTGCAATACTGTACAGGAGGCAGCATTCCAAAGAAAAAGTATAGCAAGAAATCAAAATGGCTGTCTGATGTGTGTTCAATCCTTCATTGCCAAAGAAGACCATGCCATCAGAGAAATGATGACATGACTTGCACTTGACTTTGTTTTGAGTGAGGGAGGACTGTGCAGGTCAGCAGCCTCACTTCTCCTCCAGAGCCATCTGAATCCAGTGACCAGATATTCATCAGGATGACTGATCTCCATGACTGGAGATGACCCAGGATGAGGCAATTGAGGTTAAGTGACTTGCCCAAGGTCACATAGCTAGTGAGCATCAAGTGTCTGAGGTGAGATTTGAACTCAGGTCCTCCTGACTTCTGCACTGGTGCTCTATCCATGTACCACCTAGCTGCCAGCTGTCTGATGAGGCTTTACAAACAGCTGAAGAAAAAAGAGGAGAAAGATATAGCTAACTGAATGTAGAATTCCAGAGAATGGCAAGGAGAGAAAATGTTTTTATTTAAATGAGCAAGGCAAATAAATAGAAGAAAATAATAAAATGGAAAAGATAAGATCTCTTCAAGAAAGTTAGAGCTATGAAGGGAATATTTCATTTAAAAATGAGATAAAAGACAAAAATGGTAGGGAGTTAAGAGACACAGAGAGTAAGAAAAGATGGTAAAAATATGTAGAAGAACTATACAAGAAAGAACTTAACATCACTGAAAATCATAATGGTTTAGTTACTTAATATTGAGTTGGACATCCTAGAGAATGAAATCAAGTGGACCTTAGGAAACATTGCTAACAATAAGACAAGTGGATGTGATGAAATTTCTGCTGAAATTTCTATTTAAAATCCTAAAGGATGGTGTTGTTAAAGTGTTGCACTCAGTATGTCAGCAAATTTAGCAAATTCTATAGTGGTCGCTGGATTGGAAAAGATCAGTTCATATTCCAGTCTTGAAGAAGGGCAATGCCAAATATTCAAATAACTGATTAATTGTGATCGCTTCATATGCCGACAAGGTTATGCTGGAGATTCTGCAAGCTAAGCTTCAGTAATATGTGAACTGAAAATTATCAGAAGAGCAAGCTTGTTTTTGAGGCGACAAAGGAATTAAGAGACCACAATTCAGATGTTCACTGGATTATGGAGAAAATAAGAGTGTTCCAGAAAAAAATCTACTTCTGCTTCACTGATTACATTAAAGCCTTTGACTGTGTGAATCACACCAAAATGTGACAAGTCCTCAAAGAAATGAGCGTACCAGATCATCTTACTTGTCTCCTGAGGAACTGTCTGTGGGTCAAGAAACAATAGTTAGAACTGAACATGGAACAACTGATTGCTTTAAGATTGGGAAAGGTGTATGACAAGGGTATATATTGTCATCTTATTTATTTTAACTTATATGCAGAGTACATCTTGTGCAATCCCAGGCTGGACAAATAAAAAATTGGAATTAAGGTTTTCAGAAGAAATATCAACAATCTCAGACCCTGCGGTGTTAGAGAAGACTTTTGAAAGTCCCTTGAACAGCAAAGAGGTCAAATCAGTCAATATCTAAAGAAATTAATTTCAGTCATTCACTGAAGTTGAAGTTTAAATATTTAAATGCTTTGGCCACATAATGAGCAAATGAGACTCATTCGAAAAGACCCTGATGCTGGGAAAGATTGTAGGCAAAAGAAGAAGGAGATGGCAGAGGATGAAATGAATAAATATTGCCATGGAAACAATGAACAAGAGCTTAGAGAGACTCCAACAGATAGTAGAGGACAGAAGGGCCTAGTATGCTGTGTTCCACTGAGTCATGAAGAGTCAGATATTACTGAGAGACTGAATAACAAAATATAGTCTTATTTCATTCGAGTTCCTAGACTGAGCCATTAGCGTACTCTCACCAATCAGCAATATGGGAAAGCATTTTAATGCAAAAAATAAAATAACTTAATATTTTGAAAAATAATTATGATTGTCAATGACAGTAGTGAATTTTGATTTCTAAGAATGACAATAACCAATTAAACAATGAACAGGTTGGTAGACATGTTATGTAAGGATGAAAAGAAAATTGAGCATGTTGAGCCATGAGAAAAGAATAATGTGATGAGGAGAGGGACATTTGCACTATCTTTAATTATTTGCAAGATTCTTGTATGGCAAAGGAATTAGACAATAGGTACAATTGAAAGCAATGAGCAAAAGTTGCAGACAGGCAAATTTTGACTTATGTCAGGAAAAGCCTCCTAATTAAATTAAATTATCTGAAAATGTAATAAGCTGTCATGAAAGATAATGATTCCTTCCTCCCACTCCATCCATCCAGAAGTTTCCAAGGAAAAGTTGCCTGGCCAATTGTTGAGCATATTGTAGAGGGAACCATCATTTATATATGAGTTAGACTTAATGTTCTCTGAGCCTCTGATTCCGTGATCTAATTTGATTTTAGAGACTTCAAAAAGTAGAATTAGATAGACTGCAGAAAGATTTCCTTGCATGTGCAGTTATTCCTTTCACATTATGGGAATTAGGGATGTGGCACCCCATGATCTGAAAAACCCATGTAAAATTTTTGGCCCCCTCTTCATACCAGAGAAGTCTTAATTTTATGGTATTAAAAGATAAAGTGATATAATTATTATTATAATAACATATTTAATTAATATATATTAACAATATATAATTATAATAAAATGTTATAAGATTATACAATATTTTACATATATTTTATGCATTTCTGAGTTTCTTAACTTTTTCTGTGTCATGTGCTGGCCTTTGCATGTCATCTACAGCTTCTGCAAAACTCCCCCAAAATTGCCATTTAATTTCTTATGCTGACTCAACATATATCAAAACGATGGGCCAAGACGCAATGTGGAAGGTTTAGCTGTATGTTCCAGCAAGTTAAGGTGTCTTCCTAGTTCTGACACCACCCCTACTTGGGTTTTCACAAATGCTATATGTCTTCTTTCTCCTCTCATCAATCTATCACCTTCTTTCTGCCCCTCTCCCCTTACTACTGAGTAAGAGTAATCTCCCCTACTACTGAGTAATCTTTGGGAGTCTGAAGCTCTTAATCCGATTCTCCCTCCCATTCACATTTACTCCTGACAGAAAAGTTCCTGTGGTGGGTGGGCACAATATAACTGCATCCTTCTTTTCAATGTCCTCTCCTCTCTGTTCTGCATTCAAATCAAGTGTGTTCTTTTCAAAAGCCTCTTCCCTTAATATTCCACTGACAGTGCCAGATCTTGGGACACTGAAAAGTTAAGTGATTTATCCATGGTCATATAGCTCCTAAATATCATAGATAAGGCATGAAATTAGGTCTCCTTGACTCCAAGGCTACCTTCTCCCATTACTTGGATGTCCTTCACTGCCAGTTGGAGGAATGACTCTCACTAGCTGAAGATAAAGAGGGGTTGGAGAAATCAGTCTAGTTCTGTGATGTACAAAGCAGTAGACCCTAGCTCTGGGGTTGCACTCCTTTGTTTCTTTTAATCCTAGTGTATAGCAAAGATGGTGGTGAATGGGAGAAGAGAAAAATTAGGTCTTGGCAGAAGGGTGCTGGTTTATGTAGTAATTTGTATTGTTTCACTTTGTTTGCCTTGTCTACCTTTCGAGGGAAGCAGAGCTAGCATTTGTAGCATGCATTTTTATATAAGGCTTCAAGGCTTGCAAAGCACTTTACAAGTGCTATCTCATTTTAGCCTCAGAACCACCATGGAAATTATTATTCCCATTTTATAAATGAGGAAAATGAGGAAGACAGAGGTTCAACAACTTACCCTGGGCCCCCACAGATAGTAAGTGTCTGAGGCTGGATTTGAACTCAGGTCTTCCTGACTTCAGGCCCTGTGCTCTATCCACTGTGCCACCTAGCTGCCTCTCACAAAGAATGCTATTTAAGTTCCAAGGCCTCAAAAACCTATAGAATAACACAGAATGTCAGAGTTGGAAGGAACATATGAGGTCTTCTAATTCTTCTGAGGACTTCAACTGCTACCAAACATTACAAACAAGTCATCATCCAGCCCTTGCGTGAAGATGTTCAGTAACGGGAAACCTACTACCACCTTAGATAGCTATTCCACTCTGGCTTCCCTCACTTTGAACTGAAATCTGCTCCTGTAATGTTGACCCATTGTTTTTGGTTCTGCTTCTGGAAGTCTAATGTCCCAAATGAAAAGCCTTCAAATACTTGCAAGCAACTATTATGTCCATCTATCCTCCTCCCCTTCTCCAAATCTCTTTTTCAGTCTAAGTATCCTAAATTCCTTCAATTGATCCTTATTTGACCCAGGCCCTTTTTCTAGAGGATCGCCCTCCTTTACACAACCCCTGTTTTGTCAATGTCCTTTATAAAATGTGGCATGTAGAAATAGAATCACTATTTTTATAAATATTAACTTGTAGGATGACATGGCATATTTGTGTTTAGAAATATATTACAAATTCATTCACCCAGAGGATATGTATCATAACAACACTCTTTACGAGAGTTCTCTCCTCCTTGCTATAGCATGGGTTAGGCTAGTTTTTCTCTGAAAGGTGAAAAATCTCTCTCTGAAACAATTTCTCTACGATTTTATCTTGGGATTCCCTCTACTATTTCTTTATTGTCAGGTGTATTTGCTTGCTCATATATTCAGCTTCTGCTCTTGAACCAGAACTCATACCTGAGCCAGGCTCTGTGCCCCTTTTTGCCCTTTTGTATGAGGCGGACAGGACCAGATGACATCTTTTTGTAATAATGACAGTAACTACTGCATATTACTTATCAATGATATATGATCATATAAAAGTGTATGAGTAACTAAAGATAATCTATCCAGTGCTTAGTATGCTACTGAAGTGTTAGAAAGTCAGAACAAAGTTTGATAAAGAAAAAATAGAGACCACTTAATTTAAGAATTAAGTGACTGTGTTAGGAAGTGTCAAACATATGCACTTAAAATGCTTACCATGATCTGCTACCCAAACACATCATAAAAATAATTAGACTAGCATTTAAAGATAAAAGTTTTATAAATATATCCATATTCTAATCAAAAATATATAGAGAGACACAAACTCCTTTTGGCTAAAGTGGTTCATTTCATCTATTTCTACAAGTAGGGCCTTTCAAAAATGCCATTTAAATACCTTACGTCTGAATCCACTTGACACCATTTCCCCAAGTTCTTCTGTTCCTGGAACTGGAGAGAAAAATTCATATATCCACAGATGGAAGAGATGTGAAAATCTAGATGGCATGTTGGCAATAGATGATAGTTCTATAAAGGTGAAGTGGGATTGGGGAATGGAGAGGAGACACAAGTAAAATATTGATTTAATACTTTTGAAAAGTTGTTTTATACCAGGAGATTAAAATAATATTCATACAAAGTAATTGTTCATTAGATAGAGGATAACAATACAAATAAGAGGAAGGGTAGAGTCTGAACTGGTCATCATCAAAATGAATTAGAGGGTACTTGACTTTACTCCTCTCACTTTCCAGCAGCCATATGTTGAAAGCCTGCTTCCTTGTAACTAATTTTGTCATTTAGCTGTTTAATGAGGCCCTTAAGCATCAGCTACTGTCAGACTATAATTCCCAAGAAAAGAGTGTACTTAGGGCTCTGTATAGGGATCAAAGAGTCGCCATTCTCATTTGGTTCTTTCCCTAATTAACAGCACACAGTAAAGATGCTGATTACCAGGTCTGATGTCTAATACAGAAAGTGCAGGTTCATTCTAAGACTTCCAGAAGCCTAGAATGGGCAAATAATATGGGCAAATAAAAGCATTGACTCAAATCATGGTGTGTAGCTTTCTAGAAGAGCGTGGTTATATTTGAGAGTTCTTGGGGCTGGGGGAGATTGAGAATTGAGACTTTTGATAGATTTTTTTGAATATGGCATCTGGCTCACCCAGAAGAGGTAGTAAGCATGAGGAGGTGGAAATAGGCAAGAACTTCTTTTTCTTCTTGGATCACTGAGCTCTATAAATTTCCTCTATCTTTACCTCTCTTCTAGGAAGATTCTGGAGATTAGAGTGAAAAGCCCATGGTGGCTGTTGAGCCAGCTATAATTAAGAGGCTTCATACTTATAACTAGAAAGAGGCTAGAGTGGGCTATTTCTCTGCAAACTGAATCCAATACATTCTCAATTGAACAGAATCTTTATTGAATTACCTGTGTAGGGTTAAAATTGTAGACTTTATTATTTTAAAAAATAGATTTCAACTCCATAAAAGTTACTTTGATAGAGTTTCATATCTAACCAGCTAGCTAACACTTCCATAAAATAATCAGCATGAATTTTGCGTCTGGACAGTTTAAAAATTCTCCACAAAATCATACTTGATGCCTCATTGTGGCACAGAAGTTCCATTGGGTTGTCAAAGGCTATGCCAGCATAGTATAAACTCTGGCAGATTCTACAATGCTGGACAATCTTCAAGTAAGGTCCCGGGAACAGACTGAGTCTATTTTCCAAAGACCAGCCCAGCTAAGGAGGGAAAGGCTCACCACTACTAGGCTGACTATTTGATGATGAATATCTTGGCCATGGTAACCTATGACACAAAGAAAAATACAAATTTGTGCTCAACCTTACATACTCCCCTTCCACGTCTATAGCGATCATGATAAAGTGGTAGTAAAGAGGACAAACAGATCCAAAAATCATGTATTTTAGAAACATCAACAAATTTTAATTTGACTATATGTACTCTTTTATTTCCCAATAATCAAAGAATGCTGGATGACCTAAATCATGTCAGTCTTGACATCTTTGCTATCAAGTAACCTATAAGAAAGAAGAAAGTTGAATTGAAATAGAAGAAAGAATCTTAGGTACTCCTGAAAGAATAAAGGAGAAGGACTAGGAGGAGAATGAGGAGGAGAAGGAAAAGAAGAATTTGTTTTTATTGTATGACAACAGGTAACAAGAAACATTTTATAAGATATCTGATCATCTTGTATTGCATAAATGATGATAAATATTTTCAAAAGGACAACTATGAAAATAACTGTAGCTTATGAACCAATATTAGTTTCTGAGGAAGAAGAAGCAAAAAAAATTCTATGAAGAATTCAGTAAAATGTTTCAAATTAAATCAACATACACTCCGATACCGTTGACTTCAAATGAAAAGATAAAGAAAGATGAGGATGAAGAGATATTATGGGAAAGTATGTTAAGACCAGTTTAAAGAAAACTTGTTAAGAACTAATCCAAATCATCTCTAAAAAATTTAAAGATGAAATTGAAAGAGATAATAAATAGAAGAAAAAATGGAAAGTATTTGTAGAGATGACTCAAACAAATGTTTTTCTCCATTATAAAGGGAAGAATCAACACACTTGGTCCTTAGCTAACATTATAGTCTTAGATAAGTTTATTAAGAAGCTAGAAATGGCACTAAAGAGAACAAGAATAAGAAAAGCATCCCAGACTGGAACAAGAGGAGATCCATACTGGAGAAGACACAATTGTAGGATCACCAAGGTATTTATATGTAAGGTATCTAAAGGAACATTTTTAAAAAATGAAAAATCCCAGATCCTATTAAATAATCTCTTATCCAAAAGGTAGATAAAATGTATCAACATCTGCCATTGTATATCCCTTCTATCACACTTATACAAAACATATTAATAAAATAGAGACATCTTCAATAAAGGCATTAGTTGACAACTAGTAGGCATTCAAAGGTGATATTCATCAACAATCCTTATCTTTCCTCTTAACATAATTCTCAGGAAGATGTGGAGAACATAAGATCCCATAGTCTTTACTGTTTCTTGGTTACCAAAAAAGCATATTTTTAACTACTGGTAAGGCCATCCTTAGATGGAGTATGGTGAGATTTAGAGGTTGTTCCTACCATTGGCTCCCCCTAAGTATCTTTCTATGAAAGCCTCTCAGAAGAAATGAAGCTTTCATTAGCAGAGAATGTGAAATCTCAGAAATATAATTTTTGTTCTGCAAATAATAAATTATGTAGAGCAATTTGGAATTATGCTCAAATATTTATAGCAGCTCTTTTCTTGTGAAAAATAATTTAGAAGTTGAGGGGATGCCCATCAATTGGGGAATAGCTGGATAATTTATGGCATATGATTGGAATAGAATACTATTGTGCTATAAGAAATGATAAGCTAAATGCTTTCAGAAAAGCCTGGAAAGACTTACACAAACTAAAGTGAAATAAATAGAACCAGGAGAACATTGTACACAGTAACAGAAATATTGTAAGATGATCAACTGTGAATGACTCATAATTCTCAGCAATGCAATGATCCTAGACAACTCTAAAGGATTTATGACAAAAAAAAAAATGCTATATATCCCCAGAGAAAGAGTCTGTATATAGACTGAAGCATACTTTTTTAAACTTGATTTTTCTTGGGTTTTTATTTTCATCCATGTTTTCTCTAACAACATAACTAATAAGGAAACATGTTTTGCATCACCACAGATGTATAACCTATATCAAATTGCTTGCCTTCTCAATGAGTAGGGTGGGGAAGAGGTGAGAGAATTTGCAACTCAGTTTTTAAAATGAATGTTGAAAGTGGTTTTTATACACAATTGGGGGAAAATAAAATACAAAATTAAAAAAAATAAAGCAGAACTGGACAAATCGAAAAGGAGGTACAAAAACTCACTGAAGAAAACAATAATTTTTTTAAGAAATTAATTTATTTTTAGTTTGCAACATTCATTTCGACAGATTTTAATTTTTCTCTGCCACCCTCCCCAAGACATTATGCAATCCAATATAGGCTCTGAATATACATTCTTATTAAACATACTTTCACATTAGTCATGTTGTATAGAAGAATTAGAACATATAGGAGGAACCATGAGAAAGAACAAAACAAGGGAAAAAAGAGTATATAGTATGCCTTAATCTGCATCCAGACTCCATATTTCTTTGTCTGGATGTGGACTGCATTTTTCTTCATGAATCTTTGGGAGTTGTCCTGCATCCTTGCATTGTTGAGAAGAGCTAAGTCTATCAAAGTCAGTCATCGCACAATATGACTGTGACTGTATACAATGCTCTCCTGGTTCTCCTAACTTCACTCAGCATCAGTTCATATAAGTCTTTTCAGGGTTTTTTGAAGGATGGAAGGAAATATACAGTAATTATCAGTAATCATAACTGTAAAAGTGAATGGGATGAACTCATCCATAAACTGGAAGCAGATAACAGAAGGGATTAAAAACCAAAAACCTATGATATATTTTTTATAAGAAACACATTTGAAATAGAGACACACACAGATTAAAGGTGAGGTACAGGAGCAGAATCTATTATGCTTCAGCTGAAGAAAAAAAGACAGAGTTAACAATCATGATCTCAGACAAAGCAAAAGGAAAAACAGACTTAATCAAAAGACATAAGGAAGAAAATCATATCTTACTAAAAGGCACCATAAATAATGAAGTGATATTGATACTAACCACATATGCACCAAATGGTATATCATCCAAATTTTTAAAGGAGAAGTTAAATGAGTTACAGGAGGAAATAGATAGTAAAACTATACTGGGAGGGGGTGTTTCCACTTGTCCTCAGAACTAGACAAATCTCACAAAAAAAAATACAAGAAAAAAGTTAAGAATGTGAATAGAATTTTAGAAAAGTTAGATATAACAGATCTCTGGAGAAAAATGAATGGAAACAGAAAGAAATAAAACTTCTTGACTTTATCAATAACAAAACCAACAGAAATTATAAGATTATCTCAATAGATAAAGGAAAAGCTTTTGACCACTTACAATACTCATTCCTACTAAAAACACTAGAAAGCAGAGGGATAAATGGAGCTTTCCTTAAAGTAATAAGTTTCTATCTAAAATCATCACTCAGCACTATATGTAATGGGTATTGTCTTTTACAAATACTGTCTCTGATAAAGGCCTCATTTCTAAAACATATAGAGAACTCAATCAAATTTATAAGAATACAAGGTCTTCCCAGTAAGGTCGGGAGTGAAGTAAAGATGCCCATTATCTTTATTATTATTCAATATTATACTAGAAATGTTTGCTACAGCAATAAAAGAAAAAGACATTGAAGGAATTAGAATATGCAACGAGGAAACAAAACTATACCTCTTTGTGAATGATTTGATGATATATTTAGAGATTCCTAGAGAATAAACTAAAAAACTAGTGGAAATAATAACTTTAGCAAACTTGCAGAATATAAATAAACCCACATAAACCATCAGCATTTCTATGACCAATAAAGTCCAGCAGGATGAGATAGAAAGAGAAATTCCATTTTCAGAAATGGTAGACAATATAAAATATTTGGAAGTCTACATGCTAAAAAACCCAGGAACTATATGAACACAATTATAAAACACTTTGCATACAAAGTCAGATCTAAACAAGTGGGGAAGAAAAATCAATTGCTCATGTGTAGGCAGAACCAATATAGCAAAAATGACAATTCAACCGAAATTAATTTACTTATTCAATATTATACCAATTAAACTACCAAAAATTATTTTGTAGAGGTAGAAAAAATAGTAACAAAATTTATCTGGAAAAACAAGGTCAAGAATATCAAGGGAATTAATGAAAAAAAATGTGAAGGAAGGTGGCCCAGTCATACCAAATCTCAAACTATGTTGGAAAGTGATAATCATTGAAACAATTTGTTACTGGCTAAGAAATAGAGTGGTGGATCAGTGGAATAGATTAGGTACACAATACATAGTAGTAAATAACCATAGTAATCTGTGTTTGATATACCCAAAGACACAAGCTTTTGTGACAAGAACCCAGTATTTGAAAACTGCTAGGAAAAACTGGAAAACAGTGTAATAGAAACTATGTATAGACCAATATCTCACACCCTATACTAAGATAATATAAGATCAAAATGTTTGCATGTTTTAGACATAAAGGGTAATAAATGAATTTAGGGGAGCATGGAATACTTTATCTGTCAGTTCTTTGGATTAGGGAAGAATTTGTGATCAAAACAAAAATTAGAGAGCATTAAAAGATGTAAAATGGATTTGATTATATTAAATTAAAAAGGTTTTACACAAGCAAAATTAGGGCAACCAAGGTTAGAAGGAAAGCAAAAAAATGGGGCAAGTTTTTATAACAACTTTCTCTGATAAAGGCCTCAGTTCTCAAATACATAGCAAAATGAGTCAAATTTCTAAGAATAAACATCATTCCTCATTTGATAAATGTTCAAAGAATATGATCAGATTGTTTTCAGTTGAAGAAATCAAAGCTTCTATAGTTATATGAAAAAAATTCTCTAAATCATTCTTGATTAGAAAAATAAAAATTAAAACAGCACTGAGGTTCTATCTCACACCTGTCAGATTGGCTAATATGACACAAAAGGGAAATGATGTTAGAGAAGACTGGGAAAATTGGGACATTAATGGATTGTTGGTGGAGTTTTGAACTGACCAACCATTTTGGAAATTAATTTGGAACTATGCCCAAAGGGCTATAAATCTGCATGCCCTTTGAACAAGCAATACCACTACTATCTCTATCCCAAAGAGATAAAAAAAAAAAAAAACAAAGAATCTCCTAGTCAACTTATAAAAATGAGATGTCATTCATCAGATAATGAAGAAAAGAGAAGAGGGGAAAAAAGTTGAAGACAGTCCTTTTAAAGTAATTCTTCAGAGGACAAAACCTTCCACCATAAGAAAACTGGAAGGAAATCAAGGTGCAAGTCAAGATCTTGTTCTAGAGATCTATAGTACTGCCTATAGTCTTATAATAGAAGACACAGGCACTGTTCCAGTAGTAGCTTCTATGGATCTAGAAGAAAATGAAGTCAGAATAGATTGAGGGGTTAAGGCAAATTCTATGAATCTCAGACATCAAAATAAAAAAATAGAATGAGAAGATCAAAGTCAAGACCTTGTCGACTGTCCCAGAGTCAAAGTAATGAAAGATCTGATTGCAGAAGAACTCATAGCCAATCTTGTGAGAAAGAGCCCAATATAGGTCAAGAAATAGAGAAGAGAAAGAAGGAGAGAGAAAAAGGGAAGGAGAAAGAATTACATAGCACCAACCCTTGGGATTCTGGAAACATCAAAGCTGAATCAGAACACCTGCCACCTGCTGAACAAGACAAAATTAAGTGGTAACTGGTCCTCGAAGCTTCTGCTAAATCTGATGAATCCCTGAAAGCTGAAGAGCAAAGTAAATAAGAAGCAATGTAGAAGACCAAGCCACCCTAGGAGAACAAGTGAAATGAGTCAAATAAATTGAAATGATTGGAAGTGATTGCTTTGTTTAGCAGACACTCAGATCAAGTAAAGAAGAAGCCCACTGACCCTGGTGAAGGAAAGCCATAGCTAACATCAGGAACAGTAACTGTGGATCTACCATACAAGGAAAAAGAGATGGACCCTGGCAGCATCAATACTGATATCAAGTACCAAGACAATAATTCCTAGTATATCTCAATCTATTTATTGAGAAAGTTAAAACTGAGGAAAAGTGGTTCAAGAGATTAATTGCTCTCTGGCAAGAATGACTGATGAGTAGTCCTGTTGCCTAATATGAGATTGAATTAATAATAAAATTGGAATTTACTTCTTAAAATGTGAAGTTTTGGGGAACACCAATGTGAAAGCTTACAACTGTGTGCTGTGTGTATGTTTATGTTATCTGACTAGCTCAATAAAGTGACTATTTTAGCCCACACCCCCCAAAAAAGAAGGGGGAAAGCATCTATTTGCACAAAAATATTTATAGTATCTCTTTTTGTGGTGCAAAGAATTGGAAATTGAGGGAATGTTCATCAATTGTGGAACAGTTGAAGAAGTTGTGGTATGTGATCGTAATGGAATGCTATTGTGCTATAAGAAATAACTAGCAGAATGACTTCAAAAAAACCTGGAAAGACACGAACTGAGAAGAACCAGGAAAATATTGTACACAGTAACAACAACATTGTGTGATAATCATCTGTGAATGACTTAACTATTCTCAGTAGGGAGAAAATGCTATTATTTTACTTATTATCTGTATTATTGTGTCCAAATAGCTCACTTCTCATTTCTAGGTTTCAGCTTCCTTGCTTGTTAAATGGTCCCTTCAAAGGTGCCTTCAAACATGAAATTCTAAGAAACTGTAAATTTAGGACAATGTTTTCCTTTTTCCATCAATGTCACTAGCTGACTGACCTATTAATTATCCAATCAGTAGTTTCTGAATGGTGATTGACAACTATGCTAGCCAGTGGCAGGGATCACAGGAATATTAGATATGTTTCTCTTTCCCTCCAGTGTTGATCACCTCTAATGAAAGTCCATTATCAGGACATATGAGTCCAACTAAAATGTCAGAAACCAATATCTATTCCTCATACTCTTCAGAGGGTGACTTAGGGCTTTCTTTGATACCATGGCTTTAGATCAAGGGGGTGATGGAAAAACAATTTCAGCTGGGACCCATGTGTTTCTAAATTGAGCAGTGCCCTACAAATACCCCAATGTGGTTGAGGTCTTGATCTTCAACATTGATACTCACAGCCAGTCATTTTTTACACCTGAGACAAGCTCTAACAACTATGACGTCTTTCCTCTATCCACTAACATAACCAAAATTGTGGAGGGAACCCTGTAATTTTATGTGCTATTTATAAACTCAGTAAGTCTCATATGCTGTTTCTCCCCTCACATACACACACACACACACACACACACACACACACACACACACGTATAACTAAGCCAGAATGTTGCTATTTTCAGAAAGGAAATCAAAGGAAAGGAATTACAATTACAGGTCAAATCCTAAACCAGGAAGTAGTGGTACATCTTAGGAGTTTTCCTAACTCTAGCAATCTTACTGGCCCCACCCTCATTGTGCTATAATGGTCCAGGGATATGAAGAATCCTTATATGAGAGGAAGAGGAAGCTTGAGAGAGTTCTATTGACTCTAAGTAATCTTGGTTCTCTTTGTTTTTCTGCCCCCACCCCCACCCCCAAGTAAACTTGTGTAATGATGGAGTAAACAATTCTCTCTGTCAGGCCTGGAAAACTAGAAAGCTACTGACTGAAAGCTCAGACCTTACTCTCCCTAAGGTAGAAAGGTAAAGAAGATGAAGTTTCAAAAAAGGGCAATGATGTTAGAGTAAAAGTGTAGGCACACTGAAGGATGGTTGCAGGAAAACTGCCAGTGCAGTGGAGAGTGATATTGGCCATCATGTTGTGAGCAACTAGGGGGCTGCCACATACCCAAGCTACCAACCAGAGACTACAACGGCACAAGAGGACATTTGTTGTCATTATATTCAGTCATTTTCAGTCATGCTTGACTCTTTGTGACCCCATTTGGGATTTTTTGGCAAAGATCCTGGAGGGGTTTGCCATTTTTCTTCTCCAGTTCATTTTATAGGTGAGTAAACAGAGTCAAACAGTGTTAAGTGACTTGCCCAGGGTCACATGGTATGTGTCTGAGGCCAGATTTGAACTCATGAAGATGAGGCTTCCTAACTCCAAGTCCAGCACTCTATCCACTACTCTGCCTACAACTAATGAGAGGACATAGCTACCAGAACAACAGAGACTGTGGTTCTGAGCTGAACAGAGCTGATACAAGAAGATATACCTTTTGTGTTGCCGACAGAGCTGGTGATACTCTTTTAGCCTTCTATTTCACTTCTGATTTTTGTGTTCTCTCCAGGAAAAAAATATGCATTTCTTCCCCAAATATTGTTTCTGTTAATTTCCTGGTTTTGGCTGCATTTTCAAAATAAACTAGTTTCTCTAAGATATTGCTTACCTGTGTATGTATGTGCCGATGTGTCCTTGGGGAGAAAAAGTGAAGGGAACTCAAAAGAACTAAGATCTCCTTGCGACATAGGGGTTCAGGATGGGGAGGAGAGAATGCCTTTATTCTAAATGCTCAATTTCATTGTCTGGAGTCTTGAAAGGAGCTAAGGAGATCTTTACTGAAAGCATATTATTAAGCTTTCCCAAAGCAGAGAAGTTCAAATGAATCTAGTCTTCAATCAGCGGTATTATGCAGAAAGGAAATGTGATTGAGGGAAGCTTTCTCTCTAGATTCCATTGGGAAAGTTGATCTTGGATAACTTCTTTCCCTATTGTCCCATTTCCTGGGTGACTTCAAGGAAACATCTTTCCAGAGGGGTAGAGTGAAGTTCTTAAGACAAAGTTGTGCCTGGGGAGAAGAGTTAGGAAAGAGAGGCTACAAGAGGGTACCAGTCTTCTAGGAGAAAGTAATTAGCTTTCCTGATAAACTTAACAACTCTAATCCCCAGACAATAGAGGTAAAGTGGTTTGGGAAGGGATTGTTGCTACCTATTATATGGTGGATCAAAGTGGCAGGATATGAAAAAAAGACAGAAGCACTTCAGAGTCTTTTATTCTTTTGTCAGAGCTCAGGGATTGTACAAAAATACCTATTTAAAGTGAATTTAGAGTAACTAAGATCTTGGCAACTGGTCTCATCACTTCCTGGCAAATAGAGGTAAAAGAAATGAAAACAATGTCAGATTTCATATTCTTGGGCTCAAAGATAACTATAGATGGTGACTGCAGCTTGCTCCTTGGAAGGAAAGCTATGGCAGTTCTGGACAACATACCAAAATGCAGAAACATTACCTTGCCAACAAAGGTCCACAAAGTAAAATCTATGGTTTTCCTGGAGGCAATGTATGACTGTGAGAGTTGAACTCTAAGGAAAGCTGAGAGTGGAATTGATGCTTTCAAACTGTGATGTTAGAGAAGACTTTTGAGAGCTTTGTGGACATCAAGGAAGTCAAATTAGTTCTTAAGAAATTAATTCAGGTCATTCACTGGAAGGTTTAATACTGGAGTCAAAGCTTAAATACTTTGGCCACATGATGAGAAAATAGGACTCACTGGAAAAGACCTGATATTGGGAAAGATTAGAGGCAAAAGGAGAAGGGGATGTCAGAGGATGAGACATATAGATAGTATGGAAACAATGCATATGAACTTGGACACACTTCAAGAGAAAGATAGAAGCCTGGTGCGGTGTAGTTCATGGGGTCACAGAGTTAAACATGACTGAACTGACTGACCAACAATAGAAATGGGCTTTGGGGGGGCTGAGCCAACATGGCAGAGTAGAAAGACTCACATACACATAGCTCCGAACCCACACCCCATAGAACATCTGTAAAAAAGAACCCCGGCAAATTCTGGAGCAACAGAGGCCACAGAATGGTGGAGCGGAGGAGATTTCTGTTCCAGAGAGCCTGGAAACCTCTCACAAAAGGTCCATCATGCTGCAGACGTGGAACCAAGCCCAGCCCTGTGTTGGCCACGTGGCGCAGAAAGGAGCGGATTCGAGCAGGCTTCAGGGACAGAATCTCCAGCGGCCACACGGGTCCCTCCACCCACAGGTGACGGGGGTTGGTGAGAGGGTCTCTTTGGTGGGGCGAGAGGGGAGTGGGGTGCCCCCATAACTCAGGCCCCCTCGGGAGGCAGCAGCTGAGGCAGCGGCAGACCAGGGCTCCCCAAGCAGGCAGGAGCCTGGAGCCATTGTTGAAGGTCTCTGCATAAACCCCCTGAGGGAACTGAGCCCGAGAGGTGGTCCTGCCCCCACCTGAGCACCTAAACTTAATCTCACACTGAATAGCAGCCCCACCCCCACCAAAAACCCTGAGGCTGGGAAGCAGCATTTGAATCTCAGACCCCAAGCTCTGGCTGGGAGGATCTGGAGGCAAGGTGGGTGTGGAAAGGAAGCCCAGAAGTCAAGTCACTGGCTGGGAAAATGCCCAGAAAAGGGAAAAGAAATAAGACTATAGAAGGTTACTTTCTTGGTGAACAGGCATTTCCTCCCTTCCTTTCTGATGAGGAAGAACAATGCTTACCATCAGGGAAAGACACAGAAGTCAAAGCTTCTATATCCCAGACCACTCAATGGGCGCAGGCCATGGAAGAGCTCAAAAAGGATTTTGAAAATCAAGTTAGAGAGGTGGAGGAAAAGCTGGGAAGAGAAACGAGAGACATGCAGTCAAAGCATGAACAGCAGGTCAGCACCCTGCTAAAGGAGACCCAAAAAAATGCTGAAGAAAATAACACCTTGAAAAATAGGCTAACTCAATTGGCAAAAGAGGTTCAAAAAGCCAATGAGGAAAAGAATGCTTTCAAAAGCAGAATTAGCCAAATGGAAAAGGAGCTTCAAAAGCTCACTGAACAAAATAGTTCTTTCAAAATTAGAATGGAACAGATGGAGGCTAATGACTTTATGAGAAACCAAGAAATCACAAAACAAAACCAAAGGAATGAAAAAATGGAAGATAATATGAAATATCTCATTGGAAAAACAACTGACCTGGAAAATAGATCCAGGAGAGACAATTTAAAAATTATGGGACTACCTGAAAGCCTTGATCCAAAAAAGAGCCTAGACATCATCTTTCATGAAATTATCAAGAAAAACTGCCCTGAGATTCTAGAACCAGGGGGCAAAATAAATATTGAAATAATCCACCGATCACCTCCTGAAAGAGATCCAAAAAGAGACACTCCTAGGAACATTGTGGCCAAATTCCAGAGTTCCCAGGTCAAGGAGAAAATATTGCAAGCAGCTAGAAAGAAACAATTCAAGTATTGTGGAAATACAATCAGGATAACACAAGATCTAGTAGCTTCTACATTAAGGGATTGAAGGGCATGGAATAGGATATTCCAGAAGTCAAAGGAACTAGGACTAAAACCAAGAATCACCTACCCAGCAAAACTGAGTATAATATTTCAGGGGAAAAATTGGTCTTTCAATGAAATAGAGGACTTTCAAGCATTCTTGATGAAAAGACCAGAGCTGAAAAGAAAATTTGACTTTCAAACACAAGAATGTAGAGAAGCATGAAAAGGTGAACAGCAAAGAGAAGTCATAAGGGACTTACTAAAGTTTAACTGTTTACATTCCTACATGGAAAGACAATATTTGTGACTCTTGAAACTTTTCAGCATCTAGGTACTGGGTGGGATTACACACACACAAATGCACACACACACACACACACACACACATAGAGACAGAGTGCACAGAGTAAATTGAAGAGGATGGGATCATATCTTAAAAAAAAATGAAATCAAGCAGTGAGGGAGAAATATATTGGGAGGAGAAAGGGAGAAATGGAATGGGGCAAATTATCTCTCATAAAAGAGGCAAGCAAAAGACTTATTAGTGGAGGGAAAAAGACGGGAGGTGAGAGAAAAACATGAAATTTACTCTCATCACATTTCACTAAAGGAAGGAATAAAATGCACACTCATTTTGGTATGAAAACCTATCTTACAATACAGGAAAGTGGGGGTTAAGGGGAGAAGCAGGGTGGGGGGATGACGGAAAGGAGGGCATGGGGAGGAGGGAGCAATTTGAGGTCAACACTCATGGGGAGGGGCAGGATCAAAAGAGAGAATAGAAGTAATGGGGGACATGATAGGATGGAAGGAAATATAGTTAGTCTTATACAACATGACTATTATGGAAGTCATTTGTAAAACTACACAGATTTGGCCTATATTGAATTGCCTGCCTTCCAAAGGGAAGGGGTGGGGAGGGAGGGAGGTAAAGAAGTTGGAACTCAAAGTTTTAGGAACAACTGTCGAGTAGTGTTCTTGCCACTAGGAGATAAGAAATACAGGTAAAGGGGTATAGAAAGTTATCTGGCCCTACAAGACAAAAGAGAAGATGGAGACAAGGGCAGCGGGAAGATAGAAGAGAGAGCAGATTGGTGATAGGGGCATTTAGAATGCTCGGTGTTTTGGGGGGGAGGGGACAAAAGGGGTGAAAATTTGGAACCCAAAATTTTGTTAAAATGAATGTTAAAAGTTAAATAAAAAAAATTTTAAAAAAAAACACTAATAGAAATGAGCTTCCAAGCCACACCTTCTCTCATTTCCCTTTCACGTTCCCCTCCTCCATAAAAGTGGTCTGTAATTGGTGACTGGTTGATGAGGACCTTTCTCAGTAACCTTCTGTCATCAATGCTGGTCTACTGAAGTGAGTAGAGAGGCCAAGATATACCAACTAGTTTGGTTCTAGAGTGAGATGAAACAAAGGAAAAAGATAAAATAGACTCATGAGAAAGAATCTGCTTGAGACATTAAGGTAGCCATTAGGGTTCTTAGTACTTTTGTGTCCCCTTGGCCCAATGGATGTCTCTCAGAAAAACATTTTTTTTTAAAAAGATAACATAAAATATGTAGGTTTACAAAAGAAGTCAGTTATGTTGAAGGGGCAGCTAGGTGGTGCAGTGGATAAGAGCACCAGAGTAGGAGTCAGGAAGACCTGAGTTCAAACTTCACCTCAGACACTTGACACTCACTAGCTGTGTAACTTTGGGCAAGTCACTTAGCCCCAATTGCCTCATTATGGGTCATCTCTAGTCATCCTGATGAATATCTGGTCACTGGATTCAGATGGCTCTGGAGGAGAAGTGAGGCTGCTGACCTGCACAGCCCTCCCTCACTCTAAACAAAGTTAAGTGCAAGTCATGTCATTATTTCTCTGATGGCATGGTCTTCTTTGGCAACGGTGGATGAACATGCACACAACAACAGTTATGTTGAAAAACAGTTATCAGTATAATAGAGTTATGGAACTTCAGAGCATGCTCAGATCACAGAACATGGAGGCATCTAGTTTCTCTGTGTTCCCCTACTACATGAATGAAACTACCTTTGGAACAGGTTGAAAATGGTGAGAGTGAAAGAACTGCCTCTCCTGCTCTTCTTTTTACTACTTGGTTCTCAGAAATGGGCCTGGGGTTCTGGTTATTTTCTGTTATTTGTAAGTAAGCCCTGTCAGGCTTACTGACTGAAACTTCTCTCCTGGAATCCTGGATCCAAGTTCACCACAAGTCAAAGCCCCCAGTCCAGTGGGAATGGCCCTACTGCCTGAAACTAAAGAAAACAATACAGAACAGAAATAAAAAGCTTAGACCCACTTCTCAGAGCCAATTGATAAAAAGGAAAGTGCTTCTTCTCTCACTGGTTCAGTGGGTAAAATGTGATTTTTCACTATGCACCCTGAAAAGAGGGTGCAGAAGGACAGAGACTGTCCAAATCTAGGGATAAAAAAAAACCCAGCTTGCTCTGGCTATGCAACCAATCAAAGGAAGTTACACCTACTCATGTGGTAAGGGTTCCTCCTAGTTAGGTGACCTGGGCATGCTCTAAGGCCTTGCTACATTCAAATCTACATCTGTATCTATCCTTGAACATATACATACATACAAAGCCCCACTACATCAGCATATGCACATGCATATATATACATATATGCCCCTGTACGTGTACATACATAGGTATGTATGTATGTATGTATGCATATACATATATATATATACAACTATATAATTTTGTGTATGTGTACATGTGTATATATTTAACAGCAGATCCCAGGTTAAGCACCCTCTTTGGAGAATATAGCAGATGGGCCATTTGATTAGAAACAGACAGGCATTCCAGTAGCCAATGTTTTATGATGAAGCATAAAAAGATGTTTGGGCGGGAATGGGATAGGGGGAGGGTAGGAAACAACTCAAAAAACATTTTGAAGGTATTCCCACTATAAATAAGCTGGTAATTTATCTAAAGAATACTGTCCTTCCTTTCTGCTGAATGGACCTTGGTTTTGCATTAAAGTCACTGATTCTTCACATGTAGAATGCTGGGTGACTCAAACTATTAGTTGAAAGAATGAATCAGTCAATAAAAGAACCCTTAAGCAAGCTATTAACAATATATCCTATTGTTAGATTTCCAAGATTGTGGCTGGAAATCCTTCATAACAGAATTATCTTTCCTTTTGGGAATTACACTACTTGGTTGGCTTTTCTTCCTGCCAAGTTGAATGTTTTGTTGGACAATGCCTATAAATCAGTAAGAAATAAAAATATATAGAAATGGTTCAGCCACCCTCTTTCAACTTTGGATAAAATATCAAATGTGAATTGAGTTCCTAGAATTCATTTATTATGATGAAAGACACTTTAAAAAATAATCCCATACCAATCCTATCAATGTGTTTTTCTTGAACTGGAAAAAATTCAAATGAATGAAGTTGTTGTTTTTTTTAAACTAGGTCCAGTTACATGATACACATACTCTGTCTACAATTCTAGCCGTTACTCTTTATCATACCACAATAGTGGTATATAACAGCACTAATTTCCAAACCACAGATTGGCAGTCAGAAATAAGTCAGAGGTGAAAGGAGGTCAGGTTATAGCAAATGGAACAGAGTGGTTAACACACATGATTCTGAAGGGTTTTGTTGGCAAGGCTGGACTGCCACGGAAGAGAAGGAGCCTCTGTATGCTGGGGAGTGCATTTTGAACTACTGCCAACTCCATAGTGTGCTGGTCCCAAAGTCTTTTTGAGCTTTATACATCCGTGCTCCCACCCCTATATCAGGGGTGGGAGCAGGCCACCTGGAGCATGGCAATGGTATTAATTGATCTTTAATATAATTTATTGTGATAACAACAGTATTAATAATGCTTTCTACCATAAGCTTTCACCAGGATAATGCTAAAAGGGAGATCAAATAGGGCAGAACCCATAGGTGTGGTGCTGATATTTGTGTTTTAGTCCTTCCTTCAATGGATGGTAATCTCTTTAGCATGTTCATCATTACTTCTTTGGTGGTGCATTGGAAACATACGTTCCCCATTAGCCCAAAACTTTTTCCTGAACAAAGAGTCTTTATATCCTTCCATCTTTCTGACCCCTCCTAAGTAAATAACTCCTCAAAAAGCTATTGTCACTTCATCTGATACTTTGAAAACCTAAAGAAAAAAAGATATTTTTCATTGGCTAAAAATTGGAATTTGTTGACAGTTTCGAAGCCTCTATCCTACAGTCTCTTCATTTTTTTTTCACAAATTCCCTTGTAGAAAATTCCAAGATGTAAAATTAATCTAAGTGTTTATCTTGTAGAACCATAAATGAACAGTGTTGGTCTCCTGCCGACTAGAAGGAACATGCTGGTCCTTGGTGTCCCCCAGACAAAATGTGAACCTGGTGACAGCTCTTTGTTTGCAATCTCTTAACCCCGATTATTTCCAGCCAAAATTTTGTGGTTGTTAAATGTTTATTGAAAATTCTTGGTATGCTGCTAGCTATCACAAAAAGGAACATCCATGAACTTGAGGCTACAAATAATAGAGTATTATCAGCTGCCTTTTTCATTTTTACTTTTGGTAAACAAGAAAGTGATTCAATATTTTTATTTTAAAACATTCATATGATTTTTGAAGACTGTAACCTTCCACTGAAAGCATTCAGTTTAAAGGCAATTTTGTGAATAGAAAATAAATCATGATTTCTCCTATCATTTAAAAAAATATCTTCAATATCTCATTTTTCTATTAACCCTGTTGTAGTTAATTTATTTCTTATGATGTCTTGTCACTGAACTCTATTTGCAGTCTAAAAAATATAAGCAGTTTTGCTATAATGAGACATATTCATTCCCCCAAAACACCTGCTACACAAAACTGCACAACAAAAACCCCACAGCTTATATGGAAAATAGGGTTAGTAGCACAATATCCAAAAACTTTATCAGTGACACATCAAAAAGATAACCTGGTAAAATCAGTAACAGTTTTAGACATGTTAAATGGTTAAGAAATACATAAATACTACAATACATAGTGACCTCTGGTGTAGCCCAGCATAGGTCCCTGGTTTCTTAAGCAAGTGGTTGGGCAGCCTGCTGCAACTCATGGAGGAAAGGATTGGATGTACCAGTTCTTCTTTGCCCACATATCCTATTGCACGAGAAGATTTTTACAATAAATATAACATTTTATCTTGATAAAAACCTGAAGTTTGCTTGTGGAAGTGGGTGTCTGAAGGTTGCAGTTTGTGTTATTATAGAGTGCAGCACTTTTCCGAAGCTCTTGGGTTTTTGTTGTTTTTTGAGAAAGAAATTAAGCAGAAACAAACTTGAAATATGTTTAAATTTTTCCCTAATATATCAATCATGTTGGAATGAATTCACATTTTTGAAACCCATATTATAACAAAACTGACTGTACCTGGGAATTCTGCCCTCTCCAGCACACCAAATCAAATAGAAAAGCACGCCCAAATGGAACAAAAACAATGATGATGAGAAAAGAGAAAGTGAAAGAACCTGCCACAAAATAACAAAGAATTGGAAACAAAGTAGATAGCCATTGCGCAAGGAGAAGTTTACAAAAATCATGGTACATATCTAAAAGCAAGGTTCCATCCTTATGCCACAAATAAAGACATCAGAGGCAAAGAGAAGATAACATTAAATATATGTCCACTAAATTATGTAACATCATACTTAAAAGAAAAACTAGATAAATTATAAAAAATGACTTTAATAGTAGCACAATAATAGAAGATGTTAACATTCCCTTCTCAGGGCTGGAGAGATCTAAGAGAAAGATAAAGAAAAAAAAGTATAGAACTAAAGAGAATGTCAGAAAACAGATTTAACTGATTAAACAGACACTTTTGAATGGGAAAATGAAAGAATATGTATATTTCTCAATACACTATGGTACCTTTCCAAAAAATATCCTATTATAAGACATAAATCATGAAAAAATTCAAAAGGTAGAAATAATAAACATATTAATTGCAAACTATAATGAAAATTACAATTAGTAAGTGGAATATTTGCAATACAAATAGACCTAAATGGAAACAAAACAAGGACATCATGAATGAGTCAAAAAACAAAATAGAAACAATAATAATTATGTCAGAGGATGCAATTAAAAAGACTTAGAAATAAAAAGAATAGCAATCTTAAAACAAATACAGAAGTCTCCAGAATTAGAGTAGAAATTAACTTGAAAATACAGATTATAAGACTTACAAAAAACCTAAGAGATTTTTAAATAATAATAAAAGTAAACTATTAGATACCCTGATAAAGAAAAGGAGAGGAAAATCAAATTATAAAAATTTTTAAAAATGAAAGTGAATTCACAGCAATTGGAAAAGAAAAATGATCTGAAACTACTTTACCCTTTTTTACCTTATAAATGTGCAAAACAGAGAATTCTAAGGAAGTAGAGGGTGTACAAAAATAATAAATACTCAAACTAACAAAAAAAGAGCATCTTAACTCAATCTTGGGAAAAAAATCAGTAAGTCTATAAGTAAATTACTAAAGGGGAGTGAACCACAAAACACTGGGGCAGATGAATTTACAAATGAAATCTATTAAAAATATAAAACATGATTAATTCTTACACTACATTTTTTCCCAAAAATTATACTTAGAAGGCACTCATCAATCTCTTTCTGATGAGAGGTGAAAAACACAGTGCTGAATAAGATATGATTAATATAGAAATGTTTTGATTGACTACACATGTTTATAAGGGGAGTTTTGTTTTTCTTTCCTCCTCAATTGTGGGGGAGGGATGGTCAATGAGATAAGAGGAAGATTTTTGCTGATTATAATTAATTTTAAAATGAAATCAAATTAACTTTCAAGAAAAAATGCAAATACTCTGAGAAAGGGTTGAACCTTTGGGATAACTATGTGGCCCAGTGGATGATGTGTTGGACTTAGAGTCCTCAAGCAGAACTCTACTCAAATCCTGCCTCAGACATTTTCCTAGCTGCATATCACTGGCCAAGTCATTTAAACTCTTAGCCTCGGTTCCTTCATCTCTAAAACTGGGAAAATAATAGTATAGGGTTCCCATCAAACTTGATTTGGGATCAAACTTGGTAATGTGTGTGAAGTACTTTGCAAAAACTTAAAGCAAAATATTTTTGTTGTAATTTTTCAGTCATGTCCAACCCTTCGTGACCCCATTTGGGTTTGTTTGGGTTGGTTTTTTTTGGCAAAGATACTGGAGTGGTTTGCCATTTCCTTCTCAAGTGCATTATACAGATGAGGAAACTGAGGTCAACAGGATTAAGGGACTTGCTCAAGGTCACATAGCTAGTGAATGTCTGAGGCCACATCTGAACTCAGGAACATGAGTCTTCCTGACTTCAGACACAGCACTCCATCCACTGCACTGTCTGGCTGCAATATATAAAGCAATATACAAATGCAAGGTATTATTATTGTTACCTAATATATCATTTAATAAGTTAGCAAAGATTCACAACACTGGATTACAAGCTTGAAGTTGGGGAATTAAGTGTTGAACAGAGGGAAACAGAGGAACGAAATAGGAATGGAGAGTGCCACAGGAAACAGACAGATTTTGCTTCACAATTTTGCAAGACATAATATGGGCATTTCTATGAGTCTAAAAGTGTCACTCTCTGAATTTGAACTTATCAAATTGAATTATTTGATTTAAGAAGAAATTCATTAAAAAAATGTCTAGGCACATTTAGTTGTTACATGTAGCCAGCTATACACATCATAGAGTTTTAAGGATAGAAAGGACCTTAGAGAACATCCAATCTCTATACATAAGACTAATGCAGTCAACAGACATTCAGAAAACTTCAAATATTTCCAATTTTGTCAGTTTGGGTACCCTTTCCACTTACAGATGACAATCTCTCTATAATTTAGTAGATGGTCTTCAAGCATTGTTAGGTCTGAAATATTTGTCCACCTGCAACTAGCCAGATGATCAACCTCTTGAACACTGCTAGACTGATTCTTATACAATAGACACGCAATTCATCCCTACACCCATGCTATAAACTTTTCTAGCTTGGAAGTTCTTACCAGAGCTTATGTTCCTCTGGCAAAGGCTTTTGAGAACTTGGAGTTGAAAATTACTCTATAATGAAACTTTGGAATAGAGCTGTAGTGAACTGAAAAACCTTCTGGGTCCATTCAAGTCTAATATACTCAGTGGACACTTAAAAGACCCACAGACAAAATTAGGGTAAATGAAGAACTATGCCACAGTTTGGTGAAAGAAGTAACATGGGATCCATGTCATTGAAGGTCACTTCTCCTGATGCTTCTACCAACAATAGCCACCTTAGTCATGCCCTTTGCTCTACTCCCTTGGCTATCCTATAAACTCATGCCCCCAATCCTAACTACTTTTAAGGTTTTGCCATTTCCACAGCTTACTCTAAATGACCTGCACCTCAATCTATGATGCTGTACAATTAAGCTCTGTCCAAAGATCTGTCTAGTAGCTCCTCCTCCTCCTATTCTGGTCTTTGAATAAAAGGGGTTACTAGACTTCTTTCCCATGATGTTCCACAAAATCTGAGGTATGGGAGACTCCAGCAATACACAGCCCTTGCTCAATTTATCTAGACCTTGCAGTTCTACTGGCAAGACACCTTTGGATGAGTACTATTAAAAGTCACATCAGCATAAGAGGTAACTAAGTGTGTACAGGGGACAGGGTATTAGACCTGAGGTCAGGGTGACAGGAGTTTTAATCTTGCCTCAGACGCCTAGCAGCTAGGCCTGGGCAAGTCATTTAAACTCCTTCAGTCTCAGTTTCCTTATCTATAAAATCGGAGTAATAATATCTCCCTCACAGGGATGTGAGCATTAAATGAGAAAATATGTGCAAAGCATTTTGCAAACCTTAAAACACTACGTGAACTACTATTACTACTATTTTCTCTGACTTTCAGACTCTTCTGAAAAACTCACTTAGCTATGAGATCAAGGTAAACAATATTTCACAGTGTGGGAAGCCACAAATGGGATATAAGGGAAGAAGTTCTTATTTATCCTCTTTGTATTTTGATGATTTCACAATTGGTTACTTTCCTTCAGAAACTGTTCCTCCTTCCAATTTTCTTCCTTTAACTTCCTTTCAAGTATTGGGAACTGGTTTTCATTTATTTGTTTACAGTATCTCGTTCCCAGTCTTGTAATTCTTCAAATACCAGGACTTTATTAAGTTCTGTGATTGTATGGGAAAAGTATATTGGACAGGAAGAAATCTCTCCAGACACTGTGGAATCAATATGCTTTTAAAACACATATATCTAAGATCAATCCATTCTGTACACATAAAATAGTTAAGGTTTTGCCAGGGTAGATAAATCAAAACATTTATGAATCTCAAATGTTATAATAAATTAAAGGTGCCAGGTTTAAAAAAAAACACTAATGATGCAATAAAGCCAATTTCATTAAATATTATTTCATCATTAGGGAATCACTAGTAAATTAATTTTATGTAGGAAAACAAGGGTTGGGGTCATTCCAAGAACTTTTAAATGGACTAGGATCCATTTCCCATTTGTCAGTTTGATAAATCATCCCAGGAACCTCTTTAGGAAATTTTTATCTGGAATCTCCCTATCACCTTGCAATTATACCTGAGAATTATAATTAAATTCCTCTAACAACTTCACTTTATAAAGAAAACAACTTATTGCCAAGGTGAAATATGTTTTTAGTTTGGGCTGAATGAATTTCATTTTGTTCACATGTATGATGGTCCACTGAGGACTGAACACTTAAATCATCCTAATATTTATTTATTCAGTTGTGCTGTTACACTATTTTTTTGTCTTTTGAGAAGACAAGTTATGAACTTATTTGAGATAAATATTAACTTTTTTGTGTACCACTGAAGGCTAAGTGAAAGACATTTTAGAATGTTCTCAGAAGAGATGTATATGTTTCCATTGTATTATTGAATAAATATTCTTTCCAAACAAAGAAGACAGAGCATTCCTGTTTGTGCTGTTTCATGTTATTGGGCCACTGACATTCAAAAGCTCAACCACTACCTCTGTTCAGACTCAAGTGAAGATAGCCCAGGACCTTGAGCCCAAGAGTCTTGGGAAGAGCAGTCAATCTTTCAAAAATTACTAAGCACCTACTATGTACCAACAGCTATGCTAAGCACTGGGGATAGAACAAGAGGCAAAAGACAACGTCTGCCTTCAAGGAGTGTATAATCCAATGGGGAAGCCAATATACAAACCAATAAAAATCAAGCAAGCTATATACAAGATAACTAGAAAACATTAAAAAGACAAGGCACTAGACTTAAGAGGAATTGGGAAAGGCTTCTTGGAGAAGATGGACTAGCCCTTTCTCCAGTCAAGGACCTGCAGATATCACTGATGGGAGCAGTAAGTGCCACCCAGAGGGTAGAAAAGCCAGGCTAGCTGGCACCTGGAAAGGCAGAGGAGGTAAGTGCCAGGCAAGTCAAAACAATACCACAATCTCAATTACCACATCCCCTCAGAATCCAATGGAGATAGTCTAGGACTCTGAACTCAGAAGTCTTTAGGAATAGAAGTCTCACTCCTTCTTACCTCCCACACAAATACTATCAGCCATGCTTCCAACTTTCCCCTTCAGACGTAATGTATAAGCATAATCACTCTAAAGGATGGATTCACTTTCTTCAACACAAACCAACAAAAGCTAATGACCAACTGCAAACACCTGGCAGGCAAGCCCAAGAGCCACTGAGAGTGGTCCTACCTTCCAGATCACTCTTGTTTTCATTATATCGCCAGCAGCTATTATACTGGGAAGGAATTTCCATAAAGATATGAGAACCTGAGAAACATAGTGGTTAAATGACTTGCCAAAGAACACACCAGTTAGAGTCCAGTAGAGAAGCAATTAGAACTCAGGGTTTCTGAGTAGTAGCCTTATGCTGCTTTCTGCTGAAACATGCTAACTTAGCCTTGAAAAATGGTCAGAATTTCAAAAGATATGCGTCGGAGAGAACTGATTCCAGGCACATGAGATGGTATAATGAAAAGCATAGAACCAGAAAGAAATAGCATGAAAGAGGGAAACAATAAATGATTCTATTTGCTGGGTAGATAATGTATATAAATATGAGTAGCTTGATAAGGACGGAAAACTAGGTTGGAGTAAGATTGGACAATGCTTTGATTTCCAAGCTAAAGGAGTTTGGCAATTTATTTGGTTTCATATTTTGGAAAGCCATGGAGATTCTTTTGAAGAGGACTAAAGATTAAATATTTATGTTAGGATAATAACCCTAATAATAACAGCTAACATTTATTTAGCTCATGTTCTAAGGTTTTTCAAAGTACTTTGCACACATTGGATCAGAGGTGGTCAGACTTCATGGGAGGCATTACTGCCATAACACTGTAAGGGTGTGGTGGGGTAGAGAGGAAGAACATGACTGAACCAAATTAAGATGAAGTTGAGGACTATTTAACAAAATAAAAATATAACAGAACATAGATAATGTTAGAATATGGTTTTCTGAGTCAATATGCAGACAGCAGATTTAGTGGCTACTTCTCTATTTGATTCTGACACCAGTGCTTTAGATATTCAGTAGTAGTCATATCTTAGAATAGAATACAGAGAGACTAAAGACCTAGAAACGAGATAAGAAGGCTGGTTTAACAGTTCAGATAAGGGTACTTGAGGACTTAAAGTTTACAATGGGAATTGTAAAGATGGGGCAGATTGTGAGATAAATTAAAGAGTTGTGAATTAATTTTATGAGGGTGATGAAACGTGGAACCAAGGATAAACTGAAAGTTTCAGTCTCTGATGACTGGGAGAACTATGATTCAATTAACATAAATAAGAATTTAGAAGGAAAGGCAACTTTCAAGTGAATTATGACAAATTTGGTTTTATACGTGTGTGTGAATACACACATATATAGACACACATATCTTAATATATATAAATATAATATGCACATATAATATATACACATATGTTTTAATATATTTATACACAGTACACACATACACACACACATAAATAAAATAGGCAGTTAGAGATGTCACCTGGAGATCAAGGGGAGAAGTTGAAACTGAAGGCACTTGGACACAGAAGTAATAGTTGAAGCCATTGGAATCGATGATTTCCAAGAAGAGAAAGCTGAGAGAAATAAAAATCAGTCAAGCACAGAGTTAACATTTATAGAACCAAAAAAGGAAGGTAAACTAAGAAAGGAGAAAGGGAAAAGTGGTCAATGAGTGATGAAGTGAATTATGAAAGGCTTCATATCATGCAAGCCAAGGTAGGAGAGAATATCAAGGAGAAGGAAGTGGTTTATATAGTACCAAATATAGTTGGTTGTTGTCTTTGTTCTAGAAAAGGACCAAAATAACATCACCATGATAAAGTGAAATTTCAGTGTGTCCAACTGTGGCTGATCAGACCAATACAAGCTCGAATGCTCTACCACAGGTTGGGCACATATAATCCATGTGAATATTTGGGGTGGATACTCCAAATTTTCACATCCTATGTTTACTTTGTGCTATCCCAATTCTGCTTTGCTCACAGAGCACAGCATCCTTTCTGATGTGGACACCCCATACTGAGTAGTCCTGTACCAGCGTCTCCCATGTCACACAATCAAATCCAAAGTTCATGAGAGAGACTTTGAGAGTGTCATTATATCACTTCTGACCAGAAAGATCAAGAATGATGAAGAGTGGTATGTTACGGTTATTCAGTCATTTTAGTGACATCTGGTTGTTTGTGATTCCATTTGGGGTTTTCTTGGCAAAGGTACTGGAGTGATTTGCATTTCCTCCTCCAGCTCATTTTATAGGTAAGGAAACCGAGGCAAACAGAGTGACTTGCCCAGGGTTACACAGCTAGTAAATGTCTGAGGTCTAATTTGAATTCAGGTCTTCCTGACTTAAGTCCCAGCACTCTATCCACTGTGCTGCCTAGCTGCTGTGGGATCAGGCCATGGTATGACTAATTATGTGTGTCAGGTGTGTACTAGTAAATGTCTAATAATTGGCTCTCTGAAAAAAGTATTATCTGACTTATTTTTAACTTTCATCTGCACTATTAACACTGTATTTATCACTTTCTTAAGTCTAAACCATCATCAAAATAAGTCAAGACCTAATTTGTAGCATTTGCTGAATTCTGAAGTGTAAATTCTCACACTGAAAACTTAACAATTGGTTCTATCCAGTTTAAGACACTGGTACCAGTACACCTCTGAATTAATAATCATAAAAAAAGAATAGTTACCAAAGAGGGGTAAGGACCATAGTTAGAGACTTCCCACTCCTCAAAATTTCATTCAACAAACGCAGACATAATAAAAAATCATGACATTTATATAGATTTTTTTTTTACATATTCTTGATTTTCACAAAATGGGGAAAAGAGATTGGATTTGAAGTTCTAGAAGAGTGGTTCAAATTCCAGGTTTAGCACATCATTGTACCTACGTAAACCATGAACAATTCACTATACCCTTCTGGGATTCAATGTCGTTTTCTACATGAGAGGTGCTCCTTCCTCATTTGGACATTTTTATTTATCTTTGAAAGGGTGAGAAAAAAAAGATATATGTATGAGAAACAATCAGAAAAGCAGCCCATAGTTACAATGGGTAGAGACCCAAAGTTCTGAGGACCTGAAAGAAGGTAGCTATTCAAATAAACATATTGAGAGGACTTGATAGTTCCTCAGAGGGAAAGGCATTTACTTTTCATTTCAGATGGCCAAGGTGTCTTGTTTCTGAGCAGCTCATTTATACATAACTATAAAGAACTTTGAGGTTGTTGACTAGGAGAGACCCTAGGACATTTGTAATCACTGTGAAAATTGTAAATGGTCTATTAGGTGGTTTCTGACAGAAATATGAATTTTTATTTCTCACCCTAAGATAGAAATCACTTCACACCAGGGCACTCTTCTTCAGAGGAAGCTGGTTTAACCCAAGCCCAGGTGATATCTGTTGAGTTGAGGAAGGCAAGCTTTGAAGTTCCTGATGGGAATTGATCTTATTCACTTAATATCCTTGTGAACCTGAGCAAGTCACTTAACCACTCTTAGTTTGTTTCCTTATCTGTAAAATGGGTAGAATAATAGCACCTATGGATTGTTATGAAGAAAACAATGAGATAATATTTATAAAGCAATTTGTAAAATTTAAAATGCAATATAAATGCTATTATTGTTGTTATAAGATTAAAAGAAGACATTTTCTGGATGCTTCTGGGAGCTAATGTGATTGGATGAAAGCTCTGCTATTTTAAAGAGCTGATTGGAGGGAAGGAGAATCCTCTGATGTGTGGAGAGCTGGTTGGGGGTAGAAGAAGCTGGACTTTTTTACCCTTTACTGCCACCTATAGCTTAAAAGGTGGAAACTCTTCAGAGGTTTGTTTGCCTTTTTTATTGCCACGTCGAACTTAAGATGGGGAAACCCCTAGGATTCCAATGAGTTGCCTAATTAATTCTCTGAATTCCAGATTTAGGAAAACAGTTTTTCTTCTCCAAGCAAGGGAGCAGACCTTAATAGTTCTGCTTTGGATCTTGGCTTGCCCTAAAAGAATTAAAGCAGAATGATTCTGTGTCTCAATATTAGCCTCTGGCAGAGAAATTGTTTTGCCCAGTAAGAGAGGAAAGGAGTCTAGAAAAGGATCAGTCCCACCCAACAGGTGACACATACTACAGACTATTCCCTAAGGATCAAGGACATTAAGGCCTACAGTCCAGAGTCAAGAGTTACTCCAGACACATGGGTTCCTCTATGCATGTACCTATCTGCTAGATTTCCGCATTTTGTGCTTATTCTTTCCCATAAACACTCCATACATCAATGGGAAAGTAGGACACAAGTTTATGATTTGACAAGTTATGCTTAATATTTTTGTCTTCTGGTTTAGTAAATAATTCCTGATTAAGAATTAATGGTGTCATATAGACTGCTTTGTTTAAATATGAAACACACTGGTTGGGGCTTAGGATCTACAGTTAAGAGTTAGAGATCTATAGCCTCTGCTAAAAAAGCGAGTTGTAGCAGTATGCTGTATCCCATCAGGAAAACCACCTTTATTGGAGTGAGCACAAGTGAAATAAATGAGCCAGGCCTCAGAGAGAAAGAGTTAGGGAAAAGGAAGATAGTGCCATGCCCTGTGCTATATATAAAATGGGGGAGTTGGACTAAATGACCTTTAAGGTTCCTTCCAACTTTAAATATCTGATCCTACCTATGAAATAGGAATTATAACCCTTATTTTTCAAAGGAGGGTCCTGAGAGATGTGAAGTATACTCAGAGATCGTAGTGATTTGCCTGGACAAATTAAGTGTCAGAAGTAAGATTTGAACGCAGTGTTCTGAGAATAAAAATTCAACTCTTTAGACTATGCTGCTTCTAATGAGTTAAATGTAAGATTCTCAAGGAAAAGAAGATTCTGGGAAGATGGCAAAGTAGGTCAAAAAATTCCAGGCTCTCCAAATTTCCACCACAAAAAAAGACAAAACATCACCTCAAAGTGAATGTAGAGAGGCAGGGGGAAATACGTCAGAGTAAAGTAGTTGTCCCCCTAAAACAACTTGAGAGTACCTCAAGAAAGATCTATTTCTAGGGTCTGAGGTTCTGCCTGAGTGAAGGGAAAACCCCTTCAGACCTATTCTGCAGAATCACAAAACAAAAAACCCTGGAGGCAGCTGGGGAGGGAAGAAACCTTGTCATCAGTACTTTCACCTCCCAGACAGTGTGGAAGTCAGACATCCAAGGAGGGGAAGATTGAAGGCTCCTATACTGTAACAGGATTCTAGGCTCAGTTGTGTTGACCAGACATGGTCCCTGGACCGTGACTGAGGGTGAGGAGAGAGCACAATCTGATGAATTCCACAGCAGAGAGGCAGGTACTCTGATGACCGTGGGCACTTGTGGGAGAGTTGAGTGCCAGTTTCAGTTCCAAGAGTGAGGTGAAATTTACAGCTGCAGGAGAGAAGGGGGTGGTGATGGAGCAAGAGCTTTTGCTTAACAGCATAGTTGGGGACCCTGGCTGTTGCTTGGAGGTAGAGAGATAATGTTAGACCCCCTGGACAGAGCTCAGAAAATAAGTAAGTAAACCCTGAAGCATGGGATACCATTCTCCATAACCAAGGACAAGAGCTGATTATAATAATAAGTTGCAAAAAATAAAACAAAACAAAAATAAAAATGAATAATCAAAGGAGACAGAATCTGACCATAGACAGCTACTGTGGAGATAGAAACAATCTGGGAACATACACAGAGAAAGATAATGAAGTTAAAAAAGCCACTCCTGATTCAAAAAGACAAACATCAAAAAGTCACAAGCTGAAATAGAGTTCTTGGAGGAACTTTAAAAAGTACTTCAAAAATCAGAGAGATTGAGGAAAAATTAGGAAAAAAGAACAATACAAGAAAATTATGAAAGTAAAGTCAATCAATTAGGAAAAGAGATGAAAAAACTTAAAGAAGAAAATAATTCCTTAAGAATTATAATTGGGCAAAAGGAAGTTAATGATATTATGAGACACCAAGAAATAGTAAGCAAAATCAAAAGAATGAAAAAATAGAAGAAAATGGGAAAAGGACTGATCTGGAGAATAACAGATTGAGGGGAAACAATAGAAGAATTGTTGTGGACTACCTGAAAGTTATGACCAAAAATAATAGTGTTGATACAATATTGCAAGAAATTATGAAGGAAAACTGACCTGAAAATATCCACCAGTTGTCACCTGAAAGAAATTGTAGGAGGAAAACTTACAGAAATATCATAGCCAAGTTTCAAAGCTTGCAGGTTAAGGAGAAAATACTACATGCAAGAAAAAAAAAATTAGTACTGTGGAGTTACAATAAGGATTACATAAGACCTAGAAGCATTTGTATTAAAAGACCATAGGTCCTGGAACATAATATTTGCAAGAGCAAAAGAGCTTTTACCCAGCAAAGTTGGGTATAATCATACATGGAAAAAATGAATATTGAATGAACTGAAAGACTTTCAAGTGTTTGTGACAAAAATATTAGAACTCAATGGAAAATCTGACATATAAGAATCAGGAGAAACATACGGCAAACATTAAAGACTAATTATAAGGGACTTAACAAGATCAAACTATTTAGTTCTTATATATGAAAATATTATCAATACTTTAAGACTGTCATTATTAACTGGGTAGTTTGAAGGAATGGTTTGGATCAAGCTGAATATGATGGACTGATAAAAAAAAACTGTGTAGGGAGAGTTAAAAAGGAGTAATTATCACATAAAAATGAAGTGTGAAAGGAAAAAGTGATATAGAAGCAGCAAGCAGGGGTAGAGCACTGGTAGTGCTGGAGCCTTACTTCATCAGTACTGAGTTAAAGAGGGAACAACATATGCTTTTAGAAAGATATTAAAGTCTTCTAAACTTTTAAGGGGGACTTATAGAAGGCTGTATAGATTAAGAATTAGGAGTATGAGAGAAGAGGATAGTGGAAGGACTCTTTCAGGAGAGGGTATATTAAGAAAGAATAGGAAGGCAAGGTAGTGGTAAAAAGTAAAATTAAATATATGAGAGATAGGCAAACAGGGTGGGGAGGATAAATAGTGAGAAAAAATACAATGGAGGGAAATATATAATTACTAATTATAACTTTGAATGTGAATGGGATGAATTTAACTATAAAATGAAAATGGATAGAATAGATTAAAAATCAGAATCTGATAACTTGTTGTTTACAAGAAACACAATTAAAAATGAGAGATACACACAGAGTTAAAATAAAGGGTTAGAGTAGAATGTATTGCACCTCAGCTGATATTGAAAAAATATCAGGGGTAGTAATAATATTCTCAGGCAAAGTTAAAGCTAAAATAGATTAAATTTAAAAGATAAATAGTGAAATAACATTGTTACCAGTATTATTCAATATTGTTTTAGAAATGGTAATAATAGCAATAAAAGAAGAAAAATATTGAAGGAATCAGAATGGGAAATGATGTAGTAAATTATCTCTTTTTGCAAATGATATGATGATATATTTGAAATATCCTAAAGATTCCTCTAGAAAAAATAGTTGCAGCAATTAATAATTTTAGCAAATTAGTAGTATGTAAAACAAATCCACATAAATCATCAGTATTTTACATATCATCAACAAAACCCTGCAAGAGGAGATAGCAAAAAATACCTTACTTAAAATAACTGTAGATGGTATAAAATACCTGATCATATTTTTTGCCAAAACAACCCCAGGAACTACATGAACATAATTTTTAAAATGTTCTTTATACAAATAAACCCTGATTTAAATAATTGGAGAAATATTAATTGTTCATGGTTGGCAAAGCCAAAACAATAAAAGTGATAATTTTACCTATTTATTTATTCAATTTCAACCCAATTAAATTACTAAAAAACTATTTTGCTCAGAAAAAATAATAACAAAATTCATTTGGAGAACAAAAAGTAGAACAAGGAGAACAAGATACTAATGAAAAAATGTAAAGGAAGGAGTTTCAGCAGTACCAGATCTCAAACTATTAAAAGGTAACAAATCTCAAAACTATCTGGTACTGGTTAAGAAGTAGAAAGATAGATATCAGTGGAACAGAGTAGACATATAATACACACCAATAAAGGATGATAGTAACATTGTGTTTGATAAATGTGAAGACTTGAGTTGTGAGGATAAGAATTCAGTATTTGGTAAAAATAAATTGTTGGGAAAGCTGGAAAGCAGTCTGGCAGAAATTGGGCATAGACTAATATCTTGAACCATGTACCAAGATAAGGTCAAAATGGACACGTGACCTAGATATAAAGAAAGATGTCAAGAAAATTAGAATATGGAACATATTACATGTCACACTCATGGAGAGGAGAACAATTTATGAATAAACAAGAGAGAGAACATCATGAAGTATAAAATGAATAATTTTGATTATATTAAATTCAAAAGTTCTTGTACACATAAAATCAATGTACTCAAGTTTAGAAGGAAAGCAAAAAATTGGGGGAGGGGATTTTCATAGACAACCTCTCAAATAAAGATCTCATTTCTCAGATATATAAGGAACTTTGTCAAATTTATGAGAGTGTGAATCATTCCCCAAATGATAAATGGTCAAGGATATGAACAGGCAGTTTTTCAATGAAGAAATCAAAACTACATATAGTTATATGAAAAAATGCTCTAAATCATTATTGATGAGAAAATTTCAAATTAAAACAACTTTGAGATATCATCTTCCACCTATCAGATTTGTTAAAATGATTGATGCCCTTCAACTGGGAAATGGTTAGACAAGTTGTGTTGTATGATTGTGATAGAATACTACTGCCCTAAAAGAAATGATGGTGCTATGCACCTCCAGAGAAAGAACTCATATAAATACACACACACATATATGTGTACATATATATATGTACACACATACATATATACAGAATAGTCTCACATATATGTATGTGTGTATGAACGTAGATATGTATATGTGTGTATTTATGTTTAATTGTAGCCTTCTTGGGGTGGGAGGGTGAGGGGAGGAAAAAAATAAAAAGTGCATACTGGAGAACAAAAGAAAACATAGAAGGAAACGTGGAAGAAAAGCTGGGTAGCTTTGAAAACAATGTATAGTATTTATTACACAGTTTTATAAAAAAAATCAACAGTCTTAAGTGGAAATTCATGGTTTCATATTGAATCTTTGATTTATTTTTTGCTGTATATAAGGGAATATTTTTTATTAATTTATGTATTTTCATCTTCAACATTTATTTCCACAACATTTCAAGTTCCAAATTTTTCCCCATCTCTCCCTTCCCCCCACCGCAAGATGGCATGCATTATGATTACCCCTTCCCATAGTCTGCCCTCCCTTCTGTCACCCCTTCCTATTCCCCTCCTCCTCACTTTCTTGTAGGGCAAGATAAATGTATATACAATATTGCCTGGACATCTTATTTCTCAGTTGCATGTAAAAACAATTTTTAACATTTGTTTTTAAAACTTTGAGTTCCTAATTTTCTCCCTTCTCCCCTGCCCCAATCCACCCTCATTGAGAGAACAAGCAATTCAATATAGGTTACACATGTGTAATTATGCAAAACACTTTAATAGTCATATTGTGAAAGATTAACTATATTTCCCTGCATCCTATCTGCCCCCCTTTTTATTCTACTCTTTCCTTGGACATTGTCCCTTTTCAAAAGTGTTACCTCCAACTACCCCCTCCCCTCCCTTCTATCGTCCCACACTCTTATTCCCTTCCCCCTACTTTCCTGTAGGGTAAGACACCCAATTGAGTGTGTATGTTGTACCCTCCTTAAGCCCAATCCTGTGAGAGTAAGGTTCACTCATTCCCCACTCTTTCCCTCCATTGTAAAAGCTTTTTCTTGCCTCTCTTATGTGAGATAACTTACTCTATTCTATCTTTCCCTTTCTCCTTCTTCTAATATATTCCTCTCTCACCCTTTAATTTTATTTTTTAGATATCGCCCCTTCATATTCAATCTGCCCTATGCCCTCTATCTCTATATGTATATAGATGTATGTATTTCCTCTAACTATCCTAATACTGAGAAAGGTTTCATGACTTACAAATATCATTTTTACATGTAGGAACGTAAATAGCTCAACTTTAATAAATCCTTTATGATTTCTCTTTCCTGTTAATCTTTTCATGCTTCTCTTGATTCTTATATTTGAAAGTCAAATTATCTATTCAGCTCTGGTCTTTTCAACAAGAACATTTGAATGGCCTCTGTTTTATTGAATATCCATATTTTTGATGGGTAGATGATTCTTGGTTTTAATCTTAGATCCTTTGACCTCTAGAATATCACATTTCAAACCTTCTGATCCCTTAATGTAGAAGTTGCTGGATGTATTATCCTGATTGTATTTCCACAGTTCTTGAATTGTTTCTTTCTGGCTGCTTGCAATATTTTTTCTGTGACCTGGGAACTCTCGAATTTGACTACAATATTCCTAGTTTTCCTTTTGGGATCTCTTTCAGGAGGTATTTAGTGAATTCTTTCAATTTCTGTTTTACCCTCTGATTCTAGAATTATCAGAGCAGTTTTCCTTGATAATTTCTTGAAAGATAATGTCTAGGTTCCTTTTTTTGATCATGGCTTTCAGGTAGTCCAATGATTTTTTTTCCTTTTAGATTGGGATATAGTTTATTTTCCTCACATAAAAAGAAATATTGAGAGAAAAATTTTCATTTTTTGTTATAAGAATATTTTTGAGCCTTTTTACATCAATGTTAGAATTAAATGAACTAGTTCTATGGGTAATCCCAACATAGTTATGTTTTTTTCTCAAACTTTGCATTATTTAATTATAATAACTATTGTGAAAATGCTTTAATTCACCTGACATGTCCTTTTCCAAGTCTTTTAAAAAATATATAATTTACTTATTTTTCAGTTCTCAACATTCACTTCAATAAGAATTTAAAATCAAAATATTCTCCCCATCTTTCCCCATCACCACCCCAAGACAGCAGTCACCCCATCCACCCCTGCCTCCAGTCTATTCTCCCTTCTATTACCCCCACTTCTTCCATCCCTCTACTCTCTATTTTCCGGTAGGGCAAAATAGATTTCTTATGCCCAATTGCCTGTATATCTTATTTTCCAGTTTCATACTAAAATAATTTTTAATATTCATTATTAAAGCTTTGAGTTCCATATTCTCTCCCTTCCTCCCTCCTCAGACCTGCCCCCATTGAGAAAACAAGCAAATCTATGTAGGACATATATATGTAACAATGAAAAATACTTCCATAATAGTTATGTTGCAAAGGACTAACCACATTTCCCTCTGTCCTATCCTGCCCTCCATTTATCTCATTCTCTTCCTTGACCTGTCCTCCCTCAATAACGTTTGCTTCTGATTAACCTTTTCCCCAATTGTCTGTCCCTTCTATTATCTTCCCTCTTCTATCCCTTTCCTCCTTGTCATCCTGCAGGGTAAAATAGATTTCCATATCCAATTGAGTGTGTGCTATTCCCATGAAAGCCAAGTCTCATGAAAGTAAGGCTCACTTATTCCCTTTCATCTTCCTCTTGATTGTAAAAGCTATTTCCTGCCTCTTTTATGTGAGATGATGTGCTACATTCTACCTCTCCCTTTCTCTTACTCCTAGTACTTTCCACTCAGTGGTAAATTTTATTTTTTAGGTATTCTTCCTTCATATTCAACTCACTTTGTCCCCTCTGTCTCTGTGTGTATATATGTATGTATATACATACATATATATGCATTTACATACATAGATACACAAATATACCCATGTTTATATACATACCTACACATATATAATATACAAATATACACATACATACCCATACACACCTACATATATGTATGTATATATAATATACTTGCACACACACATATATATACATATATATATATATATATATATATATACACACATACATACATACACATATTCCCTCTAACTACCCTAATACTGAAAAAGGTCTCATGAGTTACAAACAACATCTTTCCATGTAGGAATGTAAACAGTTCAACTTTAATGAGTTCCTTAAGGCTTCTCTTTCCTGTTTACCTTTTGATGTTTCTCTTGATTCCTGTACTTGAATGTCAAATTTTCTATTCAGCCCTGGTCCTTCCAACAAGAATGCTAGTCCAATAAATTTTAAATGATCTCTCCTGGATCTATTTTCCAGGTCAGTGATTTCTCCAATGATATATTGCACATTGTCATCTATTTTCCCGTTCTTTTGGTTCTGTTTTATAATTTCTTGATTTCTTATAATGTCATTAGTTTCCATTTGCTCCATTTTAATTTTGAAGGAATTATTTTCTTCGCCAAGTTTTTGGACTTCCTTTTCCATTTTGCCAATTCTGTTTTATAAGGCATTCTTCTCTTCATTGGCTTTTGGATCTCTTTTGCCATTTGGGTTAGTCTATTTTTTAATGTGTTATTTTCCTCAGTATTTTTTGGGTCTCCTTTAGAAAGCTGTTGACTCATTTTTCATGATTTTCTTGCATCACTCTCATTTCTCTTCCCAATTTTTCCTCTTCTTCTCTTACTTGATTTTCAAAATCATTTTTGAGCTCTTCTATGGTCTATGACCAATTCATATTTTTCTTGGAGGTTTTTGATGTAGGACCTTTTACTTTGTTGTCTTCTTCTGGTTGTATATTTTGATCGTCTTTGTCACCAAAGTAAGATTCTGTGGTCTGAGGTTTTTTTATGCTGTTTTCTCATTTTTCTAGCCAAATACTTGACTTTCTAACTCTTTATTAAGATAGGACTCTGCTTCTAGTGTGGAGGGTGTCCTGTACCAAACGTCAGAGTTTTGTTTGCAGAGATATTTCTGGGGGCCTGTAAATGTTCAGTTCTTCTAAGGTGGTATGATCAAAGGAGAAATGTTTTCTCCTTTCCTGGCCTGTGCTCTTGTGTGACCACAAGCACTATTTTCTGTCTTGGAACTGTAAGGATTCCCTTTCCACTGCCACCACAAGCTCTTCCACACAAATGCTCCTCCTCATCCACTACCCAGGACTGTGACCCAGATCCAAGCACAGGCAAAAAAAAAGAGAAATTGTTCCTTTTTTTCTTTTCATATTTTGTATTTAAGTTTAAAATGAATAGAAAAAATTTTTAAGATTTTTATGGGTATGAAATATCTCATTTTCCTATTTATATACCAAGCACCTAATACAGTTTCTGGCATATATTTGATTGGTACTTGACCGAGTTGATTTATTGAATGGGTAGTGAGCCACCTAGTTTAAACTAATCTTGCTAGAAGTTTGGCAGTAAATGGAAGGGCCTGAGATAAAATATTAGCTAGAGTCAGATAGAGAAAAAGTTTGAGGTTAGAGTAGATGAAAGGATATTTTTAATTGGAGGGGAAAGAGTCAGTGGAGATCAAGTGATTCCAGATGAGTGAGAGAGAATGATCTATTAGTTTGCATCTCAGAGGATGGGATAGAATCAAGGTGAAAATGGTTAAAGAATTAACCTTGGAAAGGAGGAGAACCATTTCTTCTACTCTGAAGGGAAGAAAGCAAAAAAAATTGGTAAAGACAAGAAGATATTGCTGTATAGAGAAAATGTGATGAAGACACTCATGATGGATGTCCTGCATCATCTCAGTAAAGTAGGAGATCACCCAGCTTTAAAACTTCTAGACAGTTTTCTCCGTTGGTCTTTTTAGTTAAAATCCTTCTGATTAGATTTGCAAGACTCTAGGAAAATGTCAGCCATAGTTAGATAAACTTCATTCATAATCAGAAGCCATTCATTCCTGTTTTAAGCTATGGTCTAGAAATCCAAATCCCATTTCTAAAATTCATCTTAACAATTTGAACACTTAACAAATCTGCCTTTCTCTTTTGTCTTTTTAATATCTGATGGTCAGTAGTGATGAAAATACCACCACTTGTGTCCTTAAGGTCTTTACTTTTTTGCTTCAGACTTTGCAGTCTTTAGGAATGCTTTCTTATTTTTCAATCTCAAAGGATTGCTCCTGAACTGACCCTTAGAGGGGAAAAAAAAGGATTTCCTGAGAGTTGGAGAAAAAGGTGGAAATATTCCAAGGACGGAAGAATGGTCACTGTTATTATAATGCTGTAGTCTTCTGTGATTTCCCCTTCATACTCCTTTTATATCTTCTCCTCACTTCTTTATATTTTTGGACTTCTTAATGAAATTTACTTTTACCTATTTGTTATATTTCCCCCTCCTGCTTTCATTATATTCTCATTTAGAAGTTTCTCACTAACACTGCTATCATTTTATAAAGTTAGATTTGACAATCTAGCATTTGAGAGGCTTGTCATTTGTTTGACTTTTTGTTAAAGGATAGGTTGTTTTAATACTAAGAAAACTGTTATTCTATGTTTATAGTTAAACAGAATGAAAAGTCACTTGGCATGATTAACTGAGAGAGATATATTAACCTACTTTTCTACTTTATTATTTTTTAAAAATGAGATTATTTAAACTCACAAGTATTGCCATAATCTCATGAAACAATGATATCCTTTCAGAGAAATAGTTAAAGAAACAAACACTTAGATATCACTTGATATCTTTCCCACAAATTCTTAGTTGTTCTCATTCATTTTAATCTAACCCTTATATACTCCCCATGGTTGAGCAAAGTCCTTCTTTCAATGCACCCAAAAACTTTACATATAATCAGACAACTCCCTTCCTAAGTGTTTGTTAACAATAGCTAAACTTACTTTTAAATTTTTTAATGATGTTCTTCTCTCCATGTTAGATCATTTAATAGAAAGATATAAGAAGCAATCCAGAATTTGTCAAGAAAAAAATAGTAGCATCTGAATTTCCATTAATATTACCTATTTTGTAGCATCATATAGTACCTATAAAAATAGACTATGCAAGAAGATAGAGAAATTATAAATAATTTAAAATATTTGACAGTCTAAACTATGATTAAATGGTTATTAATTCAGGAATTACACTCAAAAAATACAGACTAAATGGACATATCCTCTCATCCAAAGATTAGGCTCCTAGGCATATCCTCCAAGGAGATCAAAGAACTGCATAACTAAAGGTCCTATATACCTCCAAATGTTTATGCCAGCAATCTTTGGCATGACAGAAAGTTAGAAACAAGGTATATTCCCATTAATAGGGGAGCTGGCTAAACTTTGGTGAATGAAAGTAATAGTAATTATAAGAAAAGATGAATATCAAGAATACAGAGAAGCACAGGAAAGCTTATATAAACTGACACAAGGCAAAGTAAGCAGAACCAAAAAGCAAAACAAAACAACATATACATAACAATTACAACAATGTTGATGAAAACACAAGTAGAAATCAGTTCCTGGAAAAAGCTTCAAAGAACAGATGTAAGTATGCATTTCTTCTTCTTTTTTTTTTTTTAAAGTAGGCATCTGTGGGTATGAAACCCACATACAATGTGACATTTTGTTGATATATTAGCAAGTTTTGCAGAACCGTTTCTCTCTGTTTCTATCTCTGTCTCTGTCTCTCTTTTAATTCTTTGTTATGAGAATGGTGTTTCAGGAGGGAGAGAGGAAGAGATGTGTCAGAAAAAAGGGTATTATAAAAACAATTGTATCAATTAATTTTTTGAAATGTGATGTTACCATTATAATGATGAGACAGCTATGGTTCATGAGCAACAAATGATGAATGCTGATTATATACGAATACATTTAATTAGTGACTTGAATAAATGATGGCAGATCAAGAAAATAACTGCAAAGGACCCTACATAGGTCAAGGAAACTAAGAGAAATAAAAGTAAACTTTGTCAGCTAGTCCAGAACTGCAGAAGAGCACATCTAAAAGTCAGTAACATCTAGGAAAGTGGTCACACCAGGGAAGCCAACCCAATCACCAGTAAGCAGATAAAAAGCTAGCATGTTATAGGAGAGTGACTGGTCTAGGGGAGCCAGTGAGAGTTTCAGTGAATGGTCCTCTGAATAAGGACACTACCAGGGTCAGGAGTGGAAAGGGTCACAAGTCAGCCTGAGCTACACTAATTCATATCTGAAACCAGATTCCAGCACTGGCTTGTTAAAATATAAGTAAAGCATAGTGATTGTCCCCATATGTCGCTGTGCAAGGAGACAGGGCCTACCAATGAACTCCTTGGAGCACTGGAAGTCATAGTAAGGATGGCGTCAACTCAGTCTTTGATCACTTAAATGTTATTGGGGGAGGGAGGGTGGTGCTCAGAGGAGGTCAGGGATCAGTGCCATGTTCAACATCTAACTAAGGCATTTTAGGTCAAGAGCAGTGGATAGAACCAGCTATTTATTTGGGGATTGTGAAAGGAAAAGAGATGGGCTGAGGTCAACACCTGTGTATCCATCAGGATACTGAGCCAGAAGATAAGCATCAAGGCAGATTTAGTAGAACCTAATAACACCCACACAATCCACAATAGCAGAGCATCAAGCAGTACCAACTAGAATCGAATTCTAAAGTATCAAAGACTATAATGTTAAAATCCAGGAACTGAAATAAAAAATATGAATAAATAAGAATTTCCATGTGTTAAGAGAAGTCCAGGAGATAAACCCAGATGAAATAACTTCAGAATATATAAAGCAAAACCTCAAAAGGAAAAATGGTTTTACTCTACAATCTCTAAGATTGGCTAAATAAAACAAAGCAAACACTAAAAACAAAATGAGAAGTGAAAAATATGCAGGAAAAAATAGAGCAGAAGTTAAAACTTATTCAGGTAGTAGAATGTGAAAGAGAGAACAGAGCAAGTCAAACCTGCTTCTTTCATGAGACAACAGAATAAGAACAAAGTCAAAGAACTAAAAAATAAATTTTAAATGAAAATAAGACACATGGAAAGAAACTGACCTGGGAAACAGGTTGAAGGGAGATAGTTTGGGAATAATTGAGCTCCCTGAAACCATGACCAAACAAAAACCTGGACGCTATGTTTCAAGAAATCAAAAGACAAATTTCCTGTACCTTTTAGAAGTGATCATACAGCTTCATGTGAGAAACAACAAGTAGGACATCACAGCTGAATTGTAGAAAGTTTGGAGGTGAGTACAGTTTTTAAAAGACTGGAAAAATAGAAAGGACTCAGGTTGTGAAGGGCTTCAAATGCCAAACAAAACATTTTTAAATTTTGTCGTGGAGTCAACAAAGAGCCACTGGAATTTATTAAATAGGAAAGTGACGTGATCAAATTTATGCCTTAGGATACTCATTCTTATAGCTGGGTGGAAGATGGATAGCAGTGGGGGAAGACTTGAGACAGAAAGACCAATTAGAGGATATTGTAGATAAGATGTGGTGAGGTCCTGAAATAGAAGTATAACTATGTGAAAGAAGAGGATATTTGTGAAAGATGTTATAAAAGCAGAAATGACAAGATTTGACAATGAATTGGATATATGGAGTGAATGTGAATGAGCACTGAAGGATGATATCAGTGCTGTGGACCTGGGTAACTAAGAAGATGGTGACACTATCAATGGTAGCTGGAAGACAGGAGACTTTGAAAGGAAAGACAATGTGTTCTGTTTTGTACATATTGAATTAAATGCCTACTGGACATCCAATTCAAGCTTTCCAAGAAGCTATTGGTGATGTGGGACTAAATAGCTCAGGAAGGAGGTTGGATGTGAATACATGGATCTGGGAATCATCTACAGAAAGTTAACAATTAAACCAATACATGGGAATTGATGAAATAACTGAGTGAGATAGTATAATGGTAGAGGAGAAAGCTCAGTACAATACTGGGCTGAAACCCATGGTAAGTGAATAATGTATGGATGAAGACCCAGCAAAGAATACTGAGAATGAATAATTAAACAGATAAACAGTTAAAGCAGAAGAGAACCAGAAACCTAGAGAGAAAAGGATGACTGACAGTGTGGAAGGCTACTGAGAGGTCAAGTAGTATGAAAACTAAGACCATTTGATTAGGGAAATAAGAGATTTGTGGTACATTTGGAGAGAGCAGTGTCATTGAGTTGGAACCTAGCTTGCAGAGAGTTTAAAAATGAGTGAAGGGGTAAGGAGTCATAGGATGTAGATGACTTTCTCAGGTAGTTTTTGCTAAGAGTGAGGAAGATAGATAGAAAATGGTCGCTAGTGGTGATTAAGGGAAAATTTTGTAAGGATAGGTGAGAGAGGGGTGTGTTTGTAGGCAAAAGGGAAGGTAACATAAGAGAGGAAAATATTGAAGATGAGAAAGTGGGAATAATATTGGGGGCAACCTGCTGGATATTAGGGGATCTGTAAAGAGTGCATGCAGAGGGGTTTGCCTTGGTAAGGAGAAGGGCCACCTCTTTATTCAAGACAGGAATGGAGGAAGAGCTAGTGAGAAAAGATGTGGGAAGTCATGTAAGAAGAGGAGGAGGGGAGAAGATAGTGCTTTCAGAACATGACCTCATTTGGGGGAGGGTTAAGTACAATAAGTCTAGGTGGAATGGTGATAGGTTCTGGTAACTATACTAAGTACAGAGGTTGGCCCTTCACTGGACAATCATGGACTTTTTGTTTTCCAACCATAGCCTGAAGACCTTCATGCTGAAGGCTCTGGCGATATCCCTGCTGTTCTCTTTTCTCTTCTCTATCATGGTTTATAGGTTTTGGCCTACTACACTGGTTTTGTTAAGCAATACTTTTCAAATTTGGAAGATCTTGGCTGATGCCCTAGTTTGGAGTCTGAACACTGCCCTGGTATTCTTCCCTTGATGACCCTGGCTTAAAAGCCTTCTTTCACATATGAAAATGGTGGAACAAATTACTTCATTTTAAATGACCCAAGTCTTCGATTAAGCCCCTCAAGTGTTCAAAACTATGCCTCAAACAATTTTTGGATCTTCTCCTTGTACCACCCTTAAACTTACTTCACCATTTGTAATGTGACCCTCACTTGAAATTGGATCGTATTGCTTGCTGTTTAGCCACCTTTAGCACAAAAAGAGTTAGTTGTTACTATCCCTTCCCTTGTGAAGAAGCAGCTTTTTGTCACAGCTTGTGCAATTGACTAAAGTTTTAGAGACTGGTAAAGTAGTGGAGCTACAGAACTTATGAAAGTAATTGTACCCAGTCAAGAAGGATATTTGTTTGAATCTGTATGGCTACTCACTCTGATGTTGCTTTTTAATTTATTTTGAGATGGAAAGTCCACTGGAAAAAAACAAATTTGATTTGAATTTCATTAAATGTCAACTTAAAGCATGTCCATATAGGTATATATAATATGTATATTAAAATGTATATGTGTGTGTATACATAAGTATGTATACACAAACACCTTGAATTTCTATTTACATGTGGTTAAGTCTGAGGTAGGATTCTCCTGACTCAGTTTCCCAACTGACGCCTGGCAGACCTTAAGCCTGACTGAATGCAAGTGGACAACCTAATCTTGCCTGGAATTGACATGAAGTTGGGGAGATATTGTATCCCTGCAACGACCCTACTCTTGGTGGCAATTTCCTACAGTCAAAAGGTTTGTAAGCTTAATACCAGATCTATTAAATTATAGATTATTGGTAGGGGAACATCCGAGGTTGTCTAAAATTAAGCTATTAGGCATAGGACTTTAGACCAACAACAATAACATAGGGACCTTTAATTCTTAGTAATATTGTGCAGACAATCAGGTCAAGAGCTTGTGAAGTTAGCAACATAAATAATTTTTGTCTCAGTTGGTTAATGTTTAAAAAAAAATTCTTTTGTGGTCTATATTGTAAATACTTTAAAAAAAAGTATCACCTGACTAAAAGTTTGAATTATTTTATCTGTTACAAACTGTGTTAAAAATGAAAAATAAAATTGAAGAAAACACTAAGAAAATGCTTTAGTATGTATTTTTATGAATGTGTAAAGTTTTTTTTTTAGACTTCAGAGAGGTGATTTCAGCAGTCTGTCCCTGAGAAACATAGCACCGGCATTCTGGAAGATTCATAATTTCTATAAAGAAACTAGGAAATGTGATCTATAGAAACAACACTGTATGGCACAGTGAAAGGAACAGCTACTAGGAGTCACAGGACCTGGATTCTAGTCTTTTGACTAATTGTTTGATCTTGAGCAAGTTCTATAACTTCTATGATCCTTAATTTCCTCACCTTGAAATGGTTATAACAAATCTATTTGCCAACTTCATAGGTTTATTGTGGGATAAAATGAGATAACATGAGCATTTTAACTATAGAATACTATAGGAATATAAGATTTTATTTTTCTTTAAACTATGAGAAACATTGAAATCTGCTGTCTCCTTATATGGTAGGCTAGCAAAAATTTCAAAGTGCTGATTTTTGTTTATTTATAAATTACATCTAGGGAAATAAAATGTGAACATATTTTATTTTGCTCCAAATTTTTTTTAAAATTATGTATTTGTTCCTATTTAGAGAAACTAACCTGTTAATATGCAGCACTGTACACACATGTTCATACATAAAATGCATATTTACACACGTATATGGCATATAAAACATCTCCCATCTAATAGAAATTTGAGGTCTTATCAATTTCAAGTCATATATAGCATATTTTAAAATACTTCTCAATTACTAAGGTTATCTTGCTTGAGAAGAGATTTTAAACTCTTTAACCTCTTTAGTTCTAACTCCAAAATCTTTTTGGCATCAGAATACTGGGAGAAGTGAGGCTATGCGTACAATATGTGGAGAAAGCATACACTGCCTGACTCAGTCCATCATAGCTCTAGGAAAATACAATAAAAGAAGATATCAATCCGCACATTTATTTTTAATGCTTGTTGCAGGTGCAAATATTAAAACATAATGATGTAGATATTAGAAATTCATAAATTAGACTGTATCAAATCATTTTTAAAAGTTGTCAGTGAATACATTTGGCCCTAATAATCCCTTTTCTTTCACAGATAACATAGTTTATAAACATCCTTCAAAAACATTCTCAATTTATAGACTTCCCCTACCCAAGGGATATGATAAAATTTTCTCTCTCCACATAAAAGTTGATTCCCCATTTTATGCATTAGTACACTTTCACAACGACTCACATTATCAGCATCAAATAATGAAGTGATTGTAATTTTTTATGTTATTTTATTTGATATCTTGACTTAATGGCTAATTACTTTATCTTGCTTTTCTTGTCATAGTAAAGAAATATTGAAGATTAAATGGTCATCAAATGGCAAGATTAGGTGCAAGCCTTTACTAGGAAGAACACAAATTTCTTTTTAGGTCAAAGGAAAATTTAAGAATGAAGGAGATATAGACAACACAAAAATAATGCATTGTGATGATTTTGGCTTGTGACATTGTCTCTCTTACCTTTCAGCCTCAGCCCTTTGCCATAATATATCAAGCCCCGCTAGAGTGGGTGAGAAATAGGAGCAAAATTAACCCAGTTCAAAGACTGCAGTCTCCTCTCCCTTAAGACTTTAGAATATTAGCATCTGATACTGCCTGGGTAACAGGAATCCGAGCTCTTTGTTCTCTGGATGTAACCTGGCAACCTGTCAACAAAAAGAATGTGACTGTGTTTTGCAGCAGCTGATTGGACAAATTTAAAACAAAAACGAAGGAACTCAGCAACAAGCAATGAAAATAGGTAGAGGCAGCAACTTTTCCACAAACTAATCTGTAGAATTTACTCCTATATTCTGCCCAAAGTAATAGAAGAAAAATAAAATACCAGATACTCTTTTGTTAGTAGGGAAAAAGAAAGAAATAAAACATGTTTCTTCAATAAATAAAATTTTCTTTTGTGTTATTTCCATTAAGTGGTTTATTTAATCTCCTTTTCTCTAGAAAAGATTATTAAAGATCCCCCTTTGTCTGGAAGAACTTAGGTCTAGTTGAGGTACAAGTTAATTAGTCACAAAGCGTACATTTTGAGTGAATCCAAAATGCAAGTCACATCAAAATATAGGGTTTTTGAAAATGTATATTTTCATTATAAATCTGAATCTATGTTAAAATAAACAAAAGGAACATATGTGAAAATATCCACAAAATGATGATTTACTTAAGGCAAAAGTTCACTTTTTTTTTCCTGTTATGCTAACCAAAAGTGGATGGTACAGGTCACCTATAAGGCTGTTAATTCTGTTTAAGTAACTCATGCAACATAAAGTTTAACTGAACTAGGTGACCTCTGAAGGATTTTCTAACTTTAAAGTTTTGTTATTATATTAAATATCCTACAATATAACTTTCAGCAGGTGGAGGTGATCTGGCATAGTGACTTCACTAACACAGGAAATTTCCTCTATATGTGTAGGTCAGAACATTCTATGAAAATTAAGGTCTTAAAGAATTTCCAAAAAGCACTAAGAGATTAATTGACTTGTCTAATTATCACAGAGCTGGCAGATGGTACAGACGGGGCATGAACTCAAATCTTCCTGGCTTCAAAGCCAGAACGATCCACAATACTCCGTTGCTTCTTCTGTGAGCAGAAGTGATAAGATATCTTAATAAAACTTTTTGCATTCATGCACTCCCTGTTCATCTCCAGTTTTCAGAATCCTTCTATTTCTTTAAGGCTCAGGGAAATCCTTTCTGATCTCCTTAACTGAAACACTGACTTCCCTCTCAATTTTTCCTAGAACATTTTGTCTGGATCTTTGCTTTGTCCTCATTCCTTACCTTGCCTTACACTTACTGGTATATAACATATCATTTATTAGAATGTAGGTTCTTTGAAGGCAAGGACTGTATCATGTCATCCTTTTGTCCCTAGAATTTTCCTCATCTCCCTATATGTTCTTCCCATAAAAGTGTCCAATGTGCAATATGGGTATCATATATGGAATAACTTTTTATTTCCTCCAGTATACATACACATACACACACAGCATCAAAAGACATAACATACAAAGATTTATTGAAGCCCATGAACATAATGCAGAAATATGCAATATTCAAATACCCTATTTTATACTTTATACTCTCCTATGAAGGTACAATCCTTTTGTGGGTCTACTTAAAAATTCTTCCCATTCGCCTTGGGTTTGTGCAATAAAAGCATTTCACAGACACATCATGGGAGATTAGCAAAGAGTTAAAATTCTAGGGCTCTCATGACAAGGCTTTTGTCCATTAGCTGAGGGGTGCTTGCTTTTCTGTAGATGTTCATTTCCTCCTTCTCTGAGAAAACATTCTTTATCTGGGAGGCTTGTGCTCAACTCTTCACTCAGGTACTTTTGAATTCGAGATTGCCCAGGGGACACCCCTTAAGTCTGGAAACATTCATTCTTAGAATTTCTAATCTTTGATTTGGGTTCAGAAAAATAAATAGAAAAAAAATTGAGCCATTATTGGGAAGTCCAGGCTCACCCAGGCATTCACAGGCCACTTGACATATCATTCTCTGGTCTCCTGTCAGGGCAAGGATTGGTAGATATCTTCATTAAAGTCTTTTTGCCCTCTGGTCTCAAAGTTCACAGGAGAAAATAAAGTAGGTAAAAGAGCCAAGGTATTTCCCATCTCATTTTTACAGATAGAGAAGAGTTGGTTTCTCTGAACAAACTGCCTTAGTCAACCAATCATTAGGAGACAGAATCAACTACTGGCAACCAAGAAGAAAAGTTCACTGTATCTTTTCTGCACTATATTTTGCCCTCTCAGTAATTTCATCAAGGCAATTGGTGGAATTATCAAATTGAACAAGTGCCTTCCTGATTACCCTCACTACATATAACACATTTCACATTGATTACATTTGAGGGATGGCTGTGACCATAACATATACCCCCTCCCAACCCAGTACCATCTAGCTTAGTATTTTCCGCATAGTATACACTTTAAGATATTTTTTAGTTGAATTTAACTCAGATCCCCCAACTGAAAAGACTTGTTTGTTCCTTGTTAGTTTATCAAAGCACCCTATTCTTCTGTTAAAACTATCTTTAACAAACTTGTGAGATGAGAAGTTTCCTTGGAATCAATTGTCTAAAAAGTTTTTAAAAGAGCCTTTGCAGACTTTCACATAGACACAATCTACTCAGGTATTGAAAATGGTACTGATTAAGAACATACAGGACAAAAAAAATATATCCTGGACCCAAAGACTATCCTCATAAAAACATCATTCAATCATTAAGTTCCACACAAAGGCAGGTAGTTGTATTTAAAACTTCACCCACATGAGGCTCCTGCCAAGAGCTCTTTAACTCTGACCTGGAATGACTGCTTTCAGGGGTTTAGAAAATAACACAGGCTTAGAGCAACCTGAGCATTTGTTAGCTTGGTAACAAGGGATGCTTCAGGGCTTTTGCTGTCCCTTCTGAGTAGCTGCCAAGCTACAGGTCTCTACATTCCCTCAAGTGTGTCTCAGTAATTAGCTTTGGGAAAATGGCCTTTGTGTTTCTCTGAGTTGAGAACCCAGTTGAAATTCATAGGTTTGGAGTTTCAGCCTAAGTTGAACCTTTTGGTTCAAGTTTATTTGGTCTTGGCAAACATGCCTTCCTGTTTTTAAGAGAGAAAAGGCTTTAAAGATTCATTTTTTTAAAGGAAAACTCAAAAGGCATCTTAGACATCAAATAGCTCTTACAAGCTTTTGATGATTACAGTGTAAATGAAACAGAAACATATGGATTCCATTTCCAGAAATTACACATGGTCCCCCAAATTAAGGGAAAATGTGCTCAGCCTGATGTCTTTTGGGTGTTGTGGAGCCCCAAACATCAGATGAAGAGTTGGAAGCTGATGAATCCAGTATATTTACCCATCTCTATTTATAACACTGGCAAAATGCCCTTGACTCATGAAGGCTCCTAAGCATTTCACATCTGTTGGTTGGGCAACAAACAGCAGCAACTTCCAAGATAACTATGCTCAGGTCCTTCTGAGCTCAAGCTGAGAACAAGGACCACATAGCTTTTATTCAATCAGTTATTATCAGTTACCTGGTAGAGCTGATTTTATTTACTACTACTGATAAAACCCTTGGTCTTCAGAGTTGGAAGGGATCTTAAAGATTTCCTTCTGCCAGCGATTATTCCTAACCTGAATTCTCTGAACTTGCTTTGAAAAATATTTTGATAAAGGTATTTCAAAATAATTGGCTTCCTTTGTAATCCTGAATATCTTCTTTTATTCATTTAAAAACTTTTTTTGTTTTCTGAGAAAGGGTCATAGCTTTCACAGACTTCAAAAAGGGTACATAACACAAAAAATGTTTAGGAACTCCTGATGAGTCCAACTTCCTCATTTTACAGATGAGGAAACAGAAACAATTTTAAGCAGCAATCTACCCCTCAATCTTCCTTGTATCATTTGTGAGACAGTCCCTGAATTTTTTCTATTTCTCAAAGCATCATGAAGAATCTTTGACTCCATACTATAATTTTAAAAGTCCAATAAAGTAGGATGTCTTGTCAGTACATCAGAACCCACATTCTGACTCAAACAAATGTACATTTACTCTCACAGAGAAATTTCAGGCTAATTTAATTTTCACAAAATTGTGACTGTTGTATCTATGTTCCAAACTAAACTTTTTATTAAAAAAATAAATCAAATTGATTTTATGGAAAAAAAAGATATATTGTAGTTGCTGTTTTTCCCTATGATCTGTCTCATTGATGCGGTGCTAGTGGTCTTATATCATGAACCTGTTCTAAGCCTACAGAAAGCCATATGAGAATTTTTTTCCTTAGTGGTCATAGCAGAAGTGCAAAGTTGACATTATTGAGATTTAGTAAAAACAAATTGACAAGATAATTGATTCCCTTCAAAATGATTACAGAGAATTATACTATTTTAAAGTCAAAAGGGACCATGTGATTTCTCCTTCCTTTCTATCTAAAACAAGGTTCGATATGTTAAACTTTTATGAGAAGCTTCCTCTCTAGCAAGGCATTGGTAGAGGAGATTTTGGGCCAATTCTGAAATGTCTACAATATGACTTAAAAAAATGTCCTGCCTTTAAACTCCAAGGTACTCAAAAATCCATACCATTATACAGACCGCCTTTCAGTAAACTAAAAGACAATAAATCCGTTTTAAAACCTCATGTTAGAAAATAGCAATTCTAGGGGTGGATCCAAAATGGCAGAGTAGAAGGATGGGCCTGCTCTGACTCTCCCCTAATAGCCCATAAAATACCTGTAAAAAATGACTCTAAACAAATTCTAGTGCAGCAGAAGCCGCAAAATGACAGTGAAACAGATTTTCAGTCCAAGACAGGTTGGAAGGCCAACAGGAAAGGTCTATCACACTGGGCTTGGAGAGGAGAACAGCCCAACCTCAGCCACAGTGTACATGACAGGACTGCAGCAGGTTTCAGGGTGCAGAGTCATGGGTAGCAGCTACACTTCCCAGATTTCTCAACCCAAAGACAGCTGCCAAAGTCGGTAAGAAAGCTCTTTCACCTGGGTAAAAGGTGAGCAAGATCTGGCCCCAGCCCTGACCCCAGGGTGGCAGCAGCCACTATAGCAGCAGCATCTGCTTTTGGAGCAGCTGATCTGGGTCTCAGTCCTGAATGGTGGTTCTTGGGTGAAGAAGAGTGCTGGTGTGGTGGAGCCGGTGGTGGCTGTGGAGATGGAACTCTACTCACAGTTCCAGGGCAGAAAAGAGTACTTGTGGTTGCTCACAGACCAGAGTGCAGGCCAGGAGAGAAATAAACTCCTCTCCCATGATTGTACCACCTTGGAGGAACTGGGAACTTACAGGTCCCTAGAGATATCTCAGAGAACAGCTATTCAAAACCTCTGAAGCTTAGGGTAGTATATCTTCCACTTGACACAGGGTTCAAAAATCAAGTAGCGGGCTAGGAAAATGCCCCTCAAAATAGGAAAAAATAAAACTATAGAAGGTTACTTTCTTGGTGAAAGGTATTTTCTTCCATCCTCTTGGATGAGGAAGAACAAAACATACCATCAGATGAAGACATCAAAGTCAAAGCTTCTGCATCCAAACCCTCCAAAAAATATATAAAGGTCTTGGACCATGGAAGAGCTCAAAAAGAATTTTGAAAATCAAGTAAGAGAGGTGGAGGAAAAATTGGGAAGAGAAATGAGAGCAATGTAAGAAAATCATGAAAAATAAGTCAACACCTTGCTAAAGGAGATCCAAAAAAATGCTGAAGAAAATAACACCTTTAAAAATAGGCTAACTCAACTGGCAAAAGAGTTCAAAAAGCCAGTGAGGAGAAGAATGTTTTAAAAAGCAGGACTAGCCAAATGGAAAAGGAGGTTCATTGAAGAAAATAGTTCTTAAAAAATTAGAATGGAGCAGATAGAAACTAATGACTTTATGAGAAACTGTGAAATTATAAAACATAACCAAAATAATAAAAAAAATAGAAGACAATGTGAAATATCTCATTGGAAAAAACAACTGACCTGGAAAATAGGTCCAGGAGAGATAATTTAAAAATTATTGGTCTACCTGAAAACCATGATCAAAAAAGAGCCTAGACATCATCTCCCAAGAAATTATCAAGGAAAACTGCCCCAATATTCTAGACTCAGAGGGTAAAATAGAAATGTCAAGAATTCACCAATCACCTCCTGAAAGAGATCCCAAAAGGACAACTCCTAGGAATATTGTAGCCAAATTCCAGAGTTCCCAGGTCAAGGAGAAAATATTACAAGCAATCAGAAAGAAATAATTCAAGTATTGTGGAAATACAATCAGTATAACACAAGATTTAGCAGCTTCTACACTAAGGGATTGAAGGGCTTGGAATATGATATTCCAGATGTCAAAGGAGCTAGAATTAAAACCAAGAATCATCTACCCAGCAAAACTGAATATAATGCTTCAGGGGAAAAAATGGAATTTCAATGAAATAGAGGATTTCCAAGCATTCTTGTTGAAAAGACCAGAGCTGAATAGAAAATTTGACTTTCAAATACAAGAATCAAGAGAGACATGATTTGGTAAACAGGAAAGAGAAGCCTTAAGGAACTCATTAAAGTTGAACTGTTTACATTCTTACATGAAAAGATGTTATTTGTAGCTCATGAGATCTTTTTGAGTATTAGGGTAGTTAGAGGAAATATATATGTAGGTGTGTACGAGTGCATATTATGTATGTGTAGGTAAGTATATGTACATGGCAGAAATGTGTATGTATATGTGTATGTGTATGTATATATGTCCATAGGCAGAAAGTGAGCTGAATATGAAGGGAGAATACCTAAAAAAAATAAAATTTACTGTTGAATGGAATGTACTAAGAGTAAGAGAAAGGAAGAGACAGAATGTAGCAAACCATCTCACATAAAAGAGTGAAGAAAGAGTTTTTACAATGGAGGGAAAGAGAGGGGAGATGAAAGGAAATCAGTGAGCCTTACTTTCATGGGATTTAGCTTAAGTAGGGAATAACACAAACTCAATTGGATATGGAAATCTACTTTACCTTGCAGGAAGGCAAGGAGAAATGGGATAGGAAATGGAAGATAATAGAAGTGACAGCAAATTGGGGAAAGGAACAATCAGAAGCAAACACTATTGTGGGAGGACAGGTCAAGGGAGAGAATGGAATAAATGGAGGGCAGGAGAGGACAGAGGGAAATGTGCTTAGTCTTTTACAACATAACTATTATGGAAGTGCTTTGATTTGTTACACATGTATGACCTATTGCTTGTTTTCTCAATGAGGGTGGGTGGGGAGGGAGGAAGGGAGAGAATATGGAACTCAAAGCTTTCATAATGAATGTTAAAAATTGTTTAGCATGTTACTTCAAATTAAGATATACAGGCAATGGAGCACAGAAATCTATTTTGCCCTACAGAAAACTAAAGGGGAAGGGGAATGGAAGAAGAGTGGGTGACAGAAGGGAGGACAGACTGGAGGAAGGGGTGGATGGGTGTGCATTTTGTCCTAAAGTGGGGGATAGGGAGAGATGGGGAGAAAATTTTGAATTCAAATTCTTGTGGAAGTGAATGTTGAGAAATAAAAAATAAATTATGTATTTTTTAAAAATAGCAATTCTATCTTACTTAGCCCTCTCTCTCCATAGCACTACACCATCCCTCTCTTTTTTCTCTTTTTCAGATTCCTTTTGCCTTTCTGACACTGTTAATCCTAAGCAGTCTTCAACTTTCTTCTTTTCTCTACAGATTATACATTTGGGTGATTTAATCCAATCTATGACCTCATCTGTCATTACTATATGAGTAACTCCAAAATTTTTTCTAAGTCCTCCTCTCAAGCTCAGTTCTACATTTGACAGTTGCTGGACTTTGCTACCTGGATATTTCTGCCAAATATTTGAAACTCAATATGCTGAAAATTAACCTTGTCATCTACACCCCCCAAAACTCTGTCATTCCTTCCTTCTTTTAATGGCATCACCTTGTTCTTAGTCATTCGTATTTGAAACCTCAAAGTTTTCTTTAACACTTCCCACTTCCTCACCTCTCCACACCCAAATTCAATCAGTTGCCATATCCTGTGAGTAATAATTCCTCAATATCTCTCAAATCTTGTCCTTTCATTCTATTTAGAGTGCAACTAACTATTTTAAGGTTGTGTTACTTCTTGTATGGATTATTATAATAGCCAATAAATTTATTAAAAACCTACTGCCAGGTAATATGATAGTCACTGGGGATTCAAAGAAAAAAATGAAATAGTCCCTGCAAGGAACATAAATTATATAGAAGAAAATATTCAAAGTAAATATAAATGGAGGAACAAGGGCACTAGCAGCTGGCAGGATAAGGAAGGGCTCATGAAGAAGGTGTCCTTTAAATAGAATTTTGAAAGAAACAATGGAGTCTAAGCGGTAAGGATGAGGTGGAAATTAATTCCAAGAAAAGAGGCAACCATCTAGTATAAAGGCACAAAGATGAGAGATAGAGTGTCATGTACGAGGAACAACAAGATGGCCAGCATGACTGGACCAGGGAATTGGGAAGGAAAGGAAAATACCATACAGTTGAGTCCCCAAAATGAAAGGATCTGAAAGCTTATTTAGGAATTTATATTTGACCCCAGATGCACCAGGAAGCCAGTATAGTTTATTGAGAAGAGTCCAGGTGTGCACTTTAAGAAAATCACTTTGGTATCTGTGAAGAGAGCAGATATTTAAATAAAATTTACATAAATTTCATTTATTTGTTTAAATAAATAAATGGAATTTAAATAAATTTCATTTATTTTTTAAATAAATAAATAAAATTTAAATGAATTTCACCTATTTATTTAAATAAATAAATGAAATTTAAACAGAGGGGGGAAATTTCAAGCAAAGAGACCAATTAGGAGGTTACTGCAATAGTACATGGAAGAAGTCATCAGAAATTAAAGTAGGGTGGTGACTATGTGAGCAGAGAAAAGAAGATGGATTTGAGATATATTGTTAGGGTAGAAGCAACGAATAACAAGATTCTTTTTTGCATTAAATAAACACATTAAAGATCTTGGAGAAGCCTTGCCTCCTTATATAAACTATCTTGTCCCCTTAGCCACTATCTGGAAGGGATCACAGAAATACAAATTATAAATAAAAGAGAAAATTAAATATAATTAAAATCCTCCATCCAAAAGAGAACTGTATCAAAAGATGGCTAGAAACTTCAGAGTTTAGTAGAGACATCACACCAGGGAAACCAGCTATACAACTCAGAAGAAAAAAGAAAGACCATAAGCAGTTAGGGTGAGGAGAGGAGCCATGCTAGGTAAGCTGGTATGAACACATAAATAAATGTAAAGTCATGATTCTATCTGAGAAGGGGGACCAAGAACCAGCACAACATCCAGTAAGCAGGAACCAGAAGCTATGTCTAGGTGGAAACACCCAGGAATAACAGCCAAAAATCCAAAGCATTCAAGACAAATAAAAAATGACATAAGTAGCCAATAAGAAAGAGTTCAAGTACCAAGGAACCATAATCAGGATCACAAAAGACACAGCAACAACAACTTTAAAACAAAAGAGATCTTGGAATATATGCCAAAAGGCAAAAGGTAAAGATTTACACTCAAGAATAATGTACTCTGCAAAATGGAGTTGTTGTTGTGTTTGTCCTTCATTCTCAAAGAGAATCATGACTATAATAACATGAGGCAAAAGAATATTAATTCATTCAATTAATTCATTCATTAATATAAATGAATCCTGCACAGCATTTTAGATGAAAGAGACATGAGAAGAAAATTTGAGATGAAAACTAAGGCATTGAAAGAAATGTAGAAAGGTAATATTTTTGAGTTCTTAGAAGGGGATAAATGATTATAGTATTTATATTCAAATGGGTGAGTAGAAGAGAGAAGTGTCATTAAGAATCATATCCTCAAAAGTGACAGAAGGACTTTAATAAGTTGAACACCGAGTTTAGGTGTGATTTTTTTTTTTGCTGTTTTGTTGGTTTTAAGAGAAGAAATAAAATAAAAGAATACACCAAGGAAGGATTATTTCACATAAAGGATGTGAGAGGGGTAGCACGTAAACAAGAGGAAAGGGTAGGAGGAATGGACATTTCATGACCTTGTAGTAATGATAATTGCTAGCACTTATATTGCACTTTGAGATTTGAAAAGTGCTGTATATATGTTATCACATTTGGTCCTAACAATATTCCTTGGAGGTGGGTGATAGCATTATTCCCATTTTACAAAAGAGGAAACTAAGGCCAAAAGAGGTTAAATGATTTGCCTAGGATCACACAGCTAATAAGTGTGTGAGGGAGGTTTCAAATTCAAGTCTTCCTGACTCTCAGTTCAGCATTCTTTATTCTTATGTGAAAAAGACAAAGGAAAAACAAACCCAGAGAGAATATAATATAAAAAAACATTACATTCAATAGGAAAAGATTTGGAGAAAGGGGAGAAGGAGGCAGAGGTGTGATGTAAATGTTTGCCAGCCAGATCTCTGGGACTGAAGGAGAGAGGGGAAAGAGGAGTATGCATGCTACATTTTGAAGTGTAATCTGCAATATTAGCATTTGCTTCAACACTTCCTTAAGTCTAGTCATCCAACTAATCAATGAGTCAAGGACTGATTTGTAATATGTACTGATTTTTGTGGTACAAAATTTCATGCTGAAAATTTACCAATAGGCTCTCCTCAGCTCCAGCACACTCCTGTGGGGAGGGAAAAGAAAGAACTAGCATTGGGGAAAGAAAAGTCAGAAGCAAAACAAACTTCAGATTTAGAAGATTGATTATAAAATCAAGATTAAAAATTAGACATCCAACAGGGTGGTTAAGGAAGGAATAAAGCATAAAAATAATTGGATAATTTTATTAAAGGGAAGGAAAACAATGAGACAACATGACAAACTCTGGGATGCAAATGAGAAATTTCATCCTTAGAAAAAAAATGTATAGCTGCAAATGATTTCAAAAAGCATGAGACATGAATTAGACATGTAACTAGAAAAACAAGCCAAAAAACCCACTAAATGCCAAGAGACATTTTTCAAAAATCAAAAAAGTAAAGAAAATTGAAAACACAAATACTATTGAATTGAGCAAAATAATTTGGATCTGTTTTCCAAAAAAAACCCCAACAAAATCAAAAGGACAAAAGCAAAACAAAAATCTAGTAAAAAATAGAAAAAAACTAAGCTAATATGAGTAAAAGACATGAAGAGCAAATTCCTATTTTTGAAAATGAAAAAGGAAAACTCACAAAAGAAGAAATTGAATTGTTAGAAGCTATTATGCTTAATTATAAGCTCAATAGGGCAACAAAAGTGGCAAGCAAAATACCATGAGATAATATTAACAAAGATATCTAATAGTCATATTAACAAAATAGGAAATAGGCAATTAAAATCAGAAAGATTTCTGAAAGACCAATTGAATCAGACGTAAAGGAACTCACAAAGAAAAAGAACCCAGAACCATTTCAGCAAGCAAAGTGTTCCCCTAATAAACTAGGTCACACTTCTCACACACTCACCCCTTCAGAGCTGTGCTCTTCACCAGGCTTGCCCAATGGACTTCTGTTAGCTCTATCCACATTTTGTGATATTACAAGGTCCTGTACCAAAGGAAACAAACTGAAAGTAGTACTATGTCAAAAATAGGCTTGCCTAGAATTCCATTTACTCATAGGTTGGCTTGTTGGGTGAAGAAGGCTACTGACTAGCCCTCCAGATCTCAGAGTCCTTACACCTCATGGTCAATAGGAAGGAAAAAAGATATTTGTCCTGTTGACAACTTTTTGTATGTACACTCATTTCTGACTCAGCAGCCAATTAGTAGGATTTCCATTTTCATGTAAGTAAGGCAACAGAAAAGTCACAAAATATCTGTGTACATTCTAAAGTGGAGGACAGCACCCTCCATTCCACTTTTCTAAAGGCAGGTTCCCTAAGCATCCACGTGGGTTGCCACCAGGCAGGGTAGACTAAAATTACTTAGAAACTGCAATCAGTAATATATACACATACATATGCATGCATAACACATTTGCACATGTATATTTATACATATATATGCATACACAAAGTTCTGATCTCTCCCTGGATTTACCATTTCATGCCTCTGTCATATGTTTATACTTAGATGTCCCATCATAACCTCAAATTCTACAGATTTAAAAGTTGAGGCTACCTCAACCCTCTTCAAACCAGCTCTCCAACTGACTTCCCTATTTTTGTCAACAGAATCATTTATATCCCTGAAATCTTGATTTCGTTAATTCTATTCTCTGTCTAGCTCATCTCCATATCAAATCTTACATGAAGGTCTATGAAATCTCCCTTCATGTTTCTTGCATCAACGGCTTTTTTTTTCTATTCAGGTGGCTACCATCGTTGCTCAAGCATTATTTGTTTCATTTATCTCAGGCATGAACAACTTAAACAGCCACCATTAGTATTCAAGTGGAAAACAAACAACCATAAATGTTGCAGAGCTGTCTCATGCTTAGGGAGCAATTGAATTAGAGAACCTTAAATTTCTCTTCTGCCTTGAAGATCCTTTAATTTTGTTATCATATTATCATCTCCCCACTCAAAAGTTATTCATTGATCTTTCCATCAGGATAAAGTCTGAACTCAGATTAAAACATTTTTCTTTTAAAAAAATGCTTGAAAATGGAGGGCGGAGCCAAGATGGCAGAGTGAGAGCAACTACTCACCTAAGCTCTTGGACAAACTCCTTCAGATACCTCTGAAAGGAGAATCTGACCCAATTTTGGAGGTGCGGAATCCAGTGGAAGACAGAGTGTGGCAGAGTCGGAGCCCAGGACAGACTGGAAGGTCCACGGGAAGGATCTGTTCACGGTGGTGAGCCCCCAGCACACAATACAGCCAGTGCAGTGGAGAGGAAGGGCCCCGGGAAACCTGAGAGCAGCAAGCGGAACCAGCAGAGTGGCACCCGAGGGCAGGAGACCAGCAGAGCTGAGCCAGTGAGAGCCACTGAGTGCCAGGTATCAGGGAAGCAGCTCCTGAGACTTTCAGCCTGAAGATTAAACATCAGCAAGTCACCTACTTGAACTTCCAGGAGCCAGGATGGTGGAGTGATCAGTAAATGCTCTCTCCTCCCCCCTTGATGACCGTGAAAGAACCATAAAATATTTCCCCAGAAAAATCCTGAATCAGCGGGAACAGCAGAGGGGGCCAATTTTTTCATAACTAGGAAAGTTATGAGACTCTTATAACTGAGGCTAGGAAAATAGCTAATGGGGATTTCTCCTACTGTGGTGGAGGCAAACCAAAAGGACAGAAGACCCAAGGCAGAGAAAACTTACACTAGGACTCAGGCAAGCCTCAGTGCCAGGAGAGGAGCCCCAGGAGGGATGGAACCTTGCTCTAAGATCCAGGCATGCCTCAGCACTCCAGGGGAAATGGGAAGACAATAGGGCAGCTGGGATCACCATCCCCTGAGCTTGCCTTTGCTTCAGTTCAGCTGGGGAGATCTCCTATGACTAGACCACTCCTCCCCTACATTTAACAAGCTAACTCCAGGGCTGATCGGGGAAACACAAAACAAAAACCGGCTCTTAGCTTTTTCACATGTCAGTCAAATGCAAAGTTCTGTAGCTTCTAACTGAAAGAACCAGAAGCCACAACACACAATCAACATCATGAATAAAAAAAAGTAAAATAAGTGTGAAAAAACCATAGAATCTTTCTATGAAGATAAGGACCAAAACACAAATACCACAGAGCTCAGTGCTGAGACTGTACTTCCATCTGAAACTTCAGAAGGTACTATGAACTGCTCACAAGCACAAGCAGCTCTCCTGGAACAGCTGAAGAAGGAAATAGAAGAAAAACTGGCCAATGATTTTAAAATTATAAAAAAAGAATTCACTGATGATGAGAACATCTCTTTGAAAAGGAAAATTGAACAAATGGAAAAAGAAGTACAAAAATTAACTGGAGAAAAAAATTCTTAAAAATACTCATTTTTTTTAATTTTGTGATTTTTCAAAGTCTTCCTGCCCCTTACCATAAAACCCACCCTTATAACAAAGAAATATAGTTAAGTAAAATAAATCAGGACGTTAGCCACATCTGATGTCTTCATCAATCTATACTTATTTGTCTACTCCTTATACTGAAAGGTGAGAGGTCTGCTTCCCCAGCAGTCCTCTGGAATCACAACTGGTCACTGCCAGACCATCTTTCACAATCTTATCTCCCATTATTCCCAGGACAAACGATCCATTTCAGTGTTGGTGGTCTAGCCACTGTTCCCTTAACATATATTATGTTCCGAGAGCCAGGAGAACATTGTACGCAGTAACAGCCACACTGGGTGATAACTGGCTTTGATTAACTCTTCTCAGCAATGCAAGGACCTAAAACAACTTCAAAAGGCTCATGATGGAAAATGCCATCCACATCCAAAGACATATGGAGTCTGAATGCAAATTGAAGCATACTATTTACTCTCTCTTTTTTTACCTTGTTTTGTTTTTTCTTTCTCATGATTCTTCTGTACAACATGACTAATGTGAAAATGAGTTTAATAGGAATGTATATGTAGAACATTGCACATCGTCTTGGGGAGGGGGTAGAGGAGGAAGGCAGAGAAAATTTAAAACTTAGGGAAGTGAATGTTGAAAACTAAGAATAAGTTTATTTAAAAAAAGAAAAAAAACCATCATGCTCAGTACTGCCTTCTTGTGTATGTTCATATCTAGAACAAGTGGTGCATGGTATATTAGAAGTAATATTAGATATAGGTGGAGATCTGGGTCAACTCTTGGCTCTGCCACTTCCTATTTGAGTGACTTTGGGCTAGTCCCTTAATTTTACTGGATCTTAGCTTCCTCATCTATCAAAAAAGGGTGGGAAGTTTATTAAATGAGCTCTAGGGTTTCGATTTTATCTTGTGATCCTGCATGTCTCCACCGATCCAAATCTTACCTGTCATTCAATGTCTATTTTAAATCCTTCCTTCTTTAAGGAATCTTTCCAATCATTTCATTCCAAATTGATGTCACCTTCCCCCCCCCCTTTTTTAATGCAAAAGACTAATAATTGTACTACCCATTTTGTTATTTAGTTAATGATACAAGGCATTATATGGTTAACTGTTTCTTGAAGCTATGTTCAGTTTTTCCAACTAGATAAGAAGTATTTTGAGGATAGTTTCCTACTCTGTGCTTCCTATGCCTTTTGTAATGGATAGACAGCAGCTGCAGAGTCAGGCAGGCCTTGGTTCAATCCTGCCTCTGACACCAACTGACGACATGACCCTGAGTAATTCTCTTAACCTCTCAGTGTTCCAGGCAAGTCTCTGACACCATAAATTGCAGAGCAGGTGTTAATCTGAATTAGTAAAGGAAATTCTTCACTGGCATTTCTCCGAAAATTACAGGTTCATTTATATGCATACATGCATGGAACATATATGCATACATATACATGCTCATGCACATGTATAATATGCAGTAATTATATATGTATACACAAATACAGAGACACATAGATGAGGATTTTTGTGAGTATGACCCAACCCTCTTTTGGACTTGCCATTTCAAAAGTGTGGTGTAATGCAAGGAAAACTGGTATATATGACTGTGATTATATACGTGTATGTAGTATTGTATTATCTTATATAATATAGTTATTCATAGCAGAGTCAGAATTAGGAACCAAGTCTCCTACTCCCTAGGGTAGTATCTGTTTCCCTACAACAACTGAACTCCTCCCATGATAGTAAAAAAAAAATTTGTTTGATTGAATTGGGAATATACATTTTCTAAATCATATTTTTCACAATCTTCTTAGGACTAAATTTTGAAGGGCAAGTAGACTTTTGCTTGAGCAATAGTTCAATAAAAATAATGACAAAACATATGACACATTCTTGCTGTTGAAGGAAAACTGGGTTACTCACTTATGATACAAATTGTTCCATGTACCTTTCATCCTTGTTACCAGGTGACACTGCCAAGGTCAGTGATGACATTTTGATTTATCATTAAACTATCCTATTAAAACTCACAGGCAAGGGAATTCCTAAACTGAAGTAGCAAAAAAGAAAATGAGCCCCCAAAATTTTATTTCATAAAATAAAAAAAAATATTTTAATAATCTAATTTGTTTTCTACAATTGTGAAAATACATGATATTCACTGAATATCATGTGTGTGTTTTTTTTGTTTTTTTTTAAGAAAAGCACCACCCAAAAAAGCCCCAACAAAGGACCAAGAATTAGCTTCCTACACTCCTGCAATCGTCATTTACTCTTCTTTCAGAGAATACAAGCCAGGGATCTTTTGTTGTTTTCACTGGCTCCTACAGTCTAAGCTAGTCCTGGTTCCAAATATGAAATGAAAATTTGGCTCTGAGCATTTCTACCCTTTAGAAGAATCTCTATTCAAATGAGTCAAAAACACAGTTCTTTTGGCACTTAGGGAGATCCTTTTTAAATGATGATTTCAGCACTCTATAGACTTTTCTGGGGTTGCATAAAAGTGGACAATTTTCACAAGCTTGCTTTGGCCTCCAGCATGGATTTTATTGAAAGTCACAGTTGTTTTAATGGGTGCCATAGTTTGCCAGCTGAGAAGAGTAGGGGCCTTTTGGCTAAATCAGTGAGAACTCTGTACATGTAAAATAGTCCAACGGATGTCAGAAGTGCCTGTAAGTTGTGATTTCCCTTCTCTACCTTTAATCTTTTACACACACACACACACACACACACACACACACACACACACATCTTGCCAGATGTAATGTTGGCTGCACACAACTGTTACATCTACACATTTAATGTAAGCATGCTGATAATGGCAGACATTTGGCAAGCAAACAGACTGCTGCATTATCAGGGTTCAAATTTCTTCCCCTCTTAGAACTTTAAAGTTGCTCTGATGTTACACCCGTACCTATTTTATCAAATCAAAATAGAGCAATAATAGAGAGATAGGCTAGCATAAGCAGATATACTTCTTGTAAAGAGACCAAATGAGGATTTTTGTGAGTGTGACCCAACTCTCTTTTGGACTTGTCATCTGGAAAGTGTGGTGTAATACAACGAAAACTGGTATAGGAGTGAAGAGTCTTCAGTTAGAGTCCTAGATCTGTCACTAAAGTGACTTTATCCCCCTGGGTCTCAGTTTCCTCATCTATAAAATGAAAAGTTGACCCAGATAATATCTAAGTACTCTCCCACTTCTAAGATTCTATGAATCTATGAGATCTCCCATTTAGGAAGATTCTGAATCATAATAACTGACATTTACAAAGCATTTTAAATACAATTTCTCATTTGATCCTTGTACTGACCCTGTGGGGTAGATCCTATCCATTTTATGGAGTAAAAAACACAGAAATGCCAATTTAATTTAATTCAATAAGTATTGATTAAGTGCCTGCTAAGATTTATGTCACCTATTGTGCTAGGACTAGGAATACATTGATGAATATGAAATAATCTCATTGAGTTCCCATTCTAACCTCCCAAAGTTCACCCTGTTGCCACCATGAGAATCAAATTCTTACTTGCATTTTAGGAGAAGGAAAAGTCAGCCACATCTAAAACAATGACAAAGGACTAATTTTATCATTACTAAATTATACTTATCTAGAGTTGAGGTGGAATTATGATGACACAGAGTACATTCTTAGAATGAAACAAGAAGGAAGCATACTGAACTGACATTCTACAATATATCTTGTTCTTCTTTTGGTGTGATATAATCCTTCACTAACAAACTACTCTCCTTTATGGTCTTACTTTATATATTTGTCCATTTGATAAATCTCGGAGATTTTCAACATGTGCAAATGCAAAAAATATGTTAAAGTTTTGGTTTAAATGAAGGGTCATTGCTTTTTATTGTTTCAAACTTAAAAGAGAAAACAATTCCCATTTTGAAAAAAAATATGTTCAAAACTCTTCAAAAAAAGGTATTTCTTTTTTTATAAACAACTCTTATAGTAAAGTTTCACTAAGTAGGGAAAGTAATGCATAACAGAGAAAAACTGTCCACGAAAATAAACTTTTATTAGCTGCTCCAGTAAAAGGAATGTTTCATACCAACCAGAACTGAGTCAGAAACTTGCTATTTTACAACCTGCACCTTCCCTTCAATTATATTCACTTTTATGTTTTTCCTTTGAATTCCCCTGAGTCAGACACTCCTTCAACCTCAAGATTATTATAAACAGGAAATTCTACCAAAATTACAAGCAGAAAGCCTCAACCTAGCATTAACCATACCATTGATGAAGTCTATGCTGCAAGTTCTGGAAAAGTTCCATGGATTGTTTAATTCTCAGAGAGTTCAACAGCCCACTGTGTAAAAGGGAATGTGACTTCTCTGACTATAAAAGGAAAGAGGGTGTGTTCTGTACCCTGAATCCCCTGGAGTCAGGCTGAGTTTAGTGAGGTAGAACTTCATCCTTTGGGTAGAAACACCGATAAGTAGTCAGTGACCTGCATGGGTCCACTGCAGCTGGACTACCTCTGAGTATTCTTCCTTGCACAAGGTCATAGTAACTGCTAAAATACTACAGATTGTATATGATCTCTTGAACAACTCACAGAATGAAAGAGCAGAGCCTCTATAGAGTCACTCACTCCTAAGAAGCAGAGAAAATACCCTCTAAGGGCTCTCCCATCCAGTGATGTCCTGGCACCAGCTTAAACTGGCTTGGGGAGTCAATTACCAAATTTTCAGGGTGAGCATTTTACACCTTGAAAATCAGTAAATCTACACTTTGGGGCCTGATTTATTGTTTTGTTGAATGTCTAGATTTGAGCATGGTAGAGAAAATGTTAATAATGCAGATTAAAAAGTTTGTGATGTATACTTTCACTTCCCTCCCCTGCTCCACCCAAAGATAGTTGTTAAATATCCCCATAGTTCTGCCTCTCACTCAAAGGACCAGACAGAACATCATTTCGAAGTCAGTTTTCTGGTTAATTATTCTTCTAAGTAAACAGTCCTAAGTGAGCAAAGACAAATGAGTAGACTAGGGCTACTATTTCCTTAGGAGATTCTTGTGCCCCGTAGTTTTACACTGAGCTGAAGACTAGACCTGTCAAACTGCTGGAATCACTTCAAGTCTCTGCAATGCCTGGGTCTGGAGTCAGGAAGACCCAAGTTCAAATCTGGCCTTAGCACTGAGTGTGTGATGCTCAGCATGTTGTTTAACTTCTGTCTGCCTCAGCTTCTTCAACTGTCAAAATAGGGATAATAATAGCACTCGACCTCCCAGGACTGATTAGAGGATCAAATATTTGTAAAATGCTTAGCTTGGCATATAGTAGATGCTTATTATTTATTGTTAGTTTCCTTTCTTCTTTCCTTATACTGCAATAGAATAATAGGATGGGGATAGATAAGATCATTTGGTCCCATCCTCCTATATTATAGATAGGAAAACTGAGGGCTTGAGAAAATAAGTAATTTGTTCAAAATCAAATAGTCACTAAAGTGTGGGATCCTCGTCCTCTGATTCCAAGTCCAGTGCTCTTTTCACTATACTATACATAGAATTACACGTGGCAATGAGTACTGAAATGACTAAAACAAAGTACATTGTTGAAAAAACTTAACACTGAAAGCTGTGCTTTGGTATTCAAGTTTGGGGCTAATGGGTAAACAATTAAAATTAAATTGGTTGAGGTTTAACTGACTGAAGACATCATCTTTACTTAATTGTGTATAATTAAATTGGGAGTTCTGACAGCCAGGAACAGCTAATATACAGGCTGTCCAACAAGTCTGGTGCAGTGGATGGACTCTAGGTCTGGAGTCAGGGAGACTTGAGTTCAAATCCAGTCTCAGGCACTTAGGAAGCCACTTAACTCTGTTTGCCTCAGCTTCTTCATCTGTAAAATGAACTAGAGAAGGAAATGGCAAGCCACTCCAGGATCTTTGCCAAGAAAACCCCAGATGGGGACATGAAGAGTCAGACAACACTGAAGTGAATGAACCAGGAAGTCTTTGTGCAGTTTTGAGCTTAAATAGCAAAGAGAATGAGCTCTAGGAGTTTTCTGTGTAAACAGTGCTTTAAAGTTTATTAGTTTCTTCCATATATTATTTCACTTGATTTTCACAATAACCACATGAAGTTTGTACTATAAATATGATTATCTCCATTTTACAGAGAAAGAACTTGAGACTTAAAGATTAGGTGACTTGCTCACCATGGCTACATAGATAGATAGATAGATAGATAGATAGATAGATAGATAGATAGATAGATAGATAGACAGACAGATACAGTTATATAGATACAGTAAATGTTTGAAACAGAAGTTGAATCCAAGTGTTTCCTAACTCCAGGGCTAGCACTCCTCCGTTATACCATATTATCACTTTAGTTTGTTTTGTTGAGCTATCTGGAAATTTTGTGTGATGTGTAATATTTGATCTTTTCTGTTTTGCTGAAATCAGTGGTATCTCTCCCTCTGCTGATAATGAAGATACTGTAAGTGGATTGTGTTAGTACAGTAAGAAAGGCAGTGCAGTTGGACATTGGTTGGGTTGGTGCAGTTGGTTTTTAGCTATAGCTGTTCCCTGTAGGAAAAGGAACAGCTGTAGCTAATAGACATGGGGGTATACCAGGTTATCTTTCATTGTAGAGCTACCTTCAACCAAGTATATTTGAGTAGAGTTTGTAAATTGGCTCCTTATTATTCTGTGCTCAACATACAAGGAAGAAGGAGGTCAGTACGACTCAGGTGGAGAACAGCTTGACTTCTATCAACTCAGGCCCCTAGATATCTACCCTGCTCTGTATGCATTACTGTGTTTTGCTTATATGCCTAAATCTCACAGAGAGGCAGCCAGATGAGTAGGTAGTGTGTGTATTTCCCCTACAATGTCCCTTGTCTCCTTGTGGTTGGGTTAGGATGCCTCTGCAAAACCCACAGAAAATGCCATTTGTGAGTAGTCATTGATGGTGTTGTGGATTCAGGTTCAACAGACATTGTGTACTTACTTATTTCTGTCTGAGAATGTTTCTACTGTTAGGGCATGGCTGGATAGGACCTTCAGTGTGATTGCCTCTGGCTGTCCTTACTCACATAAATTGACTGATTTTTCAAACAAAATAAAACTCACTGGCAAGAGTCCCTCAGGATGAGAAAGAAATCTAGGACACTGAGGAAAATGCCTACATCAATGAGATCATAGATGCATTGAATTATCATTGAATTATAGAACTCTTTTTGTATCCCTAGCACTTAGCATAGTGCCTGCCACCTTTCTTTTTCATTTGTTTTGGTTTTTCTCTTCCATCTAGCATTTTATTTTATTTTTCTTACTTAGTATTTTATTTTCCCCAGTTATATATAAAAATGATTTTTAACATTTATTTTAAAACTTTGAGTTCCAAATTCCCTCCCTTTCTATCTCCACCTCATTTCTCCCGCACTGAATATAGATTATATGTGTGTAGTCATGCTAGACATTTCTATCAGTCCTGTTATGAAAGAAAACAGACCAAAAAAAATGAAGCAAAACAAAAAAAACTTAAGAAAAATTAAGTTTTAAAAGTATGCTTCAATCTGTATTCGGAAACCGTAAGTTCTTTCTCTAGGGATTGATTGCATTTTTTAATCATATAGCTGAGAATAGCAAGGTCATTCCGTACTGACCATCTTACAATATTACTGTTACTTTGTACACAATATATTTCACTTTGCATCAGCCCATAGAAGTCTTTCCAGGTTTTTCTGAGAGCATCTGGCTCATAATTTCTTATAGCACAATAGTATGCCATCATAATCACATACTACAATTAGTACAGCCATTCCCAATTGCTGGGCATCCCCCCAATTTCCAAATCTTTGCCCCCAGAAAATACCTGGTATAAATAGATTTGTACATATAGGCAATTTTCTTTTCTGCTTTTTTTATGTCTTTTGAGATAGACCTAGCAGTGGCATTGCTAGGTCAAAGGGTATGCACGGTTATATAGATCTTTGGGCATAGTTCCAAATTGCTCTATAGAATAGTTGAATCAATTCATAACTCCACCAACAATTCATTAATGTCTCATTTTTCCCACACCTCCTCCACCATTTGTCATTTAACTTTTCTGTCCTATTAGCCAATCTTAGAGCTATGAGGTAGTATCTCAAAATTGTCTGAATTTGCATTTCTCCAATCAATAGTGATTTAGAGCATTTTTTCTTATGGCTATAGATAGCTTTGATCACTTCATATGAAAATTCTTCATATTTTTTGATTATTAATTGGGGAATGGCTATAATTTTTATAAATTTGATTCAGTTCTCTATATATTTGAGAAAATATATAGAGAAAATATTGGAAATATTAGAAAATATATTGAGAAAAGAGGCCTTTTTTCAGAGAACCTCACTTCAATAATTTTTCACAGTTACTATTGCTAACTATTCTTTCCATCCTGTTTCCCCCTCTTGATTCTATTTTCTTTCTCCATTCACCCTGTCACTCCTCAAAAGTATTTTGATTCTTACTATACCCCTGCCCCAATCTGTCCTCCTTTCTATCACCTCCTTCTCTTATCTCCTTCTTCTCCTACTTTCCTATAGGGTAAGATAGATTTCCATACCCAATTGAGTGTGTATTTTATTTCCTCTTTGAGCCAATTCTGATGAGAGTAAAGTTCACTCACTCTCCCTCACCTGTCCCGCATTCCTCTCCACTGTAAAAGCTTTTTCTTGCTTCTTTTATGTGAGATTATTGACCCCATCCTACCTCCTCCTTTCCCTTTCTCCTAGTACATTCTTCTCTCTCACCCCTTAATTTTAGTTTTTTGGATATCATTCCTTCATATTCAACTCATATCTGCCCTCTTTGTCTGTATATACTCTTTTTATCTGCCCTAATAATGAGAAAGTTCCTACGAGTTACAAGTATCATCTTCCCATGGAGGAATGTAAACAGTTTAATTTTATTAAGTCTTGCATGATTTCCCTTTCCTGTTTACCTTTTTATGCTTTTCTTGAGTCTTGTATTTGAAAGTCAAATTTTCTATTCAGTTTTTTATCAAGAAAGTTTCAAAATCCTCTAGTTAATTCAATGCCCATTTATTCCCTTGAAAGATCATATTCAGTTTTGCTGGATAGGTGATTCTTGTATGTAATCCTAGCTGCTTTGTTCTTCAGAATATCATATTGCAAGTGCTTGGATCCTTTAATATAGAAGTTTCTAAATCTTTTGCTATCCTGACTGTGGATCCATGATATTTAAATTGTTTCTTTCTGGAAGTTTACAACATTTTATCCTTGACCTGGGAAGTCTGGAATTTAGCTATAATATTCCCAGGAGTTTTCATTTGGGAATCTCTCTTGGGAGATGATCAGTGGATTTATTCAATTTCCACTTTACCCTCTGGTTCTAGAATATCATGGCAGTTTTCTTTAATAATTTCTTGAAAGATGATGTCTAGGGTCTGTTTTTTATCATAGCTTTAAGGAAGTTCAATAATTTTTAAATTATCTCTCCTGAATCTATTTTGCAGGTCAGTTACTGTTCCAGTGAGATATTTCAGATTGTCTTCTATTTTTTTCATTCTTTTGGTTTTGTTTTATTGTTTCTTGATTTCTGAGCTTCCGTTTGCTCAGTTCTAATTTTTAAGGAATTGTTTTCTTTAGTGAGCTTTAATACCTCCTTTTGCATTTGACCAGTTCTACTTTTTAAGAAGCTTTTTCTTCAGTGAATTTTTGTACCTCTTTCCTCAAACAGTTCTTCTTTTTAAGACACACTTTTCCTCATTGGCTTTTTGTACCTTTTACCATTTGGCTTTGACTGTTTTTTAAGATGTTATTTTCTTCAGTATTTTTTGTGCCTCCTTTACCAAACTGTTGACCCTTTTTTCATTGTTTTCTTGCATCACTCTTATTTCTCTTCCTAATGTTTCCTCTACCTCTCTTACTTGATTTTCAAAATACTCTTTGAACTCTTCCCATGGCTAAGACCAATTCATATTTTCCTTGGAGGCTTTGAACATATGAGTTTTGACTTTGCTGTTTTCTTATGAGTGTGTTTTGAACTTCCTTGTCACCACAATAACTTTCTATGGTCAGAATTGTTTTCCTGTTGTTTGCTCATTTCCCCAGAGTATTACTTGACTTTTAACTCTTTGTTAAGGTAGAGTTCTGCTTCCAGGATGGAGGGCACACTTGTCCCAAGCTTCAGGAATTTTGTGCTACTGTTTTTAGAGAAAATTCTAGGGACTTGCAAGTTTTTGGTTCTTCCAAGGTGGTATAATCTAAGGAAAGGTTTTTATTACTCTCCTTGTCTGTGCTTTGGTCTGTGAGTGACCATAAGCACTCTTTTCTGCCCTAGAACTGTGAGGAGGGTCTCCATTCCACTGTGGCTGCAAGCTCTAGTGTGCTAGTGCTCCTCCTCACCCTGGGACTGCCACCCAGAACTGTGACCCAGATCCAAGTACAGGCAAAGCAACAGAGTTGTGCCTCAGTGCTAGTAAAGAGACTCTGTATTCTTCTAACCAATTGTTCAACCTCTTTACCATCTATGGGCTGAGATCCCCAGAAGTGGCTGTTTCCACTGCTGATTCAGTGGCTCTCAAGGCCTGCTCCTGGTTTGCTGGGGCTGGGTCTGTGCTGGTTCAGCCTGTGCTTGACTGTGCTTCATTCTCACACAGGTGTGACAGACCTTTCCTGCTGAACTTTTAAATTGTCTTTGGCATCTGTGGGTTGAGAGGTCTGGAAACCACCACTGCTGCCAGTGATTCATTCACCTCAATGCCTGCTCCGGGTTTGCTGGAGCCCAGTCTGGGCTGGACTGTTCTCCTCTCTCACCCTGATGCAGCAGACTTCTCCTGCTGATCCTCTAAGTTGTCTTGGGCTAGAAAATTGTTTTACTCTATCTTTTTGTGTATTCTGTTGCTCTAGAATTTGTTGAAAGTCATTATTTAAATGTAGTTGGAGGGGTGTGTGGGAGAGCTCAGACAAGTCCCTGCCTTTACTCCACCTTCTTGGCTCCACCCTTGGATATGATTCTAAAGAGAAGATTAAAGATCATGTAGTCAGATTTAATTTTAGACGTAGGGAGAGTAAGGCCTGAGAGGATGTGTAATTTTTCTATGAAGACTTAGTAGCAGAGCCCATGCCTCTTGATTCAAAATTCTCATGCAACATTGCCTTTTGCTCCCTTTCACCCTGAAGTATTGCTGTTCAGTGTGTCATATTATTAAATCCTAAACCAAAAAAAATCTGAATATATATATGCATGTATATGTAAATATAAATGTGTGTGTGCATATATGTGTGTGTTTGTGTACATATGTATATATACACGCATATATAATCCATTTATTCATTCATCACAGAGATATGACAATCATACAAGTGTACAGGTTCTCTGGACCTTGTTGCTCTTTTGTGAAGCTATATGTCATCATGATTATCATTATTCAGATTAACAGAAATAACAATTGTTAATTGTCTATTGACTCATGGCACTGTAATTTGTGCTTTGCAAAATCAAACAGATGTGGTCCATATCTACTAGGTATTACAAGGAACTCATTTCTTTTCCTGTAGAATAAGTTTAGACTAGATTGTTACTATGATTGAGTAGGAAGAGCATCTTTGATCTGTGTGGGGCAGAAAGGCAATAGCTCCTGTCAATAACCCTAAAGAAAGCACTAGATTCTCTTCTATTCTGAGAATATTTCTGCAAATCTGCAGAATAATTCTTCAAATTTGCAGAATAATTCTGCAAATAAGCTAAATAAAAATGAATAATTTTCATTTTCTTTATTAGTGATGATCTGGAACATTTGTTTTCATATGACTAGAGACAGCTTTAATTTCTTCCCTTGAGAACTGTTGGTTCACATTTTAGACCATTGGGAGATGGCTCTTTTTCTTATAAATTTTAATCAGTTCCTTCTATGTCTTAGTAAAAGACCTTTATCAGAGAAACTTGCTGCAAAGATTTTCCACAGTTAGCTATTTCCCTCTGAATCTTAGATTTATTAGATTTGTTTGTGCAAAACCTTTTAATGTTATATAACCATATCCACTTTATCTTATCCCAGTAGCTGAATTCTTTGTGTTAATCAAATACTCAAGCATTGGAACCATTTATTTCTGTACGTTGTGTACCTAATCTATTCCACTTATCAAGCTCTCTAATAATCAGTACCAAGTTGTAGTAAAGTTTGAGATCTGAAGTTATGAGGACTGGGAATGTTTGGTGTTTGTCTTTGTTTCCTTGGCACTTTGTACGGTGCCTGTCCCATAGGATTACATAAAAGCTTATTAATTGGTTGTTGCAAAGTGCTTGAAGTTTTGAAAGCAGAATATACCAGTCTTTACTGGGTAACAATTCAATTCAAACAAAGTGTGATAAGTCCTTACTACATTTTAAGTACTATAGATACAAAGAGCAAAATTGTCTCTGCTCTGGAAGACCTTGCTTTCTACTAGACTTAGACAAAGAATGACTTTATGTATCAAGATGAGCAGTAAGTATGTCTTTGACAACACTTTTCGATCCTTTTCCATCTTGATTATGCCTACATTGAATACTGTAAGAACTTGGTAGTCAGCAAGTTCAGGAACCTGACAGAAATGATTTATAAGATCTCTTCTGAAGCTTATATTTTATGCTTTAAAATATATAAGCATAAAAATGGGTATGCTATTTTAAAATGAAAATTATACACAGAGATATAATAATACTTAGTGCTAAAGAAGATAAATATCCTTAAACTGTGGTTTATTCCATTCCTCCTGTGAATAATTCATGATTATGAGTCTTTGAAGATATTGACATTCCACAATTTGCAATAATATAACATATCCAAAAGAATATGCCATCAAAAAGTTGAATTTTTGTTTCATGAAGAAGTTTAGAATCATTAAAAATACTTTGTGGTATACTAAATTTAGTAGAGAATATCCAGAGAATAAGCAAGATACTGAAGGGTTTTGAGTCCATGTGATAAGAGAACTGGTTGAAGATATTGGGAATGTTTAGCATAGAGACAACTTAGGTTGGGATGAGGGTAAGGGACATGAATGCTGTGTTCAAGTATTTGAAAATTTGAAATTGGTTTTTTAAAAATTATTTATTTTTAGTTTTCAACATTCACTTCCATAAGATTTTGAGTTTCAAATTTTCTTCCCCTCTCTCCCCTCCCTCCACTCCAAGATGCTATGTAATTTGATATAGGCTGTATACATACATTCATATTGAACCTGATTTCATATTAGTCATTTTGTAAAGAAGAATTTTAACCAATGGGAAAAACCATGAAAAAGAAGAAACAAAAAAAAGAAAAAAAGAAAAAAGAGAAAGCTTCAGTCTGCATTCAGAATCCATAATTCTTTTTCTGGAAATGGAGAGCATTTTCCATCATGAGTCCCTTGGAGTTGTCTTGGATCCTTGCATTTCTGAAAAGGGATAAGTATTGGTTAGTTATCCCACATTGTGACTGTTACTGTGTATAATACTCCCCTGGTTCTGCTCACTTCATTCAGCATCAGTTCATATCAGTCCTTCTAGGTTTTTCTGAAGTCTACCTGCTTATCATTTCACATAGCAAAATAGTATTCCATCACATTCATATACCACAACTTGTTCAGCTGTTCCCCAACTGATGGGCATCCCCTCAATTTCCAATTGTTTGCCACCACAAAAAGAGTTGATATAAATATTTTTGTACCTGTGAGTCCTTTTCCCATTTGTATGATCTCTTTGGGATACAGCCCAAGAAGTGGTATTGCTGGGTTAAAGGGTATGCATATTTTTATAGCCCTTTGGGCATAGTTCCAAATTGCTTTCCACAATGGTTGGATCAGTTCACAACTCCATCAAAAATGCATTACTGTTCCAATTTTCCTACATCTTCTTCAGCATTCATAATTTTCCTGTTTTGTCATGTTGGCCAATCTGATAGGTGTGATGTGGTACATCAGAGTTGCTTTGATTTGCATTTCTTTAATCCCTAATAATTTAGAGCTTTTTTTCATATGATTATAGATAGCTTAATTTCTTCCTCTGAAAATTTCCTGTTCAAATTCTTTGACCATTTATCAATTGGGGAATGACTTGTATTCTTATACAATATATATGTTTATATACATATATATATGTATATATATTTGACTCAGTTCTCTATATATTTTAGAAATGAGGCCTTCATCTGAGACACTGGTTATAAAAATTCTTTCCCGGTTTTTCTGCTTCCCCCCAATCTTCATTGTAATAGTTTTGTTTGTGCAAAAGCTTTTCAATTTAATGTAATCAAAATTATCCATTTTGCATTTCATAATGTTCTCTGTCTCTTCTGTGGTCATAAATTCTTTCATTCTCCATAAATGTGACAGATAAAGTATTCCTTTTTCTCCCAGTTTGCTTATAGTATCAGCCTTTATATCTAAATCATGCACCCATTTTGACTTTATATTGGTACGCAATGCTTACATTGTGTTGGTCTATGCCTCGTTTCTGCCATACTGTTTTCCAGTTTTCCTAGTTGTTTTCAATCAAATAGTGAGTTCTTATCCATGAAACTGAAGTCTTTGGGTTTATCAAACAGTAAATTACTATAGTCATTGGCTATTGTGTTTTGTGTACTTAACCTATTCCACTGATCCACCACTCTATTCCTTAGCCAATACCAGGTGGTTTTGATAATTGCTACTTTGTAATACAATTTAAGATCTGGTATGGCTAGGCCACATTCCCTAGTATTTCTTTTAATTAATTCCCTTGATATCCTGGACCTTTTGTTCTTCCAAATAAAAGTAGTTATTGTTTTTTTTCTAGAAGTATAAAATAATTTTTGGTAGTTTGATTGGTATGGTACCAAATAAGCAAATTAATGTAGTTAGAATTGTCATTTTTATTATATTAACCCAGCCTACCCATGAGCAAGTGAAATTTTTCTAATTATTTAGATCTTTGTGTGAAAAATGTTTTGTAATTGTGTAATTGTAATATATATCCTGGGTTTGTTTTGACAGTTAGTTTCTCAAATATTTTATAAGGTCAACAGTAACTATAAATAGAATTTCTCTTTCTATGTCTTGCTGCTGGGCTTTATTAGTTATATATAGAAATGCTGATGATTTGTGTGGGTTCAGTTTATATCCTGCAACTTTGCTAAAGTTCCTCATAATTTCAAATAATTTTTTACTTGATTATTATTCTCTAGGTATATGTTCATCTCATCTGTAAAGAGTGATAACTTTGTTTCTTCTTTGCCTATTCTAATTCCTTAAATTTCTTTTTCTTCTCTTATTGCTAAAGCTAACATTTCTAGTACCATATGGAATAACAGTGGTGATAATGTCCATCCTTGTTTCAACCCCAATCTTACTGGAAATGTATCTAGCTTATCCCCATTACATATAATGTTTGCTGATGGTTTTAGATAGATGCTTCCTATCATTTTAAGGAAGACTCCATTTATTCCTGTGCTCTCTAGTGTTTTAATAGGAATGGGTTTTTATTTTGTCAAGTGCTTTTTCTACATCTGCTGAAAGAATCATATGATTTCTATTATTTTGTGGTTGATGTGGCCAATTATGCTGATAGTTTTCCTAATATTGAACCAGTCCTGCATTCCTAGTATAAATCCTACCTGGTCATAGTGCATTATCTTGGAGACAAGTTGCTGTAATCTTTTTGTTAATATTTTATTTAAATTTTTTGCATCAAGATTCATTAGGAAAATTGGTCTATAATTTTCTTTCTCTGTTGTTACTCTTCTCAATTTAGGTATCAGTACCATATTTGTATCATGAAAAAAAGTTGGTAAGACTCCTTCTTCACCTATTTTTCCCAAAGAGTCTATATAGTATAGGAATTACCTTTAAATGTTTGATAGAATTCACTTGTAAATCCATCTGGCCCTGGAGATGTTTTCCTGGGGAATCCATTGATTGGCTTGTTCAATTTCATTTTCTGAAATGGAATTAGTTAAATTTTTATTTCCTTTTCTGTTAACCTGGGAATTTATATTTTTGTGTATATTCATCCATTTCACTTAGATTGCCACATTTATTGGCATAGAGTTGGGTGAAATAATTCATAATTCTTGTTTTAATTTCCTCTTCATTGGTGGTGAATGCACCTTTTTCATTTTTGATACTGGTAATTTAATCTTCTTTCTTTTTTTAATTAAATTAACCAAAGGGTTACCTATTTTATTGTTTTTTCATCTAACCAGATTTTAGTCTTATTAGTTCAATAATTTTCTTAATTTCAATTTTATTAATCTCTCCTTTGGTTTTCAATATTTCTAATTTAGTATTTTATTTGGGATTTTTAATTTGTTCTTTTTCTAGCTATTTTAGTTGCATGCCCAATTCATTGATCTCCTCTTTCTTTATTTTGTTCAAGGAAGCATTCAGAGATAAAACTTCCCCTAAGAACCTCTTTCATGGCATCCCATGAGATTTGGTATATTGTCTCATTAGTGTCACTCTCTTGTATGAAGTTATTGATGGTTTTTATGATTTGTTATTTGACCCACTCATTCTTTAGAATTAGTTTATTTAGTTTCCAATTAATTTTAGTCTATTTTCCATGGCCCTTTATTACATATAATTTTTATCACATCATGGTCTAAAAAGGATGCATTTAATATTTCTGCCTTTCTGCATTGAATTGTGAGGTTTTTATGCCCTACTACATGATCAGTTTTTGTATAGGTGCCATGTATCACTGAGAAAAAGGCATATCCCTTTTATCTTCATTCAAATTTCTTCAGAGCTCTACCCTAACTTTTCTAAAATTATATTCACTTTCTTAACTTCTTTCTTATTTATTTTGTGGTTAGATTTATCTAATTTGAAAGGGGGATGTTGAGGTCACTCAGTATAATTTTGTTGTCTGCTTCTTCCTGTAGCTCCTTTAACTTCTCCTCTAGGAATCTGGATGCTAAACAACATGGTACACATATGTTTAGTAATGCTATTATGTCATTGCCTATGGTGCCTTTTAGCAGGAAGTAGTGCACTTCCTTATCTCTTTTAAATAAATTTATTTTTGCTTTGTCTGAGATCAGGATTGGTACTCCTGATTTTTTTATTCCAGCCTTTTACCTTTACCCTGTGTATATCCCTCTGTTTCAAATGTGTTTTTTATAAACAACATATTGTAGGATTATGGTTTTTAATCCATTCTGCTATCCACTTCCATTTTATGAGTTCATCCCACTCACATTCACAGTTATGATTACTATCTGTTTCTTTCTCTCCATACCATTGTCTCCCCCTTCCCATTTGTGTTTTTCTTTCTCCCTTCTCCCTTTCCCTCCCCACTAGAGTTTAACTTTTGACCACCACCTCCCTCAATCTGCTTTCCCTTCTATTCCCCACTTTTTTCTTTCCTCTTTCCCCTCCTTCTGCCTATAGGGCAAATGAGATTTCTATGCCTAACTGAGAATGTTATTCCTTTCTTGAGCCAAGTACAATAAGAGTAGCGTTCAAACAATGCTCATCTTCCTCTCTTCTTTCTCTCTACTGTAATGTGTCTTTGTGCCTCTTCATGTGATGTAATTTTCTGCCTCCTTCTTTTCTCTTCTCCCAGTACAATCTCTTTTCACCTCTTAATTAGGTTTTATTATCATCACATTGTCACCTTAAACCCATCCAAATGTCTACGTACATCCCTCCTAAATATCATAATAAAGATACAGTTCTCAAGAGTTATAGGTATCATCATCCCATGTAGGGATGCAAACAGTTTGCTCTTATTGAATAATATGATTTTTTCCTCTCCTGTTTACCTTTTTATGCCTGTCTTGGGTCTTGTATTTAAAGATCAAATTTTTCACTGAGCTCTGGTCTTTTCATCCAGAAAGTCTGAAAGTCTCCTATTTCATTGAATGTCCATCTCCTCCCCCTGAAAGATTATGCTCAATTTCTTATAATTTTAAAATCATTGGCCAGTTTTTCTTTTATATCCTTCTTCAGATGTTCCAGGTAATCTAGTTGTGCTTGCGAGAAATTCATAGTCCCATCTGAGGTTTCAGATGGAAGTACAGTCTCAGCTCTGACCTCTTTGGTGTTTGTGTTTTGGTCCTTATCCCCATAGAAAGATTCTATGGTTTTTTCACTTTTCGTCTGCTTTTTCCGATTCATGATGTTGGCTGAGTGTTGTAGCTTCTGGTTCTTTCAGTGAGAAGATACAGATCTTTTAAGTTGAGCTGATGTGTGTCTAGGCTAAAAGCAGGCTTTTTTTGTTGTTGTTGTTTCCCAGATCAACCCTGGAGTTAGCTTGTTAGGTGTGTGGGAGGGGTGGTCTGGTCTCAGGAGATCTCCTCAGCTGACCTGAGGCAAAGGCAAGGTCAGGGGATGGTGATCCCAGCTTCCCTATTGTCTTCCCTTTTCCCCTGGAGGGTTGGGGCACGCCTAGAAACTAACGCGTGTTCCCGCCCCTCCTGGGGCTTGTCTCCCGGCTCTGAGGCTTGCTTGGGTCTCAGTGCGAATTTTCTCTGCCCTGGGTCGTCTGTCCCTCCAGACCACCTCCGCCACAGTAGGAAGAATCCCCCCTTGCCACTTTTCCAGCCTCTGGTGTTATGAGACCACCCGCCCCCTTCTGCTGTTCCCGCTGATCCAGGATTAATCTGGGGAAGAATTTTATGGTTCCCTCACGGTCATCAGGGGGGAGGAGAGAGCACTTACTGATCACTCCGCCATCCCAGCTCCTGGAAGTTCAAGTAGTTGACCCACCGAAGTCCAGTCTTCAGGCTGAAGGTTTCAAGGGCTGCTGCGCTGATATCTGGTGCTCAGCGGCTCTCATCGGCTCGGCCTGGCTTATCTCCTGCTCCGCTGGTCTCGCCCGCCACTCTCGGGCCCCTCAGGTCCCCTCCGCCCTGCTGCGCCGACCGCGCTGCACTGTGCGCCAGGGTCTTACCCCCGTGGAACAGATCCCTCTCGTGGACCCTCCAGTCCAACCTGGGCTCCGAATCCGTCAAAGTCTGTCACCCACTGGATTCCACACCTCCACAGTCTGGTCAGACTCTCCCCCCAGAGATATCCAAAGGAGTTTTTCCAGGAGCTTAGGTGAGTCCTTGCTTTCACTCCGCCATCTTGGCTTCGCCCCCAAGATTATGCTCAATTTCACTGGGTAGTTGATCCTTGGTTGTCATCCAATCTCTTCTGCCTTATGGAATACCATATCCCAAGCCCTCTGATCTTTTAATGCAGAAGTTGCAGGGTCTTTGCATAATCCTGACTGTGGTTCCATGATATTTGAATTGTTTCTTTCTAGATATTTGCAGCATTTTCTCCTTGACCTGATAATCCTGGAATTTGGCTACAATATTCCATAGTGTTTTCAATTTGGGATCTCTTTCAGGAGGTGAATGATGAATACTTTCAATGACTATTTTACTCTCTGGTTTTAGGACCTCAGGGCAGTTTTCTTGAAAAATATTTTCCAAGCTCCTTTTTTGAGCATGGCTTTCAGGTAGACCCATACTTCTTAAATTATCTCTCCTGGATGTGTTTTCCAGGTCAGTTGCTTTTCTTTCTTTTTTTTTTTAATTTAACTTTTAACATTCATTTTCACAAAATTTTGGGTTACAAATTTTCTCCCCTTTTATCCCCTCCCCCCCCAAACCCAAGCATTCTAATTGCCCCTGTGACCAATCTGCTCTCTCTTCTATCATCGCTCTCTGCCCTTGTCTCCGTCTTCTCTTTTGTCCTGTAGGGCCAGATAGCTTTCTGTACCCCTTTACCTGTATTTCTTATTTCCTAGTGGTAAGAACATTACAGTTGAACCTAACACTTTGAGTTCCTACTTCTTTACCTCCCTCCCTCTCCACCCCTTCCCTTTGGAAGGCAAGCAATTCAATATAGGCCAAATCTGTGTAGTTTTGCAAATGACTTCCGTAATAGTTGTGTTGTATAGGACTAACTATATTTCCCTCCATCCTATCCTGTCCCCCATTACTTCTAATCTCTTTTGATCCTATCCCTCCCCATGACTGTCGACCTTTGATTGCATTCTCCTCCCCATGCCCTCTCTTCTATCATCCTCCCCACCCTGCTTGTCCCCTTGTCCCCCACTTTCCTGTATTGTGAGATAGGTTTTCCTACCAAAATGAGTGTGCATTTTATTCTTTCCTTTAGTGGAATGTGATGAGAGTAGACTTCATGTTTTTTCTCTCAACTCCCCTCTTTACCCCTTCACTAATGAGTCTTTTACTTCCCTCTTTTATGAGAGATAATTTGCCCCATTCAATTTCTCCCTTTCTCCTCCCCATATATTTCTCTCTCACTGCTTGATTTCATTTTTTTTTAAGATATGATTCCATCCTCTTCAATTCACTCTGTGCACTCTGTCTCTATGTATGTGTGTGTGTGCATGTGTGTGTGTGTACTCCCACCCAGTACCCAGATACTGAAATGTTTCAAGAGTTACAAATATTGTCTTTCCATGTAGGAATGTAAACAGTTCAACTTTAGTAAGTCCCTTATGACTTCTCTTTGCTGTTCACCTTTTCATGGTTCTCTTCATTCTTGTGTTTGAAAGTCAAATTTTCTTTTCACCTCTGGTCTTTTCATCAAGAAAATTTGAAAATCCTCTATTTCATTGAAAGACCAATTTTTCCCCTGAAGTATTATACTCAGTTTTGCTGGGTAGGTGATTGTTAGTTTTAGTCCTAGTTCCTTTGACTTCTGGAATATCCTATTCCATTCCCTTCGATCCCTTAAGGTAGAGGCTGCTAGATCTTGTGTTATCCTGATTGTATTTCCACAATACTTGAATTGTTTCTTTCTAGCTGCTTGCAATATTTTCTCCTTGACCTGGGAACTCTGGAATTTGGCCACAATGTTCCTAGGAGTTTTTCTTTTTGGATCTCTTTCAGGCAGTGTTCTGTGGATTCCTTGAATATTTATTTTGCCCTCTGGTTCTAGAATCTCAGGGCAGTTTTCCTTGATAATTTCATGGAAGATGATGTCTAGGCTCTTCTTTTGATCATGGCTTTCAGGTAGTCCCAAAATTTTTAAATTGTCTCTCCTGAATCTATTTTCCAGGTCAGTTGTTTTTCCAGTGAGATATTTCACATTATCTTCCATTTTTCCATTCTTCTCTCTTTGTTCTGTGATATCATGGTTTCTCACAAAGTCCTTAGCCTCCATCTGTGCCATTCTAGTTTTGAAAGAACTATTTTCTTCAGTGAGCTTTTGAATTTCCTTTTCCATTTGGCTAATTCTGCTTTTGAAAGCATTCTTCTCTTCATTGGCTTTTTGAACCTCTTTTGCCAATTGAGTTAGGCTAGTTTTCAAGGTGTTAATTTCGTCAACATTTTTTTGGTTCTCCTTTAGCAGGGAGCTGATCTGCTTTTCATGCTTTTCTTTCATATCTCTCATTTCTCTTCCCAGTTTTTCCTCCACCTCTCTTACTTGATTTTCAAAATTCTTTTTGAGCTCTTCCATGGCTTGAGCCCATTGGGTGGGGTGGGACACAGAAGCCTTGATTTCTGTGTCTTTGCCTGATGGTAAGCATTGTTCTTCCTCATCAGAAAGGAAGGGAGCAAATGTCTGTTCTCTGAGAAAGTAGCCTTCAATAGTCTTATTTCTTTTCCCTTTTCTGGGCATTTTCCCAGCCAGTGACTTGACCTCTGAATATTCTCCTCACACCCACCTCGCCTCCTGGTCCTCCCAGCCAGCCTTTGGGGACTGAGATTCAAATGCTGCTTCCAGCCTTAGGACTTTTGGCGGGGACAGGGCTGCTATTCAGTGTGAGAATTAAGTTCAGGTGCTGAGGTTGGGGCAGGGCCGCCTCTCAGGCTCAGTTCCCTCAGGGGGTTTATGCACAGACCTTCCACAGTGGATCCAGGCTCCCGCCCTCTTGGGCAGCCCTGGTCCGCAGCCGCCTCTCAGCTTCTACCTCCCGGAGGTGGGGAGCCCCGAACCATGGGGGCACCCCACTCCCCTCTCGACCCGCCAAAGAGACTCTCTCACCAACCCCCGTCACCTGTGGGCAGAAGAACTTGTGCAGCCGCTGGAGATCCCGTCCCTGAAGCCTGCTCGGGTCTGTTTCTCTTGGTGCCGTGGCCACAGCAGGTCTGGGCTGGGCTGGGCTCCATGTCTGCAGCACGATGGACCTTTTGCGAGAGGTTTGCAGGTCCCTCTGTGGGTGGAGGGACCCGCGTGGCCGCTGGAGGTCCCATCCCGAAGCCCGCTCAGATCTTTTCCTCTCGGTGCCGCAGCCGCTGCAGGGCTGCCCTCAGCTCCCAGTCCCCGCGTCCAGTCTACAGCGTGAAGGACCCCCCGCGAGAGGTTTGCAGGTCCCTCTGGAACAGAAATCTCCCTCACTCCAATATTCCGTGGCCTCTGGGTGCAGAATTCACCATGAGTTGCTCCCCTGTAGCCGTTCTGTGGGTTGTGGGTTCGGAGCTATGTGTATGTGCGTCTTTCTACTCCGCCATCTTGGCTCTGCCTCCGTCAGTTGCTTTTCTAATGTGGTATTTTACTTTTTGTTTTATTTTTTTTCATTCTTTAGATTTTGCTTGACTGATTCTTGACATCTCATGGAGCCATTAGCTTTCACTTGCCAATTTATAATTTTTAACAGATTGTTTTCTTTAGTTAGCTTTTGTACCTTCTTTTCCATTTTGTCAATTTTTACTTTTTATGGAATTGTTTTCTTCAGTGTACCTCCCCCCCTCCCTTTAGTCCATAGTACTTGTAAAGGAATTGTTCCTTTTTTCTTCTATCTCTTTTATTGACTTTTAAAATCCTTTGTGAGCTCTTCCAAGAAGCCTTTCTGGACCTAAAACCAGTTCATATTCCCCTTTGAGGTTTTGGATGTGGGTATATTTACAATGTTATCCTCTCCTAAATTTGTATTTTGATCTTCCTTGTAAAAAAAATATACTTCTCCATGATCATTGTTTTTCTTTTTTGCTTTTCACTCATGTTGTTTGCCTTTTTTCTGTCTTTTCAAGTTGATCTCTGCTTCTGGGAAACAGGGGGCACTGTCTCAGGTTCTTGGGCTCAGGATTAGTTGCCTGGTTACTAGTCTTGTCTGGTGGGGTCTCAGGTGCTGGCAGCTGAAGCCTGGAAGGTTACTTGGTGCTGAGTTGGAGTTAGGGGTGGTGGCTGTTTTGTTCCTGCTATTGGCACTTGCCTGTCCACCATCTTTGGGCTCAGGATCTCTCAGTTGTTTGTTGAGTTGGGGCTTACCATTGACTTGCTCAAATATCTCCTGTCCTGTACTGATCTCCTTCAATCACAGCAAGAGGGACCTTTCCCTTCATCCCCTCACCTCCTTAGCTAAAAGACTGCTGCACCACATCTTTCTGCTGGCTCTGTTATTTCAGGATTTTTCCTGGGGCAATATTCTTTGAATTTTTCAGAGTCAATAAGGGAGGGTGAGAGTGACTTACTGCTTACTTCACCACCTTGGTTCCCAAAAGTCATCAGCAAGTATTTGGAGGCAGGACTTGAATTCAGATCTTCACTTCAGGCCCAGGACTCTACCCACTGCATCACCTAGCTGCCCCAACTAGTTATACTCCAACACTCCTCTTTGGGTGAAATCATCTCTAATTGGGGAGCTTCGGTAAAATATAAGGATTATAAAAGAATATAACATCATATATTGAGGGCTGAAAGGGACCTTAAAGTTCATCTAGTCTGGACCAGTAAGATGATCTGAGTTTGAATCTTGGATTCACTATCTCTGTGATCTTGGGTAAAATACTTACTTTGCCCTGAATTTTGCCATGAGAAACTCTGAGTTTCCACATCTGTAAACTGAGAGTCGTAAAACTACCTACCACAAGGTCATTGTGAGGATCAAATTTTTATAATGTATCCAAGGGACCATATATATTTACATACATATTGTTATTATTATTACTACTATATATCTAGGAGATAAATAGTAAATAGCAAATGCTACATGACAATAGAATTAATAGTTGGATGACAATACAAAAATGAATTTTCATTTCATGCCTTATATGGGGGAGACATGTCAGTAACCATGACAATTACTGAGTAAGAAAAAGCATCCACACACACTATACTATTCTTATTAAAATAGCTAAGTGAAACAATGGATAGAGAACTGGATTGTGGTCAAGTAGACCTGTGTTCAAATCCTGCCTTGGTCACTTACTAGCAGTGTGACTCTGGACAAGTCATTTAAACTCTCTTGGTCTCAGTTCCCTACAAAATGGGGATGATAATAGGAGCATCTGCTTTTACAGGATTGCTGTGAGAATCAAATGAAATTAGTCAAGTGTTTTGCCAACTTTAAGGCATTGTACAGATGCTAACTATTAATTAAATTGTTTAACTCTTTGCCCTTCACAATTTTAAGGTTCACATGGTGTGCATATTATATACAGGTCATACAGAGCTATGAAGCATTATGGTATACTGTATGAGTGCCATGAGTTTGAATCCTATCTACAACACTTTGCTGCATCACCATGGGCAAGTCATAAATAACCCCTCTGAGCTTCTGTCTGTAGATCTAAAAAAGTGGTGAGCTCTTGATTCCCCAGAAGGGAAGAACCAGGAGGAATGGGTCTGAGTCACAAAGAAGCAAATGCGACTTAGTATCAGGGGGAAAAAAACTTCCTAATGGTTAGTTGTCCATAGTCTAATGAGCTGCTTCAAGAGGGACAGTAAGTTCACCCTCAGGGGTCTTCAAGGAGATGCTGGATGACCACTTGTTACATTATGTTGGGTACTTCAGTTTTGGTTTGGACTAGATGGATGCTAGGGTCTTCTGTAAAAATGGTGATAATCAAATGAGATAATGAAAGTTGAGTTTTGCAAACCTTAACACTCTAAAATATCATTTCTTATTATCCTAGCCAAATATATTAAAAGAAATCTTAGTTTTATGTTGTTATACTGCATGCATAAATTCATTACAGTTGCCAAGATTGTTCTCTAGATTCTGTAGCAGAAGGAATCTCTTGTAAACCCAGGGATCTTAAAATGTCTTGGAAGACGGTACTTAATAAGTCACATGTACATTTTTTTCCTCCTTAAAAAAAGGGACAGGTATTTTATCAAACACATGGGTTTGATATATACAATGATTACTTCGGGGAAATTTTAGTCGCTAGACATATCAGTCTATCGAACTAAATAGTTTCTAATAAAGATTCGAACATTCACCTACATACACAGACACATGCACACACACACACACATACACACACACACAAGAAACTTACAGATATTCTATAAGTTTATTCTTAAAATTTTGGGGGGATGGTTTAGCAATCATTAGCCAGAGGTGTGCTGGTAAATATTTACAAGTGGTTCTTCCGACTCCTCAAATGTACACACTTCTAAGCTTAATCTCCATCACTTTTAAAATTCTAGATAATCAACAACACGATAAACCAAGCCCTGATTTGTAGCAATTGCTGGTTTCTGAGGTATAAATCCTCACATCACAAGTTTAGCAATTGGATTTTGTAAGCCTAGATGATCTAGCTCTGGAAAACTCCTGCCATAAACTCACCACGAGGATTTAGAATTCTCCAAATGTGAGCTAGCAAAAATAGCTCCCAAGTAAAATGGACAAGGGACAAAAAAATAATTACCAAGAACAGATGCCAGATTTGGAGGTACTCTTCTCTCTTTAGTCATGAAGTGAACACATTTTAAATATATAGTGTCTTATTTTCACAGAAAGCCATTTTTTCCAATCTGGTTACACTGACTCCTGAAAGCCTCTCATTCACAGTCACTTCCTGCCTACCTCCAGTCTTTTCCTTCTGGTTTTACTCTGCACTCCCTATAAGTACCCCATTTACCACCTGGGAAGTAGATGCTTAAAACATTAACTAGTTTACTTTATGGCCTCACTGGGTACATAGCAAGAAGGTTTCAAAACCAAAGCATAGAACAAAGCATTTTTAATATGTAAATTCCATTTTTCTCTGGAACCTTTACTTTGGTAAGGGCTAGAATGAGGTGTGTGTGTGTGTGTGTGTGTGTGTGTGTGTGTGTGTCCCCTCACATATACCCCTAGGACTAACAAATAAATTCTTGAGGCAAATGTGAGCTGAACCCAGATAAAACCAGCCCCTTATGGGGTATTAGTATTCAATAGAATTAAGGCTGACCCTCACTATCCTTACAGGTCAAATATCTTCATGGTGTCCTACAACATGGTTATATTATACATGAGATATCCACTTTTATTACACTGTACTACACAGAAATGCAGCGATTACTCTATGAAAAAGAAATCTAAGGTCACTCTCATTCACTGCTTCCCTTCTGATCAACAAATAAACAATATTAAGCCTGTCTCCCTGTGTGTTGCCAGGGAAAGAGTTTAAATATAGGTTCATGTCTGTGCATTCATTCCAGTTCCTGAAGTTGTTTGACTTTTTGTCTTCCTCAAAACTATGCAGGATAAAACGAGTATGAATACTGAGCATACACCTCATACAGATGTCTGTTCTCACTCAGGGTTGAATTCAAACTTCATTCCAACTATATTTTCTGTAATATTTGTATTGTAGATGTAGGAAAGGAAACTGGTTTCCAGGTGAGTCAATTCATCTCCTTTTGCCAGGAGTGGTGATGGATTGACTATGCATACAGGTTTACTTCCTCTTTTTCTCTCCCAGATCTATTAGAATCCTTGGTATTAAAGGAAAATTTGGTGTTTATTTGTGCCAGTGGCATGGGCTATTTTGGTCTACACTGCAAATAATGAAAGTTTCCAAAATTAAAGAAATACCAAAAACAGCTAAGGCATTTCCATAGCTGAGCATAATGGTTTCTTCAGACTGAGTCTGCTAAGTAAATAGGACAACTTTTTTTCCTCCAATAACATCTGTGAACAAGTTTACCCCTCAGAGAAGTGAAGGACTAATAACCATGTCCTGACACTGTGGGCACAGGTGCTTCAACATAGAGTTCTACAAATACACTGATATATTTGCTGTTTCTGGCATGGACCCCTTAAGAGTTTCCAAAACTTTGAATTGTATCTTGCATAGGGTCAACTCTATATAAAGTAAGATATGGTTTGCTTTTTTACAATAACCACACAGAGAACGACAGCTATTAGGGGAAGATGATCTTTTCTAACAAAATCTTCCTTTTTACTGGCAGGATTCCTTCCCAAGGAATGTTGGATCTCAACACAACATTTACCTAACTATTAAAAGTAATTAGGTCTCCAGTAGACCTAGTCACTTGCTGATTATTACCAGTAGCTTACTGGTTATTGTTTAACACTAGACTCTTCCAAAAAGAAAATATTCTAGAGACACAGTTCTAAATTTAATCTCTGTTATTAGGATTTCCTCTATTAACAAGACAATAAATCAATCACCAGCCTGCATTTGGAGCATTTGCAGATTTCTGAGGTGTTAAATGCTCACACCAGAAATTTAATAATCAGCCCTCCTGAGCCAGCTTGAGCTGGCTCCAGCACACTCTTGAGGTCCATACCCAGCTCAAATCCTGCAGCATTTTGGAAAACTTTTCCCAACAAAAAGTGTTCTGTCCTTTCTCAAGACTCTTGTAATGATAATTGGAAGTAGTAATTTACTTGACAATTAACCATTAACCAGGACAATCACAGGTCACCTCTTCTGCTATTCTGTCTTGAACTATTTAAATTTTTTTCTTGTTTTTTATCTTCTTCTTTTATATCTATCATTTTCCTGACTACATGATAAGCACTGTGAGAGTAGAGAACCAGTAATATACTTATCTAAAAAACAAAGAAACACAATGATTTTGTAAATTTGAAGCAAGCATTCCAAGATAGCCTCTTATGCAAAGCTTATATGTTAGCAAAATAGAATAAATTTGTCATTCTGTTGGTAAAGGAGAAAATTAGATTGCACATCACTTTGGGGATGAAAGCAGGTAGATAGGAGAGAAAATTCCTCTCCATTCAGATTACATTATTATGTTTAAATACAGAATTTTCTACAATAATCACCCAATGTTTTATCTAAAGCAGAAGTTCTTAACTTGGAGTTTGTGAACTTAAAAAAATTACACACACACATACATAGTAATATTTTCATATGACTACTTTCCTTTGTGATCTTATGTATTTTATTTATATCTTTAAAAACATTTTGAGCTATCTATAGGCTTCACCAGACTGTCAAAGAGACTATGAAACAAAATGGTTACAACCCTCATCTAAAGGATCCACATTTAATTAGAGGAATTGAGTATTAGAATAAGACTCCTGATGACACTTTCTTCAAGCTACATCAGTCTCTCCTCTATTTCTTTGACATGGCTCAAAAACATTTTGAAGCTTATATTCTCTGATAATAGTGATAATGTAACAGTTTGAACAGTCAGTATTGTGTACATGAGCAAGATTTCAAAAACAGTAACAGTACAAAAAAAGTTTTCTACTAAAAGGAGTTGGGAGGTTGAGTGGCAAAAACACTTAAAGGCAGGGAATTTTATGAGGTAGCTAGTATTTTTGGAGCTGGAGTTGGCAACTAAAATGGTAGTTTAAGTGATGAGAAGCTAAGATCATATGGCACAGAAAAGTATAGAGTAATCATTTGAATTCACTCACCATGTTCTCCATAGCTTACAAGTGTGAAGACACTTTCTAAATCCTTTCTGTTAGGAACTATGGAGAATTTGTCTGAACACAAATGAGAGAAATAAAGACATATTACAATTAGAAAGTTGAATCAATGAATAAAAGTTAGAACAGTGGTTATTTAGCCATAAATGACTTCCTAACAATATGAAGTTTAGTGAAAGCACTGTATTCATCCCCTGTTATAGTTGCTTGTCCTTCATCCTGGAAGAGGACCATGACATCAGGGAGGTGATGCCATGACTTGCGAATGAACTGGATTTTAAGTGAGGGAGGGCTGTGCAAGGTCATCAGATTCACTTTCTCCTCTGAAGGCATTTGGGAACAACGACAAGATTTAGATCAGGATGACTGGAGATGGTCCTGGATGCAGTGGGAGACTAAGAGAAGATACAACAGGAAAGATTTGGGGATTAGAGAGGGAAATGAGTCAGGGAAGAAAGAACTATTTAATATTAGAAGTAGTTACCAAGGAAAATTGAGGGAGGAGGGTCTTTCTATGGAGACCTTTAAGAATAAGATAAATGCATAGACATTATGGTCTCTTCCAAGATGCAGTGTCTTAAAGTTATAAAAGGAGAAGTTGCTTTGGGCACCGATAAAGGCAAACAATCTGTGATACAACTCTGTAGTTAGCAAAGTTTATTTTGGTATCTCCAGTCTCTTCCTTGTCTAATATAAGTCTAGACCATTTGCTTAAAACTATCCTCAGTGAAGGACAGGGTGATGACTGTATACTATATATCTGAGTATAAGATAGATTTGACATGAGCTTGGGAGAAGTGTTTTTGCTTCTTGTTTTCAAAATAAATAGAAAGAGGTGGGAGGAAGGAGAGACAGAGAGAGAGAGAGAGAGAGAGAGAGAGAGAGAGAGAGAGAGAGAGAGAGAGAAATCATGAGTGTCCTCTCTCAAAACAGGAAGAGAGAGGAAGAGACAGGGCACAAGACAAAAAAGCCTTTGTAAGGAGAAAGAGTTGGTGCTTCAACCTGTCATGGATTTTCAACTTGCTTCCCAAGAGACTTTGGAGAGTTTCCCCTTGGGTGAGATCAGAGACTAATCTGAGTTTAGCTGCAGTATTTTTGCATCTAGTGGGAGAGCTCATTGATTCTGTTTATGGTCTGATATAGTCTACTCTGTATAACTTCTCTGATTTTTTTTGTTTTTCATGGGGTTAAATGGATTTATCTACTGTTCTCTATTTGTGATATTTTTTGTTTTTGTTTCTGGTTTTTTTTTTGTAATAAGCTTTTAGTGGAAAGGAATCAAGCCTTTGAATATGAACTGTATCTATTATCATTTAAGGCATAGCAACCAGGAGGCATTTTGAACTCAAAAATCACTAACTATTTATTTTCTCAACTGCAAAATGGGAATATTAATAGCACCAGCCTCCCAGGATTTTTGTGAGGATCAAAAAAGATGATGTTTTTAAAGTGATTATCACAATGCTTGGCTAATAAATGCTTATTCCCTTTCTTTCCTTTCTTCATTTGCCTTCCTGTGAGCTGCCTTTAAACAAATCCAGGTATAAACATAAGCTTCACTGGCTTCACACACATCTTTTTTACATATAGTATCATAGATCTGGAGTCACTGGGGACCTAAAAGGACACCTAGTTCCCCCTGACACAGACACATACATACACACACACACACTCACATGTACACACACACTCACACACTCACACACACACACACACACACACACACACACACTTTGTATATGAAGAAACCAAAGTCCAGGAAAACTAAATGACTAGTTAAAGGGTACACAGATAGTAAGTTTCAGAGGCAAGATTTGAACTCACATCTCCTCACCCCAAAGTGGCACCTTCCATTGTCATGCTTCCATTCATCTTTTTGGTCTCTTTTTTTTCCCAAGTAGCATCTTTTCTTGCTCCTTCAGTCTTTTGATATATTTCAACTTTGTAATTCCCCTGTCTAAACAGAAAAGGAACTGATATTATCACATATAGTCTGCCTAAAGATAATTCACACCAAGGTTTTACCTATATTACCTTACAGGGTTCAAATCCCACCTTGGAACATGGGACCTTGGGAATGTTTCTTAATCTCCTTAGGTCTCAGTTTCCTCTCCTCTGTGTAATAGGTCAATCCTCACATGAAAGAGAGTAGAGATGCTGTTTGTAGAAATGCTTGATGATGTGTAATGTGTTTCTGGTTTGGAGCATGCACAGATATTCTGTAGTTGATTCCCAATATGCTAACACTGTGAGGAGATGATGGACAATCCCCATGGTTATGTAGGTGAAACTGGGTGTATTCAAAAGGCACCAGACAGACAGGGCCTTGCTTTTGGTCTAGATCTCCCCTGCCTGCATTACCCATCTAATGCTGACTTATGGTCTATAATGGCAGGTCTCCATTCTTTGCCTCTTTGCATTTGATCTGTCAATCAATAATCAATCAATAAACTGGTACTAAGTGTCTACTCTGTGCTTAAGCACTGGGGATGCAAAAAAAAAATAAGAGGCAAAAGACAATCCCAGCCCTTATAATATAAAGGTTATTTGTTTACAACATACAGGCAAATATATACAAAGCAAGTTATGTATATATAGGACAAATAGGAAGGCTCTGGAATTAGGAGTTGGAGAAGGTGTCAGATTAATGGAATATAAGATCTTCTCTGTGAATTAATAGACCTACATGACCTTTTTGCCTTACAACAGGGTCTATGTTCCCAGATCTAAAGGTACACAAATGTCTTGCTGCTTTGAACTCCAGCCTAGTTCATAGCTGTGATACATTCCATGCTGAGTCACATAGAGTCCATTAGGTGAAAACCATAAATATATTCAGGGAGATTTATATTGCCTTGGGGGAGGAACTTGTCTAAGGGAAAGCTTGCTTAGAGAGAAGCTGGAGTGAGGGAGGCTTGTTTGCAGGAAGGCTTTCACCCCTTTTGGCACTGGGCCAGTTAGGCACTGAGTCACCTGGGTTGTGATACCTTCTGGCTCTGAGCCTATTAGTTGAAAACTATATATACTGGGAGGTTGGTATTTTACTTTGGGGCTCACTCATGGGAAGAATGCTTCTTTGTGATTTGGCCAGAGAGACTCTGGGTAGCCATTGTAAAGGAGTCCCCAGGCTTTGTGAACTCGGATGTTGGTGCTCCCTGGTCTGGTGATTAGGTATCTATTACTCTGTTTAGATAGTTGGAGCCCTGTCTATTGGATTCTTTCTTGGATACTCACTTCTTTCTACTTATCTACCTGCATTGTTTAATTAAAAGTAAGATTGTTGAGCCCTTGCACCTGTCTTTCCTTTAGAAAAGCAAATCAAAGAACCTGTGCTAGCAGCCTGCCCTGTATGCTAGTGTGGTTGCTAATACATAAAGGCTTCTTGTAGAAGATGAGATTTTAGTAGGGACTTGAAGCCAGGGAGGTCAGCAGCTGGAGAGGAGAAGAGAAAGTTTTCCAGACATGGGGGATAACCAGAGAGAATGTCTGGAACCAAGAGATGGAATGTCTCATTTGTGGGTCAGCCAGAAGACCAGTATTACTGTATTGAAGAGTACATGTCAGGCAGTAAGTATAAGAAAACTGGAAGGGTAGGAGGGGGCTAGGCTATGAAGGGCTTTGCATACTAAACAGAGTATTTTATATTTGCTCCTGGAGGCAAGGAGGAAGCCACTGAAGTTTATTGAAAAGGGGATGGAGGTGACAAGATCAGACCTTCCCCTCAGGAAAGTCACTTCAGTGGCTGAACAGAGGCTGTATTAGAGCAGGGAGAGACTTAAGACAGACAGACTCACCAGAGGACTCAGAGTATAGAGTAATTACTTATATATAACATATGATGTCAACATTATGGGAATATGATAATAATATATACAACATAGGAATGATTATATTTATCTATAGTCATCATTGATTATATTGGTCAATATAATTACTACATTAATGATTACAAATTAATATTTGTTATATATATATTAATATGGAGTCCAAAATTGTCCAATCTACAAGAAAAACCACTGAGGCAGAGCTCTAAGCCAAGAGTTCTTTATTAAAAGGTCCACAGACCTCTCTAATGAAGTGGACCTCAGATCTTCCCCATGATCTGAGATTCCTTTGGTCTCTAGGACTTTGTTTATATAGAGTTTGATGCCTGGACCCTTAAGAGAGGCTAAAGCAAAATACAAAATCCCATTAGTTGATTGATAGATCTTGTTTTGAAGGGCCAAAAATGATGTATCAACCAAAAAATGGCATATCTAGTAGCAGGGTCATGGGTTAGATGAAGCACAATATATCTCCACTAGACTAGACTAATTGATTATAAAATGCATGGGTTCCTCCTCATGTTGAGCAAGAGGAGATAGTATGGGTGTTATAGAGAAACCAAAAACAAATTGGCATTTTTTTTCCATATCATGCCACCCATAGTAGGCTTGGACATGGAACCTGTGCAAAACAAGATGAAGATACATAGTCAGTATCCTTGTGGTTGCACAAGTGAGCCTCTTGACTGGCAAACAAGTAATGAATGTTATGTTGTTATGTTATTATAAAGGCTTGCTGTAAGAACCTTATCCAATTACCCTTATATGATTCATGTCAAATATATATTAGCCCATGTTTATTCTTGTATTATTATTAGATGACTAAATGTGTGTTACTAGAAGAGTAAATCACTTAATAATTGCTTAATCATTACTTATAGAATCACACTGAACTGAATACTGATTGGAATGGAATAGGAGTACAAATGAATCATTTCTCACATTCAGATCCAGGATGTCTGTATGCATTTGATGATGACAATAATGGTGGTACAATGGATGGTGTGCTAGGACTGAAATAAGGAAGACCTGAATTCAAATCCTACCTCAGATGCTTATGAGATATGTGACTGGGCAAGTTGTTTAACTTCTATCTGCCTCAGTTTTCTCATCTGCAAAATAAGGATAATGTACTTACTTCCCAGGGTTATTATGAGGATTAGATGAGGTAATGTTTTTAAAGTGCTTTACAAACCTTAAGATTTTATGTAGTGCTTAAAGCACTATATTAATGCCAGTAATGAAAATTATATAGCATGAGGAGAGACTATGACACTAATAATGATTACAAATATTGAAAAATTAATAGTATAAGAAGAGAAAAATTGAAGTCATTTGGTTGCATAAAGGCAATATTGACAGTAGTATAGGAGAAAGAGGAAACAAAGGAAGGGAGCAAACATTTATTTAATGCTTGCTATGTGCCAAGGACTGTGCTAAGAGTCTTACAAATATGTCATTTGATCTTCACAACATTGGAAGGTAGGTGCTATTGAGGCAGACAGAAGTTAGGTGACTTTCCCAGTGTCATACTAGTAAGTGTTTGAGGTTGGATTTGAACTCTAAAGCTTCCTGACTCCAGGGCCAATACTCTGTCCACTGTGCTACCTACCTGACTAAAAGAGAACTGGCCTTGGAGTTAGAAGACCTGGGTTCAAATCTTGCCGCTCCCACTTATTACCTGTGTGATCTTAGACAAGTCAGTTAACCTCAGCGGATCTCAATTTCTTTATCTGTAAAATGTAGAGAGTTGGATTGTTGTTTTTTCATCCTTTATTTCCGAAGAGAACCTATGACACCAGGAGTTGATGTCTTGACTTGCACATGAATTGGATTTAAGTGAGGCAGAGTTGCACAAAGTTGTCAACTTCACTCTGTCATCTAGAGTCATTGAAGTTCACTGGTAAGACAAAACTCAAGACAACTGGTGATGCAGTGGATGATCTTGGCATCTTCAATGTTTGACCAAATTCTAAACACTCCACAAAGCCTGCTTCAGCTGCCTTCATGGCCATTAAAACAAATGTCATCTACCCATTCAACCAGGGGAAGTTTTCACATGCTTGGGATAGGCATCCCCCAATGTACTGATGGGATAGAAGCCTGTTAGTTACCCTCAACTTGGTTTGACATGGTCTTACTTGGATGTGGCTGCTGTGCATGTTACCACTTCTTAGAGCCACAGGTGAGAGCTGGGTGGCAGATGGACACCAAAAGTGAATGAGCAGCCCAGAAAAGGGCTCAGTAAGCCTTCACACCAGAGGAGCTAGTCCTTCCTAGCTTCTAAAGATTCTTTCTGGCCTTAATCTATCATCTTATGTTCCTGTATAAAATTACTCTCATTTCTGCTGCCATAAGAAAGTGGTCCTTCTTGCCAAGACTAACCCATCTCCATATACCGTTGATCTTGTCTCCTATCTTTTCTTTTCATCTTTTCTTATTCATGTTGAACATGAATAAAGACCATACATAAAGACCAAAAAAAGAGCATTTCCATGTACACCGAATAACATAGAGGATTCAATATAAAACCATGAATTTCCGTTTGATACTGTTTACTTTAAAAAAAAAATCTATGTAATGAGTACTACACATCATTTTCAAAGCTACTCTGCTTATGTTTCATTTTCAGTTCTGTTTGGGTCTCTACTGTGCACCTTTTATTTTGTCCTCTCTCCTTCCCTTCCTCCCCACCTAGCGCTAGACAGCTCTTCTTAAACTGTGGGCTATAACCCCATATGGAGTCACATAACTGAAAATGGGGGTTGCAAAAAATTTGGCAATAGTTAAAGGTTTCTGAACATGCAACAACCAAAAAGTAATTAAAAATCTAGCATGTAATGAATCTGAGAAGTTTCTGGCAGCACTTGCCCAAATTGTATCATGCAATTTTACTGCAGCCTTGGTTCTGAACACACAACATGCACACTTTACATTGCACATTCCATTGTGCCACAAAAAATGCCAACAAATGCCACCAGAAACACGTCGGTTCATATTCAAGACTATTGTCCTTAGTAAATGGCAAAATTATATGTATACAAAAGAATTGTTTTAAAATAAATTTCTTTATTATTTATTATCAGTAAATGTTTGATTTGTATATCTTTCTTATATACCTGCATACCTGGGGGTAAAAATTTCTCAGGCAAAAAAGGGGTCGTGAGTGGAAAAGTTTAAGAAGCACTGGGTCTAGAGAAGGTTACCATTAGATGTAAATGTGCATGTGTGTCTATGTGTGTGTGTGTGTGTGTGTGTGTGTGTGTGTGTGCCTGTGTCTGTGTGTGTGTAAAACCATACTATACATACTTCTATTTATTGTTTCTTTCTTTGGAGGCACATACCATATTCCTTCATAGGTCCTTTGTAGATGACTTTATATATATAATATAATATTCATATGCTATAATACAAGATATATGTAATATTCAAAATGACTTAGTCATTCAAAGTTGTTCTTAGAAAATATTGCTGTTATTGTATACAGTGTTCTCTTGGTTCTGCACATTTCACTCTTCATTATTTCATGCAAATTTTTCCATGTTTTTCCAAAATCAACCTGCTCATCATTTCTTACAGCACATTAGTATTCCATCACAACCACATGCCACAACTTGTTCAGCCATTTACCAATCAACGGGCACCCCCACAATTTCCAGTTCTTTATCACCATGAAGAGAGTTGCTATAAATATTTTAGAACATGTAAGCTCTTTTCCTTTTTCCCGAATGATCTTGGAAAACAAATCTAATAGTAGTATTCCTTGATCAAACGATATATACAGTTTTATAACTGTTTAGGCATAATTCCAGATTGTTCTCCTAAATGTTTAGATAGATCAGTTTACAGTTCCATCAATGATAAATTAATATCCAAATTTTTCCACATTCCCTCTCACATTTGTTACTTCCCCCTTCAATCATTTTAGCCAAATATCTCAAAGTTGTTTTAATTTGTATTTCTCTAATCAATAATGACTTAGAGCATTTTTCCATATGACTACATATAATTTTTATTTTTTCATCAAAAAAACTGCCTGTTCATATTCTTTGACCATTTATCAATTGGGGAATGACTCATATTCTTATCAATTAGACAAGGTTATTTATATATTTGAGATATAAGAATTTTATCTGCGAAACTGTCCATAATTTTCCCTGATTTTCTGCTTTTCTTCTGACCTTCTGTCTTTTCCAGAAGAATGCCCTTTTTATCTTTCCCACTCTTTCTTCAGTCTTTTCTCTCCCTATCTACTGGCTCTTTCCCTGCTGCCTACATACATGCTGATGTCTCCTCCATCTTTTAAATCTCCCTCACTTGATCCCAATATTCCTGGTAGGTACCATCTAATATCTCTCCTCTTCTTTGTTACAGCTAAACTTCTTCAGAAAGTCTTCTATACCAAGTGTCTTCACTTCTCCTCTTTAAACTTTCTGTACTCTAGCCTCCAATTGCATCATTCAACTAAAATTGCTCTCTCTAAAATCATCAATCTAATGACATTTTCTCAATTCTCTGTCTTAACATCTCTTTGGCTTATGACACTGTCCACCATCCTCTCCTCCTGGATCCTTTCTATTCTCTCGTTTTTCATGCTGCTGCTCTCTCTTGGTTCTCCCCCTATCCATCTGACCACTAACTTTTCAGTATCCTTTGTTGTATCTTCATCCTGGTTACAATTACTAACCATGAGTTTCCCTCAGGAGTTTGTCCTGTGTACTCCTCTTATCCTGCTATACTAGCTCACTTGGTAATATCCTCAGTTTCCATGGGCCCAATTATTATTGCTTTGTAACTGATGATCAGATCTAATTATCCAGCCATAACTGCTCTCTCTAGAACTATAGTTTTGTATCACCAACTGCTTTTTCTACATCTTGAATTATATATCCTATAGGCACCTCAAAACTCAGTGGGTCCAAAAGAGAACTCATTAACTGTTTCCTCCTCCCCCAAAACTCATCCCTTTTCCAGACTTCCCCATTACATGAACTACAATTTTCCCAGGCATCCAGCCTGGCTACCTTGGTTATTCTTAATGCCTCATTCTAGCTTATCCTACACATCCAATCTGTTACCAAGTCCTGTTGTTTTACTTTTACTGTATTTCTCCTAAATAGTAGTCTACCCTGGTGCAGGTTTTTATCATCCCATACCTTCACCCCTAAAGCCTTCTCTTTGGTCTTCCTGCCTCAAGTCTCTTCTCATTCTAATCCATCCTCCACACAGCTGCCAGAATGATTTTCCTAAGGTTTAGGTATGCTTGTGTCATACCCCTATTCAATAAACTCCAGTGGTTCCTTATTATTTCTGATATCAACAGTCCCCTACCTGTTTTTCTAATATTTTTGTTTTATTCTTCTCTCAGACTTCTGTACTCTGCAATCTAGCTATATACTAGTCAGTTCGCAGTTCCTCGAACACAACTTCATCAGCTGTTTCCAGTCTCTTGTACTACTTGTCCCCCATTCTTGAAATGTTCTCCCTCTTCAATTCCATCCCCCTTAGAATCTCAGGCTTCTTCCAAGACTCAGCTCAAATGCTAGCTGCTTCAGGAGGCCTTTCCTGTTCTCTCCAGTTTCTACTTCCTTCCCCTCTTAGGTCACTCCTCCCACCAACTACTCTGTATAAATTTTATTTGTATGTTGATAGTTATTTGCGTGTTACTTCCCCTTACTCCATTCAAAGGTGAGTACCTTAAGGACAAAGACTGTGGGACTTTTTCCCCTTTTTTTGTGCCCCCCAAAGCTTTGTACAATATTTAGCACATAGTAAGCACTTAATAAATCCTTTCTTGGATTATGATTGACTGTATCTAATTATCATTCACCCAAATTATAACTATGTATATCATTAAGTATGTTTGATTAGTCTGGAAAGTTTGATTTGGTTATGATCATAAACTAAAACTTTTATATGTAATCTTAACAGTTGCTCATTCACAGAGTTCATTCACAGAGAAATCTGCTCACAAATTATAAAACCTAGAACATTAATTCTTACCTATATTAAATTATATATAAGTATAAATTATATATACCTATATTAAATTATAAGAATATGGAAAATACTTAAGTAGGAAAACTTCTAAAAACCCACAGCAGAGCTATGAAACTGGAAGTCTAAAAGGCATATGGATGACAAGGAAAACACCTGAAAAAGACCATAGAATATAAAACATAAAATTTATTTTCATTGTTTCAGTTTTACTTCTCTAGTCAGTAGCTAGCTTCCCCCTCAGCTTTCACTGAATAAATATTTGGTTTTACAGCACTCTAACGTGCTTTGTATACTGTAATATTCAGTATTACAGTGTCTGTGTTTACATGTTAGCCCCATCCATGATACAGTCTTCATGAGAGCAAGGATTATGTCATCTAAATTTTATGGATCTTTCAATGCCAGCTCGGCACTCCGCACACAACATTTAATAAATCTTGGTCAAGTGAATGAATAAATGGATGAATGACTCTTAAAATTGGAAGGAATTTTAGAATATCGTTAGTCCAGCTACCTCATTTGTCAAATGAGGAAACTAAAGACCAGGGACCAAAGACCAGAGTTAAAAATCTCACACAAGTTCTCAAGTTCACACAGGAAATTAGTGCTTTCCTATTTTATGCCATAAAAAGGACATGAAACCACCATCAGGTCTTAATCCAGTCTATTGACTCAGAACTGTGTTTAAAATAAGATTATCAATTTAATAAACTTAATTGCTGGTTTCCTTTAACAACTTAATTCTTCCTACCTCTGCTGTTGAAATAGTATATTTAGAAGCACCAGTGGTTAGCAGTTTGGTATTAGAGTTAGACAAACTCATAATATTGAATGAGATGGAGACTGAAAAGCAAACAGAAAAATTATTAAAGTACACCTGGCCAGGCCACTTTGTTTATGGTCGAATAAACCTATAAATCTCAAAGTTGCAGAAGCCATAATTTGATATTTAATGTTCATACTTCAGAGTCTGGGCAGCTAGATGGTTCAGTGAATATAGTACTGGGCCTCAAGTCAGGAAGATGCATCTTCCTGAGTTCAAATGTGGCTTCAGAAAGTTACTAGTTGTGAGACCCTGGGCAAGTCAATTATCTGTGTTTGACTCAGGTTCCTCATCTGTAAAAAGAACTGAAGAAGGAAATGACAAAGCGCTCCAGTATCCTTGCAAAGAAAATCCCAAATGGAGTCACGAAGAGCCAGACATGACTAAAATGAATACTGAGCCTAAACCACAGATTTGGAGCCAGAAGGGACTTTAGATACCATCATGTTATCATAGCTCCTCATTTTACAGATGAGGGGCTTAAATTCAGAGAATTTGAGCACAGGATAGCACAAATATTAAGTATCTGGGGAAGAATTAGAACCTGAGTCTTCTTAACTCTATATGCCTTAGTGTTGCCTCTCCAGAAAAATTCTCCAGAAAAAAAAGTGAAATTAACCTCTGTGTACTGTTCAAAAAGCAGTGAAACAAGTGTACAATACATTTTAGAAAGATTTTAAAATAAAATGTTTGAAACCAAAGTTTTGACATTTATAGGGATAAGCTTCAGCTATCTGGAAATACTTGGAACTTATTTGGAACTCTCTTAAGTAGCATGAGATAAAATAGGAAGTTACTATTTTTTTAAGAGTGACTAAATGTCTAAACAAAGCTCCTATTTGTACATGTTGAAATGAAGTGCAATGTTGTCACTGTTCATTCTTTTTTACTGAGGAATTAAATTGTCTTTTTTCTCTCTGCTAAATCACCATATGGCCAATCATTAATTTCTAACAATACATTATTGTTTCATTCTGTTTATTAAATGATAACTTTAAAGCTAGTAGATCACAATATCTCATGATACAAACAATTAAAAGGAACCAAGATCATAAAATGATGCACAGGAAAAACAAAATAAATCCTGATATAAAAATGAGGAAAGGTAAATATATTGGCTTAATATATTTCTGCAGATATACAACAGTTCTTCTATAATGTTCAGTATTCTAAAAATGTCATTTTTCTACTATCTTTACCCCTGTTTCTCCAGATGCTTGAAAAGGACTCAAAGAAAGTTTCTGTCATAATTTTGGGGAAAGTATTTACCTATGGCACTGTTTTCTTTCTTTCTGTAGCATGAGCAAAACAGACAGAAAAGGGGGGAACCTGGGAACTCAGCATCAAATTTTCCAGATAGATTTCAAAGTACATACACACAGATATATTCATTCACATGCACAAATCATATCCCTTGCTGAAACCCAGCAATCTCAGAGATGAAATAACTGTTCCATTCTGGCAATAAAATAACAACAATGACTGCCAATGATCAGAAATTCATCAATTTAGGCAAAACATGGAGAAAAGATGGTGTTTTAAAATAACTGCTTCTCCAAGTCACCAGATGAAGATTATATTAGACATAGTGATGACACCTAAAAAGATCTTGAGAGGTCAAACACTGTTTTGGGCCATGTACCACATTTACTTGAAAGATCTTTGTTGAAGAACTGAATTTTTTTGAGTATATAATACCAATTCAGAAAGTATCCAAAACCTCCAAATAAAAAGTGTTTCTCTCTTTTTCTTTCACCTGGCTATTACTGCTTTGGAAGCAGTGTAGTGCAGTGGATAGAAAACTAGCCTTAAAGCCAGGAAGATCTTGCTTATAGGCCCTGCTGGTAGTGTGACCCTGGACAAGTCTTGGTGTTACAGAAAAATATACTGTTTTCAACTATAAGTTTCAAGGGGAAATATTTAAATATGAAAAACAGCATGTATAATGGAGAGAGAAAACATGTTGATAAGGGAGAAAAAGGAATAGATTTTTACAGGGTAGAAAGGGGAAAGATATTCCCTAGCCTTCCAACATGAATTGACCTCCTTTGGGATCCAAGACTCACAGAGCTTGTGGACCAAGCTCCCTGTAGCTGTGCCAGTGAAGTTGGGTGTGTTCCTCTGTGTGAAGCTGAATGACTGGGACAGAGCCAAGTACTTGCAGAGTCTCTTTCTCCAGGAGTTCCCTAAAGCAATGCAATCCATAGGACCAGTCCCAAATCCAGTCCATTACTGCTATACCCTTAGAAAAGAAACTTGACATCGTCTCAATCTACCTGAACACCTATTTTAAAGAAAATACAAATCCATTTCTTTTTTCTTTCAATTGTTATCATTTTTTTCTACTTCACTTATAAGAGACCTACAGATCCACAACTTGAAAGAAATGAGTAACATTAAGTGCTAAAGATGATTTAAAAAACAAAACAAAACTATTTCTTTGTTCAAAAACGTTTGAATTTACCTCCATGGAATGAACTACAAGATTTATGAAACTCAGTCATATTTGCAAAATCTTCATAGCTTCACTTGATAGCCAAACATTACCCATATTGATATCAAGGCAGAACCTATTAATTATGTTTTCTTCTTCATGGAGAATTTGGTGCTCTGCATCATAGACTATATCTTAAGGGCAGCTCCCCCAAATCATTCTCTCATTAACTCATTTTGCTGCCACCTGGAGTTTCATCTAGGAAATCTCAGAATATAGGGTCACAATTATCTATTCACAGGTGTGGGTAAATGAGTCCCCTAGCACTAATGCATACTTAAGGTAACAATACTTATCAGGTATGAGACAGGCTTTAATTTATTCCACCAAAAATATAAAAAATACATAAAGGACTCACAGTAGTTTCCCAATAATTGATATTATTTTTCCACACCAGTGAGTTCCACCTTTCCTGCAGGGCCCCATAGAGTCTCCTAGTGCAACTCTGTGGTTTCTATTCAAGGAAAGGAAACAAATTTGAGGTTGCTAGAGAAGCCACCTCCTTCCCTCTGTAAATATATTGTTGAAATAACTCTTGTAATAGAGTAAAGACAAGATGATGAAATAGAAGTACAATTGAGTTTCATGGCAAACATGCTGGTGGTCTTTCTCTGGAGAGAATTTCTTTGGAGAATAGTTTCGAAGTACTAGACTATTGATTGATAATAGGAACAATATTCCCTAGAGTCCTAAAGGTCCCACTTCATGCTGGCAAATCTAACTTTTCTTTAAAAGGGACTTCTGGGTCATGTGGCCAATAAAATGGATAATTAGACATTTTTTTTATTCTCCCGAGCTCTCAAAACTCTCCAAAAAGAAAAGAAAAAAAGAAATATGTACAAGAAGTAAAGTAACTGCAGCTATCTCCACAGGCAAAAACACCAAGAAGTCTAATGGACAACAACCTAATGAATTCATACAGATATGACCAACCCTTTCCTCCTCTCAATTGCCATGTGTAGAAAAAGTGGCTACATACTAAAATTGAAGTTTTCTCAGTCTAGGGTAGCAGTGCACAGCAGTGCTATAACACTCAGAGAGGTAAATAAAACGAAAGGAGATGTCTCTACATGTGTAAGGCTCCACCATGCCTGAATGAAGAAGGATTGGGACCCAGTCAGAGTCAGTTGTGTTCCCCAAGAAGTCATTTAGGGTATGGAATGATGCTGGTGAGAAGAAAATTCTACCACAAAGGAGGCAGTTGAGACAGTTTTGAGGTCCCATCATGGGATATCCATGATCAAAGGTGAAGAAGTAAGAAAATGAAAGATAGAGGAATGTAAGGAGAAAGAAATAAAAATTTTAAAAGATCTCAGGAGGAAGAAAATTCAGTTATGAAGCTTGAATACTAACATAAATCAAAAGGGAAGACAATAAAAACAGAAGAGGAGATGACCTCCAGGTCAAATAAATATGGGTAAACATATAAGAACAAAGGTGCAAAACAAAGGAAAATTAACCAATACATAATGAAAAAATATTTTGTGCATTCTCAAGAAGTCATGGAATCATAGCAGGATGTTTCCAAATAGTTAAAAAGAAATAAAAATCATGAAAATAGAATTTCTGACCTACGCAGCAAATACAATTGGTGGAATTGAATATATAGTAGAAAAGCTCTCCAAAGAAACAAACAGGAGAACAACTTATTGGAAATACATACATATAGAAGTGAAGGACAATCTGGAAGAGGGGAAACAAAAACAATGATGTTAAAAGAATACATGATGTCTATACATGCACAACATGAAAATTTCTAAGATATAAAGTGTAGATAAGGATCATAGATCTCCTAGAAGGACAGGATAAGTCTAAAAAGTCTGAACATTATAATGCAAGAAATGATATAAGAAAATTGCCCAGAACTTCTGAATGCAGAAAACAAAAGAATCTGCCCATCAAAAGAACCAATGGAATAACTTTTAAAAAACTTACACTTCATATTGGTAGACACAAAGTAATTAAATCCAACAACATTAATGATAAAAACCAATTTTTTAAGTGACCAAAAAAAAGATATTAAAATATAAAGGAAAGGAAATTCAAATAACAGAAGGCTATTCTGCATCAAACAGAAATCACAGAAAGGAATATAATGATCTGTTTCAAAGACCAGAGGAGCTCACCACACAAACCATGGTGACATACCCTACGAATCTGAGCCTAATCATCAATGAAAGAGATGAACATTCAATGAAAGAAAGAAATGTGAAGCATTTCTTAAAAAAAGAAAAATGTGATAATTTGCCCTGCATCCCCTCCAGGCAACAAAAATACAAGAAAGATAAACAAAATGGGCAGTCAAGTGGCTCAGTGGTTAAAGTGCAGACCTGGAGTCAGGAGAAGGCATCTTTGTAACTTCAAATCCAGCCTCAGACACTTATTCAGTTTGTGACCCTGGGCAAGTCACTTAACCCTGTTTGCCTCAGTCTTCTCATTTGTAAAATCACCTGTAGAAGGAAATGGGAAATCACTTCAGTATCTTTGCAAGAAAACCCCAGCTGGAGTCATGAAGAGTCAGACACGACTGAACAACAAAAATAACCAAGCATCTATCAAGGAAAGCACAAGTAATGAAATAAATTATACTGGAGAAAATGGAAAGGGGCCTCATATAGGGGTTGAAAATAACAATAACAAGAACAACAAAAAAAGCCCACAATAGCAACGATAAAATAACAATGGGGAGATAAGTAAGACATTTCTTTCTAACAGTACACAGAGACACAAGGGTGAAAAAAACAGAATTTAAATAGAAATGATGGTGGAGGATCAGTTCTGAAAGACCATGGACTAAGCCTCATATAAATAAATCAATGTTTGTGAGACTAAACTGCAAAATGGGGGAAAGCATAAAAGTTCAGGGGGAGGAGGAAGATATAGGGGAATATGTGAGGTCCCCTAGAAAAGCCAACAATAGATAATGGATGGGGTATAACTTCTATAGTTTCTCAAGAAGAGAAACTTTGGGGAAATGGATGAGATATAAAAGTGAGGGATTGAAACAGAAAGAAGAAAAAGAGGAATCTCAATTCAGTAACAGGTCCCAGTGCAGAACATTTCCATGCGAGGAGAGATATTCTATAATGGGAGATAGGGACCTTACAGTGTGTATAATCCACAGGGATTTATTTTTGCTCAGAAAGACCACTATTTTGGAGGGAATCGTGCACTTCCATAGACATCATTCTGCCTTGAGATAAGAGGAATTTAAGTTCTGAGGGGAATCTGAAGTCCAAAAGGGTGAAAAAGCATAACCCAGAAAGATTTCATGGCAAATTGGGAAGAAAAATGATCATGAGGGGGGAAAAAGATAAAAATATGATCAGGGACCCAGGAAAATTTCTATAATGGGACATACTTTTCTGCCTCTATTTCCTTCAAGAATTAATACTTCTAAGGGTGAGGCATAGGAGTAGTAAGGGAGAATGTGGTCAAAGCTTCAAATCAGTAACAGGAATTGTTTAGAAGAGGGAAGTCAAAATAGGTAGTTAGAAACCTTAATTCATATGGGACAAAGAGACTAACAATGGAATATAAATATGAGAACCATGAATCATAGACTAAAAGTTTAGTCAAGACCAAAATAGAAGAATAGTGTGGAATGGAAGTAGGGCAGCTCTGTTTGTGGTGGCAAAGAACTGGAAATTGCAGGGATGCTCTTCCATTGGGGAATAAATGAATAAGTTGTGGTATATGATTGTGATGGAATAGTACTGTGCTATAAGAAATGATGAGCTCATCTATAGTCATATGAAAAAAATGTTCTAAATCACTATTGATGGACAAATTTAACAGAAAGAAAAACAAAAGGAAATATATGAACAAAGTGCTAGAGAAACTTGAGCCAAAAGACTTGTGGTATCTTCTAAATGGGACTGCTAAAGAATATATGTATTTCTTCAAATTTGTTTGGAATTTTTATAAGAATTCACCATGCATTAGAGCACAGAGATATCACAAATAAATGTAAAAGGGTTGAAATAGTAAACGATCTATTAAAAACTATAATGCAAAAAATAGTAATCAGTTTGGAGATCACAAACAAAAATAACAGAACCAATAATGATTTAACAGTGAAATTCTAAATAAGTTCATCAAAGAGCAAATCATAGAAATAAAAATTATGTGAAAATGATGATAAAACAACATTTTAGGGATTCATCTAAAGTAGTACTTAGGGGATTACTTATATCAAATAAAAAGGAATAATAAAATGAATATGCATTTAAAAAATTTGAAAGTCAACACATGAAAAAAACAAAAAGAAGCAGATATATTAAAAATTAAAAGAGAAATAGATAAATTGGAATTCAAAGAGACTATAGAAATCAGAAACAAAACTAGAAGTAGTTCTCCAAAAAAAACTAATGAAATTGACAACCTTTTAGCCAACCTAATTAAAATGAAGAGAGGAGAAAAATCAAATGAACAAAATAGAAAATGAGCAAGGTGAAATCACAATAAATCAGAAGTTAAAAGAATGGTGAAAACCTACAGAGCAGATAAACATAAGCTAGAGAAAAGAAATATATGCATACTTTCATAAATATAAATATACAAAGTAACAGAATACCGAGTAAGAATTCTAAATAACCCAATCTCAGAAAAAGAAATAGAATTAGCTATGTACCAAAAGGGGTGGGGCACCACCTATTTCTGATGGATTTACAAGATGATCTTTTCAAACTTTTAAAGGCAAATTGTACCAATACTACATAGATTTTTGTAAAAAAAAAAATTTTGAGTACTCTTCTAGACAGTTCCTATGAGGTAAATATGATTCTATTAACTACACCTGGAAAAGATGAAACAAAGTAGAAATATAGACATATATCATGTATGTATATGTATACATACATGATATATGTATGTATATATATAATTTTGCATAAAAATTCTGGGAAAGGAATACAGAAATTCATCCAAGAAATCAATAATTACAAGCAAAATGGAAATATACCAATGATGAAAGAATGGGTCAACAGTAGGAAAATAATCATCATAATGAGTTATATTGAAAATAAACATCCAATCCACTTGATAAACACAATAAAATAAAATAAAAAGCCTTTGATAAAGTCCAACACTAATTTTGCTTTAAAAAGAGAAGCAAAAATAAAAAAAAAACTTGAACAGAAAACATAAATATAGAAAGAGATTTTTAAAGTACCTTTTAAAATATCACAAGAAGTATGTATCTTAAGCCAAAAGCAAGGATCATATGATAGGTCTAGTGACTTCTTAGGAAACTTTCCTGACCCTGACACAGCTTCCTCCCCCCATAGAGTTTAATTGGCCCCAGCTTCTCTGATTCCATGGCTCTGGTCGCAGCTGTGTGTAGTAACCAACTCTCAAACTTGGCCCAAGAGCATATGAGTCACCATACCTGATGACTGACTAACTAGCTGCTTTTCCAGAAGGATTCCAGGGTCAGGGTGGGGTGGGGTGTGTGATCATAGAAGTATCTTTGTATATTTGTTGCACAGAGGTTTCAGTTAGGGAAAAGTAAAACTCCTCTTCTGTTCAATATTCAGTGATTTGCCAGTATCTTATTTGTCCCAGCATCAAGTCTGAACTACAAGGGTGCTAGTGCTAGAACAGGGACTTCAGCACATCATGTACAATGAGGAAATACATAGGAGTAAAGCAAGGATGCCAATCTCCCCATTATTATTTGATATAGCTCTAGAAATGTTAGCAATATCAATAAGACAAAAGATAGAAGATAAAAACATACAAAAAGCAAAGATGAGATAGAACTGCATTTGCTTGCTGACAAACATAACTTAGAAAATCCCAGGGAATCAGCAAAGATACTAGTTGAGACAATTAATAGCTTCAGTAAAGTTACAGGCTACAACCCCCTCTACACACACAAATATCAACAAGATCTCTGTATAATAAAAACAAAATCAAGAGGCAATGTTCAAAATAACTACAAAATGCATAAAACATTTTGGTATCAACCTGCCATTTCCTAATAGATAAGTGGACAAAGGATAGAAGCATACAGTTCTCAAAAGAAGAATCACAAGCCATTAGAAACCATATGAAACAATGCTCCAGTCATTAATAATAAGAGAAATACAAATCAAAAGCAACCCTGAGGTTGCATCTCACAACCTGCAATTGGCAAAGATTACAAAGAAGGAAAGAGTTAATGTTAGCTTTATAGCTATATGTATGTACATATGTATTTCCAATTATATGTAAAAACCATTTAAAATATTTATTTAAATTTTTGAGTTCTAAATTCTCCATTCCTCCCTTTGCTATATTTTCCTTGAGAAGGCAAGCAATTTGATATAGGTTCTATATGTGCAGTCATATAAAGCATATTTCCATATTGATCATGTTGTAAAAGAAAACAAAAAAACAACAAGAAAACCAAGAAAAATAAAGATAATAAAAAAGTAAGATTCAATCTGCATTCAGACTCCACAAATTCTTTCTCTGGAAGTGGATAGCATTTTTCATCATAGGTCTTTTGAAATTGTCTTACATCATCGTATTGCTGAAAATAGCTGTCATTTATAATTGATTTTTGCATAATATTCTGTAACTGTGTACAATGTTTTTCGGTTTCTGCTCATTTCACTTTGCATCAGTTCACCTGTACTTTCTTTCATGCCCCACTCTCATCCCCCTCCCCTCCTATTTCTTCACAAGGTCAGAGAGATTTCTATACCCAACTAAGCATGTTTCAGCCAATTTAATGTGAGTAAGGTTCAAGCATTGCTACCCGCCACATCTTCCCCTCTACTGTATAAGTTCTTTTGTGTCCATTTCATGTGAGATAATTTATGTCATTCTATATTACCTTTTTCCCTTTCTCTCAGTGCATCCTTCTTTCTCATGCCTTAATTGTATTTTTTAGGGGGGTATCATTCCATCATAGTCACACCCATGCCCTTTGACTATTCATACTCCTTCTAACTGCCCTAATAATGATAAATTTTGTAAGAATTTCAAGTATCATCTTCCCATGTAGTAATGTAAACAGCTTAACTTTATTGAATTCCTTATGATTTCCCTTTCCTTTTGTAGCACCAAAGCAATATTTGGAGCCACAGCAGCCATGAATATACCAGAGCAATGCTGAATCATGAAATACAACACACTCTCCACGTAGAAGACAGAACCAAAACATTTATTCAGACACCAGAAAGCCAAATCCATTATAGTAACAAAGAAATTGATACACAATAACAATGCAGAGGGTGATATTGTTCCCAAGCCTTCCCTCTGTTCACCTTTCCACAAACCAGCTCCCTTAAACAAATCACAAACAAGCTCTCTCACTCATGCTTGCCAGCTGCTTTGCATCTTTCCCAGCTCTGACTAGTCTCTAACTTCCTCTCAGCTCTGATCTAGCTCCATGTCTTCCTGTTCTACCCTTCTTACTCCACCCCTTCCTGTTCCACGTGACTTAGACTTATGTGACTCAGACTTCCACGTAACTTAAGCAGGTCACATGGGCCTATTAATGGATGGGAAAATTTTCCCATTAAGAAGCAGAATTACATTCACAATAAGCAAAAAATGTATTATCAATACATCTGTTTACTTTTTTAATGCTTCTCTTGAATCTTGTATTTGAAAGTCAAATTTTCCATTCAGTTCTGGTTTTTTCATCAAGAATGCTTGAAAGTCCTCTACTTCACTGAAAATCAATTTTTTCCTTTGAAGGATTATACTTAGTTTTCTGGGCAGGTGATTTTTTATTGTAATACTGTCTCCTTTGCCCTCTGAAATATCATATTCTAAGCCCTCCAGTGCTTTAATGTAGAAGCTGATAAATCTTGAATCTATGGGTCTGTGATATTTGAATTGTTTCTTTCTCACAGCTTGCAGCTTGTTCTCACTAACGTGGGGGGTGCTAACAGGACAGAACTGGCCTCTTATGTGTGAGTGGTCAGAGTTGAACAAAACAAGTTAGAGACAGGAGAGACATGAATCAAAGAGAATTTTAATTTCAAAGTGAAGGAAATGGCTTGCAAGCAAGGACAGATATGCCAGAGCCCTGCCCCTAGTGGGGGGAGAGCACTGAGGCAATGTGGGAAAATCTCAATACTTATACCTAGGGCTATGCAGTAAGCTGTTCCCCCTCATCAGTGCTCAACAGCTCACTGTGTAGCCATAGGTAGATGTATTGAGTTTCCCCACATTGTTATCATGTAAATTTCTTTTTTCCTTTTTTTCTTCTTCCCCTCCCCAAGGATGGACACAAATACATACATACATGTGTATGTGTGTGTGTGTGTGTGTGTGTGTGTGTGTGAAGGTGGATGTGTGCATATAAAAATTATTTTATACATGTTTCTATCATTTCTTTCTCTGGATGCAGATAGCATCTCCTTCATACATCCTTTGTCATTAATTTGAGTATTTATAATAGTCAAAATGATTTATTTGCTCAAAGTTGTTACTATATACAACATTCTCCTAGCTCTGCTCATTTTGCTCTTCATTATTTTGTGCAAGTTTGTGCTTTTCTAAGATCAACCTGCTCATCATTTCTTATAGTACAGTAGTATTCCATCACAATCATATACTACAACTTATTCATTCATTTCCCAATTGATGGGTATCCTCACAGTTTCTAGTTCTTTGACACTACAAAGAGAGTCTCTACAAATATTTTAGAATACATAGGTTCTTTTCTTTTTTCCCTAATCATCTTTGGAAATAGACCTAGTAGGGTATTGCTGGGTCAAAGAGTATACAGTTTTATAACTCTGGGCATAATTCCAGATTTCTTTAATGGTTGGATCAGTTCACAATTCTACCAACAATGAATTAATGTCCCAATTTTTCCACATCTCCTCCAATACACATTGCTTTTCCCTTCAATCATTTTAGCTAATCTGATAGGTGTAAAATGATATTTCAAGTTGTTTTATTTGCATTTCTCTAATCAATAATGATTCAGAGCATTTTTATGTGACTATAGAGTTTTGATGCTTTTATCTGTCTCCTTGGATCATTTATTAATTGGGGAATGACTTATTCTTATAGATTTTACAAAGTTTTTCATATATTTGAGATATGAGACCGTTATCTGAGAAACTGTCTATAAACTTTCCCCCAAAATTTTTTGCTGTCCTTCTGATCTTCATTACATCTGTTTCATTTGTACAAAACCTTTTTAATTTAATGTAATGGAAATTATCCATTTCACACTTCTCTCTGCTCTCTATTTCTTGTTTATTCATAACTTTCTATGGTCAAATTATTTTGTTGTTGTTTTTTGTTCATTTTTCCAGCCTATTTCTTGACTTTTAACTTTGTGTTACAGTTGGGCTTTGCTCCTGGGATGGAGGAAGCACAGTCTCAAGCTTCAGGTTTTTGTGCTACTGTTTTCAGAGTTAGTTCCGGTGGTCTGTAACTTTTCTATGCCTCCAAGGTGGTGTGATCTGAGAAGTGTGGTCTACTCTGTAAGTGACCACAAGTATTCTTTTCTATGGTGGAACTGTGACCAGGCCCCCTGTTCCTTCTAGTACTCTTCCCTCACTCTGAGACTATGTCCTGGAACTATGCATGGGTAATGTAACAGAGTTGCTTTCCCAGTACCAGCCAAAGGTCCCCTGTAGTCTCTTCTGATCAGTTTTTCAACTCCCTTATCATCTGTGGACTGAGAGCTCCAGAAGGTACCAACATGGATTCAGTCACACCCAAGACTGGCTGGACTGTACGCTACTCTTACCAGAGTGAGAGAGAACTTTCTTGCCTACCTTCTCAGTTGGCATGGGCTAGAAAATTATTTCACTTTCATTTTGCTGGTTCTGCCCTTCCATTATTTTAAAGTTGTTTGGACGTGAATTTGGGAGAGCTTAGACAAGTCTCTGCCTTTACTGAACCATCTTGGCTCTGCCTCTCTCCATCTTCTTTAGTGTCATCTCATTAATAAAGTCATATCACTTTCAGATGTTTAAACATTTGGTATTTCTAAGGACCTTGACACTGATCATTGTTTCTTCCGCCCTGACTCCCTTCATTCTTTCCTTCCTTCCTTCCTTCCTTCCTTCCTTCCTTCCTTCCTTCCTTCCTTCCTTCCTTCCTTCCTTCCTTCCTTCCTTCCTTCCTCACTCCCTTCGTGCCTTCCTTTCTTCTATCCTTTCTCCCTCCCTCCCTTTCTTTCTTCTGTGGTTTCTGAGGAGGTAGACACTATAGCACCTGCAGAGGCAGTTTTCCGGTCACATCTTTACAAGAGTTGCTTCCTTGGATGATAACTGTAGGAGCAGAATGGATTCAAACCTGGTGGTCATGGGTGGGGGTAGGGATCTGCCCATTTTTTTGCAATTAGTCAACATTTGTTTTTGTAGATGGAAATGTCAGAGTGCTTCTCCATAAGGAGAATGATGGTTCTGATAACCATACTTGAAGTGAAATGAGTGGTCTAGGGAATGCTGCTTTCCTGAGTATTTTGGACTTACCTGTCTATTGACGTCAGTTGTAAAGGTTGTAAATCCTTTTATTTGCTCTTTGGTATATCTCATTCAAGATTTCCATTCCTTTATGATAGTTACAGCACAGTATTGTATGATCCTTACAATCCTTAGTATTTGAATTTCTGCAGTAAGTATTTTTTAACCTAGAAGCTCTGTCTTTTCGCCATATTTCTGTGTTTTGTATTCAAGGTTTCTTTTAGGGTTGACCACTGGATTCTTTATAGTTTTCATTGTGGTCTTTGATTCTAAGAGTTCTGGGAATATTTTCTTTTATGATCTTTAAAATATGATATCTCTTTTTTGTTTGGCCATATTTTTTCAGGGAGTTCATTGATTTGTAAGCTATTTCTTCTTCCTTTTTCCTAGATCAACTGCTTTTGATAGTAGATACCTCATATTTTTTTTCAGTCTCTTGACTTTGTTCTGCTATTTCTTAATATTATCTACTCTCTGAATAACTGAGTTCTATTTTGTCTTTTCTCTTTTTCTCTTTTCTACTACTTTTCTACTTTCTAAGTAATTTATTCTTTTCCCAATTTTTGTCTTAAAGCTTTAATTTTATAGTTTTAATCCTTTGGTTAATTTCTTTCCCCTACTTTTGGAGTCCTTGTGGCCAAATTATTGGAGTTTTTTTCCCTGAGTCTCAATATATTTATTGTGGAGATACTTTCTTCTTCTGAGTTTACCTTTTGAGTTTTTCTTACTGCATACTGTTGATTTTATTAGACATTTTTTTCTCATGCCTATTCTTAAATATTAGTTACTGGGTCCCATATGTACAAAAATATTTATTGCAGCACTCTTTGTAGTTGCCAAAAATTGGAAATCAAGAGGATGCCCATCAATTGGGAAATGGCTGAATAAATTATGGTATATGAATGTAATGAAGTACTATTGTGCCATAAGAAATGATGAACAAGAAGACTTCAGGGAGGCCTGGAAGAACATATGTGATCTGATGCTGAGCAAAAGGAGCAGAACCAGGAGAACTTTGTGCACAGCAACGACCACAGTATGCAAGAGTTTTTTCTGGTAGACTTGGAACTTCATAATAAAGCAAAAACTTAAAAGAAAAATTCCCAGTGGTTTTCTAAGGCAAAATGCCTTCCACACTCTGAGAAAAAACTATGGAATTCATTCACAGAATGTAGCAGATCATGGTTGTGTGTGTGTGTGTGTGTGTGTGTGTGTGTGTGTATTATGTTTTGATTTGTTATATGATTTCTTCCATTTATTTTAGTTCATCTACATAGCATGACCATAGGATACAAGTATATATAAATCCTATATAGAATTGTATGCCATCTTGAGGAGGGAGGGGGGTGAAAGGGGTAAGAGTGGGGGGTAAAAATCTAAGTTTCATGGTAGTGATTGTAGAACATTAAAAAAAATAAATAAAATAATAAAAAAAATATTAGTTACTAGAGTGGGACTCTTTTTTTGTCAAGACCAAGTTCTGCTCTTTCCTTATACTCTCTTAGATGGAGTAGATAGGCCCAAGTCTGATCTCTGCTTCAGTCTGGGAGCTCTTTCTTTCTGTTACTGTGCTATCGTCATGGAAAGGCGACTCCATCTTGGTTCCCTCCTTAACGTCTTTCACTTTCTTGAACTAGGACAAAGAGCTGAATCTGAATTATGATCAGGTACCACACTTTGACTTAATGCTTGGGTCCAGATGACTCAGTCTGTATTCTTCTCCTTGTTCAGTCACCTACTCACATCTGGCTTTGTATCCTGGTATAGACCTGATAAGCTCTGAGATTCTGGAGATCACACTACCTTCAGGCTTCCAAAGGAATCCATAGGGCATATCAACTCTAGCTCTTCTCCTAGGCAGTCACCTACTAGATGTTGCATTAATCCTGACGCAGTTCCAACAGTCCAAGATGAAAATTTTGGTGGCTTCAGGCCCTGTTTCTCAGAGTTTGTGCTGGCTTCAAGCTCCCCAGAAGATCCTCACTAACAGAATTCCTACAGGTTACTATCTATGTTTTTGAGCAGTCTGCTCCTAATGGAGGAACTTGCTGATGTTTTGATGTAATTTACTAAAAGAGATTTAAAGCAAAGATTTTCTTGGTTTCATCTCATGATCTTTTTCATCTTTGCTGACATGTTTGTCAAGGGTGCTGCAGTTGATTGGAAACTTTCATATCACCATCTTTGGAGAGAAAATTTTCATTGTTTTTTAATATTTTCTTCCCTGCTTATGGCCATTTCTTGGGACACTTATGTTGCTTATAACTGTTGGACCACCATGGATTAAGACTTAATGTAGTGTACCGGAAATCACTGAATTGCACAGTAGTTGCAAGGGTTATACACAAAAGGGATCACTTGCAAAAAGAAAGGCCCTATATACAACATAGTATTTATGATAGCACTTTTATGATAGTAAAGAATTAGAAACACAATAAACGACCATTTGTATGGAGATGGCTAAGAAGATTGTATAAAATAACAATAATAGCTATCATTTATATAGCACTCTAAAGTTTGCAAAGCACTTTCTAAATATTATCTCTTTTTATCCTTACAATAACCCTGGGAAGTAGATGTGCTATTATTATTCCATTTTATATATGAGGAAACTAAGGCAAGCCAGAGTTAAGTGACTTGCCCAGAGTCACACAGCTAGTGGATGTCTGAAATCAGAATTGAGTTCAGGTCTTCCTAACTCTAGGTCCAGTATACGATCTACTGTACCACCTTGCTGCCTATTTCTATGATATGAATGTAATAGAATGTAATTATGAAATAAGAAATGATAAATATGATGAATATGGAGAAACCTAGAAAGACTTACATGAATCAATGCATAAAAATGAGTGTTACAAAACTGCAAAAGCAAACTTGGTTCTAGCAAGAGATAAGAAAACATTTCTACCTCAAAGCCTTTGAAGAGGTAGGGATCCACAGCTGCGAAACATTGCACAGTTATCATAATTTTTCAAGTATGATCTATGTTGCTGATTTTTTTCTTCTTCCTCTTTTTTCAAAACTCATTGTAATATGGGATTACTCTTGGGAAGGGAGATAAGTAGAGGGGAATTCAGGCAATATAAAAATCAAAACATCTCAATAAAATTTATTTTGAAAAATAATTTCTAAAGTGGTATATAAGAAAGAGTAAAACTGGAATTCTGTCCCCAAGTAGCTGTGTGACCCTATATGTCACTAAAACCCTAAGCATCAGTTTCTTCACCTGTAAAATGAGGGGTTTGGACCAGATGACCTCTAGGTTTCATCAAAGCAGTCAATTTCTGTGTTTCACTTCCCTGCTTATGTTCTCAGGTGAGGCTAACAAAACATTTCTTCATGTCCATGGGGAAAAGCAAAAGAAATGCTAATGCTATTATCACTGATGAAAAATTATGAGTTCCCTATCCTGTGCTATTTTCTTCACAGAAGACTGCATCTTCTACATTTTGAAATGCCTACTTTGATTGAAATTTTGGTTCTATTAAGAAGTTACAACCAAATGGTTGTATTCCCAAGTATCTTAGTTGGCAGTTATGGTGCCAATGATACCAATAAAACATACATATGTTAGTTATATAGTACTTACCAATGAGCATGCCAGATATCCTACTTGATTGTTATGTAGCATGTAAAATTTTCTGTTTCTGCCAAAAAAAAAAGAAAGAAAGAAAATTTGGTAGAGAGAATGAGTAAACAATGACTAAAAGTTACCTACAGCAACCAGGAGAGGGCACCTAACACAAGTGAATGAAGTAATGCCATGGTTGTGTTATAGGTGCTGAGATGTTTTTCTCCTCTGACAACAGTAACTCCAATTTACTCTGCCAATTTATTCCATCATGCTCATAACATACTATAGTTCAGATTCAAGAAAGATAGCGCAATTTAAAATTTACTAGGTGTAATCATCTCTTAAAATACAAGAATTACTTTTTGATAATGATTTTTCTAGATAATCGATGAACATAGATATAATTCAAGTTTTTCTGTAGAGAATCTTCTTGTTAAGATGACTACATAACTGGTTGCAGAGGAACCTGGCCCTTTCACAACTATTTCAGCAAAAATGTAAAAAGAGCACAAGACCAAAAAATGATCAAGAAATTCAAAAAAAGAACTAGTGCCTTCATCCGGCCTAGGAATGCAGCTCTTAGTACTTGGGGATAGAATGACTAAGCTAAATCAACTCAACATGCGTCTATTAAACACTTAATAAGCTCAGACCAGGAGTTTCCAGAGTGATCATAACTCCCCAACTTGAGAGATCCATTAGCTTCAGTCTCTCTGTTGTCTGAGGTTGTAGATGTGTGCATTAATCAATCACATCATAGCAATCATGACCATGGGATAAAATAATTTTCATGATGGAAAAGAATAGGAAAGTGCATGAAAAATCAGAATCTAACAATATTTTGGGCCTAAGAAATACTGTTGAAAAAATTAAAATATTTGTTATTTGGTTAAAATATATTCTGTTTTGAGTAAACTAGAAAAAGCAGGGTAACAATTATTATCTCATATTGATTACGAATAAAAAGAGACATGGTCCAAAGGGATAAACTGAGAGACTTATGTAAGCTTAAAAAGACTAGAGATTTTTAAAAATCAGCATTTAGAATATATGCCTCAAATGGAATAGCATTTAAATAGTTAAAGGAATAATTACTTATATTATAGGGAGAAATAGAAACAAGAACTATAATAGCAGAGGACCTCAAAATATACCTTTCAGAGCTAGACCAAAATCTAACAAAAAAGTAAAGACCTTTCAGAATTAGACCAAAAAGCTAACAAAAGGGTAAAGAAAGAAAAAAATTAAATACCTGAATAGATTACTAGAAAAGTTAGATATGATACTTCTTTGGGGACTAGTGAGTGAAAACTGAAAAAATATATATATAGTTTTAACAGTGCATAATATGTTTACAAAATTAGCCATTTGTTAGAAGATAAAAATAGAAACAACTGCAGAAAAACTGAAATGTTAAAATTCTTTACTAACTACAAACCTGTTCATACTTTTCTTATCCCAGCCATTCTGAAGTCCTGTAGGTCATCATCCAAACCACTTACCCCATCCTCACCACCTAATTCATTATTCCCATACCATTCCTACACCAACATTTCAGTCAGTCACCCCCCAGTACTTTCACTGTGCCCTATAGATTGCTTGTTTTATAGGCAACAAACTTCCCTTTGTCCTAATTTTTTTCCTCCCACTCCTTTCATCAACTAGTTATTACTGAAACCTGACTGTCCCCTAATGACACAGCCTACCTGGCAACCCTTTTCAGTCCTGATTAGTCCTTTGTGCATTCCTACTCCTTGTTCCTCATTGCTTCCATCACTCAGTAACCTCTCTTCCTTTGAGGTTCATGTATTTGCCTTTCAATCAAAATCCTGGTAGCTGTTTTCTAAAGACCTCCAAGTCACCCCTCGTCCTTTCTCAATGAGTTTGGTAAATGACTTACAATTTTTTCTCTCCTCCCTAACTCTTACTCTCATACTAGGGGACTTCAACATACATATTAACTTTCCTTTACCCTAACCACTTGGTTCCTCAACTTGCTCACTTCTCATGACTTATTGCTTCATCTCACCTCAGCCACACACAAAGATGATTATATCCTTGATCTTTCCATCACCTACAAATACACCACTTCCAAGCAGTCAAGAATTCCCAAATCCACTTATCTGACCATAATCTTTTGGCTTTTCATCTTTCCCTCTTTTTCATCTGCACCATGACCTTTAATTCCTTGACCACTCAATTCTCTCCCAGGTCATCTCCCCTATACTAACCACTCTCTCCCCTTCTCCCCATATTTACCACTTAGAAAACCAATTCAGCTCTATACTGTCCTCTTCTCTTAGGTCTTCTTGACCCCCTGGAGCTTTATCTCCAATAAAGCTTTTATACCTATCCATATTATACTCTACCAACCCTCAGTCTTAGATTACTCCTATTAGACTAGCCCCAGTTTCTCTAACCCAGCTTCCTGATTTGCAGGCACAGTGGCTCCCAGCTATTTGTAGTAGGAGCCTCTCAGACACAATGGGTTCTTGAGACCACATAAGTTGTCATATCTGGATAACATACTGATCAGACTCAGTTTCCAAATGGGGAAAGGGTGGCTGCATTCAGAGAAGCTAAGTGCCACTATACTCTTATTGTATATCCTTGCTGGATTAGGGAAATGTAAATCTCCTTCTTTGTTAAATGTTCAGTGACTTATGAGTCCTTTCAAAAATGAATAAGAAGATGCTGACTTTAGAGACATGCCTACAATGGTTGGCATAGTCAAGGGCCCATATGACGGAAATGGGTTAAGAAATAAACCCTAAGAAAATCCAAATCCAACACTTTCAGTCCACTTTTGGGGGATTTAGTAGGTGGGGAAATCTCATGGGATTTGGAATAATGCTGGAATGTGGAATAAGATGCTGATATTTGCTTCCCCATAATCCAAGAAGGAAATCAGAAGGCTTACTGTACTCTCTAGGCTTTAAAAAGCCCACAGTTCCTAGCTTAGTATCCTGATAGCTCTCATTTACTGCATCACCCACAAGTTTGTGTCTTTCAAGAGAGGGGCAGAATGGGCTATAGTACTGTAAAAATGTAAAGCAAGCTATACAACAATTTGTCCCTTTGGGCTCTTGTAACCTTTCAGAATCCATGTTTATGAGAGTCTCTGACCATAAAGGACAGGCTAGGTTCAGTCTTTGGAATAAACCAAGCAGTAGATAGAATAAGCCACCATTAGGCATAAACAGCTCTAAGCTCAGTCAATCACAACACTGCTTTTTAAAACCAGTTGCTTGTTTCTTACTGGAAACTAATTTCTACTTGAACATATGATGCAGGGTCATACAATTAACTTTTGTCCTGATATGCCTACTTTGGGTTGGATCCTTTAGCAAGATGAATAGAGCACAACAGGCTTCTATTGCTAAATGGACTTGGGCTGCTTTTCACAAACAGGTGGTGAATCTGTCAGAGACTGAAGTCCAGACTCTGGAACCTTGCCTATTCTACTAGCCCAGTAAACTCCCCTTTATAATGCCCAGCTCCTAAAGAACACCACTTTGCCCAGGTAAGTACATGGTCCACCTCCTTCAGGAGTAGCACATACAACTAGATTTCAATAACCACTATAACAGAAGATACCTTAGGGAGTAAGGGTGCTGGCAAGTCCTCCAGTCGGTTGAACTCCAGGTCACATGTCTTAAGGGATAAGGCCGAGAAGATCTTCATTCTCACTCGTTCCTGGGCAGTAGGCATCAGTCTAACCAATTGTCCCTGGGCCTGGAAAGCATAGAAGTGGATGAGCTCAGTGATCATAGAAAAGCATGGAAAGACTCGCATGAAATAATGAAGAGAAAAATAAGCAGATAAGAGAAAAAAAATTGTTGTTACATTGTATATAGTAACAACAATTTTTTTCTTTTCTAAGTTAATTTGTTTATTTCTAGTTTTCAACATTTACTTCCATGTTTTAAATTTTTCCCCTCCCTTCCCAAGACAACAATATTTTTTAAGAACAACGTTGAGTGACCAAGTCTATTAAGTGACTATTATAAGACTATCTAATTATAAAGATTATTTAAGTGACTATTATAAATACCCAAATTAACTACAAAGGACATATGAAAGAAGATGCTATCTGATCAGAGAAAGGACTGATAAACAGAAGTGCAAATAGAATGGTTTTGCCTATATTAGTGTATTTGTGTCTAAAGGTAGCCATCTCTAGGGTGGAGGAGGAGGGAAGGACAAAGGAAAATTAAGTTACATGATTACTTTATTATGTATTTAAAAAGAATAACAAGCTGTACATAAGAGATTCGAAATTTCATGTACAATCATCTTTTTTCTTTTCAATTCAATGTTCTGGAAAGAAATGCTTGTTTTATTTCTCCAGTTCAGGATAAAATAAATATTTTTTAAAAAGAAAGTATATGACTGGATAATCAAAGGTTCACTCATTTGGGGTCAAGACCAATGGAGGGATTTTGCCAATGTATACCTTCCATTACATACAGTTGTTTGGGGAGTATGTCAGCATTCATTAGAAACATAGTCTAAACAACCAGTTTGGAACTGTTGATTGTCTACTTGCTACTACAAGAGTAGCAGAAGTTGGGGAGTCCAGTGTCAATTTTAACATTTGGGTGGTGATACCATGATGAGATGGGCATTGGATCACATGAACCCTTTCACTAAGGACAAGGCAGTCATTTCTAATCCAAGTGAATTTCAATCTATCCTCAACTGGCTATATAATACTCTCTCATCTTAGGGTAAGAGGTTTGCTCCTACTGATAAACAGCTCCATCACTATGCATCTAAATGCTCATGTCAGATGTCCAACCTCCCAGGAGTCTTGTTCATGACAAATCAATGCTACCATGAAAAGAGGACGTGCTCACTTGTCTAGTGGCTACTTGGATCCAATCTCCAGGAAGTTTTACTCGATAAGAATGAACTGTTTCTTGACATAGTTCTGGCTGATTGTACCCAGTCCTTCCTGATTCATTCCCCAGTAAGGAGTTGCCCTGATCTCAAAGTCCTTGCCTTCTTAGAGGGCTCCATATTCTCTGAAGAGGTAGCTCACATTTTCCTCAAATGGCAGACTTCCTTTTCCTTGGGATGATTGAGAAAATTTCCCAGAAAGGGCTTGGGGGAACAAGGAGTGGTACTGTTGGGAGGGCATCTTGCTTTCTAATATCATGGGGGAGGTGGCAATATAACTTTTATGGTATATATTTATCTGACAGAAAGGAGATTCCTTAGTTTAGTGATGTCAAATGCAAAAAAACCAGGGGGGACACTAAACTATACATCAGGATCTCTATAGGTGGATTCTGACTTAGAAAACCACATATTAACATTATTTGTGTTATGCTAAATTTTTATTTATTTTGTTAGATATTTTCTAATTACATTTTAATCTGGTTTCGGCCCTATTCAGAAGTGTTGTGGGGTACATGAGGTCCACAGGTCACATGTTTGACATACACTTTTGCTTGAACTGGCTTGATAGTAATTCACTGTATTAGGGTAAAGTAGAATCCTTATTTAACCTCTGTGAAAGAGGGCAGCCCTTTCACAGAAGCCTGTAAGGGAACAAAAATTTATTCCCCCAATGTAGGTATCAGGGAGAAAGAAGTTTTGGCTGGTGGGCCAGGGGATTCTGAGTGGGTGATGATACAAGGAGAGTCTCAGTATCAACTTAAATCCTAAGGTAGTTTGCAAGCAAGAAGCTCACTTAGCACTTTACTACAGATGACCCTGATGCAGGTTGAGAAACTGTTGACCATTTCGAAAGTATATCTATAAAGGCCCTGGTATTCCTGGAGCTGATCATTCTCACTGCCATCACTTCACATTGGGGGAAGAAATCTGCAGCTGTATTAGAGGTGCCATCACCTGTGCTGTGGCCCTGATATTTTTGGTGATTCTATCTTGCATTAGGAAATCCATTGTGAACTTCAAAGATGTGCCATCATCCATCATATGGATGATATGATGAGACTTTGAGATTAATCTTTCTGAAGGAAGAAGGAAAAGATTAGGACTTTTAGCTTTGGTATTCCTTCACTTTTCATTTTATTTTTATTTTGTTCGGTTTCTGTTGCCCCTTCTTCCCTTAGTATTGACCTTGCTAGAGGACTGTCCAGTAAAAGAGTTGAGTCTTAGTCCTTCCAAACTGGGGAAGAAAGGCAGGGGATTGTTGATTTTTTGTGTATTAGGACAAAGTAAACTTCTTCCTTTAATAAATATTCAGTGACCTATGAATAGCTGGCACAATACAAATTAAAGGAATTATATTAATAACATACTAATAATAAAAATATCACATGATTTCATCAACAGATACAGAAAAGGCTTCTGAAAAAATACAAACCCTATTTCTATTTTTTTAACCTAAACTAAAAACCATAAAAACAAGTTGATCTTTTCTTAATATGGCAAATCATATCTATGCTCACATTATAAGAAAAAGAGGAATCAGAAATATTTCCAGTAAGATCAAAAGAAAAATAGCGATTTCTATTATCACCTATGTTAATTGATATACTTGTAAAAATTCTAAAAAAAAGAGATGGAATAAAAATATGGAAAGAGAAAATAAAATTATCACTCACTGCAGATAATATGATGCTCTCTGTAGAGAATCCTAGAGTCAACTAAAAATTAAATGAAATAATGAACAACTTTAACAGAGTCTCAGTATATAAAAGAAACCCATGTAAATAATCTGCTTTTCTGTTTATTATCGGCATATTATCAATCTAACAGGAAAAGATCAAAAGATAAATTTCATTCAAAACATCTACAGAATATATAAAATACAGGAACTATATACTATAACTATAAAATTCCTTTCATAGAAATAAAGACATTAAACAATTGGGGAGATATTAAGTGTTCCTATTGGGCCATGTCATTATAATAAAAATAAGAAGACTAAATTAATTTTCTTTTTCAGTGCCATGACAGTGAAGTTACCAAAAAGTTGCTTTATAGAACTAGGAGAATGTTAGCAGAATTCATTTGGAGGAATAAAGGTTGAGAATCTCAAGGGAAATAATGAAAAAGAGCCAGAAGAAAGGGGCCTTGAAGTATCAAATCTCAAAAAATTCTACAAAACAGTAATTATAAAAAAATATTTAGTATTGACCAAAAATTTTAAATATTAATCAGTGGAAATAATAAGTGTACAAAATACTGAAGCAAACTAACATTGTAGTATTAATTTTCACTATACTGCCAAACTTTTATCTACTTAGGTAAGACTCGCTATTTGACAAAATCTGCTGGAAGAACTGGAAAGTAATCTGGCAAAAATTAAGTTTAAACCAAGGCTTCACCTCATATGCCACAGTAAGCTAAAAATAGATTTATGACCTACACATAAAAGATCACATGATAAGCAAATTAGAGGGGCAGGAAAGGAAATATCCTTTTGAGTTATGGCTAGGGAAAGAGTTCTTGACCAAGCCAGGATAGAGAGGATAAAGCTGATAATTCTAATTATATAACACAGAAAAGTTTTTACAGAAATAAACTTGTACAGTTAAAACTAAAGGAAACAGTTAATTGGGTAAAATCTTGCAGGGAATTTCTCTGATAAAGATCTGATATCCAAAATATATAGGGAACTGGTTCAAATACGTAAGAGCAAGAATCATTCCTTCATAGGTAAATGTTATAAAAATGTCACTACACTGTTCATACCTTATGACCCAGTAAAAACTAGGTTTTACCTGAAAGAGAGCAAAAAAGACAGAGAAAAGAAACACAGTTTGTACAAAAATATTTATAATAGCACTTTTAGTTGTAGGCAATGAAGGAAAAAGTGGGAATTCGTCAACTGAAAAATGTCTAAACAAATAATGGTATATGGATATAATGGAAAAATTTTGTGCTGGGAGAAGTTGCGAAAAGGGCTAGATTCAGAGAAACGTGGGAGGGCATGTATGAACTGATGCAGGTTGAAGTGAGCATGACTATGATTTATACAATTTGTACAATGACTACAACTTTTTAAAGGGGAAAAGAAATTGATCAATGATCAATGAAAGGACCAGTTAAATTCCAAAAGTCTAATGATGGAACATGCTATTTACCTCCTTGCAAAGAAGTGATAGACTTACATGCCATCATGTGGATCTGTTATTCTTGATTGTACTTATTTGTCACTAGTAAGAGTTTTTTTGTTTTGTTTTGTTTTTAACAATGGAAGGCACTTTGGAGGTTGAAGGAGATTAGTGATAGTGATGTCAAAAGAAAAGAATCATTGAAGCATTTAAAAAAATACTCAGAATAGAAAAGAAGCAAATTTAGAAGAAAACTCCACTAAGTAGAACAGTTTCAAAACCAATGTATTGAATTTATTATATAGCTTTAAAAAACAAGTTTTACTTGATAGTCACAGTTTAATATACATCTGTGTTTTTCCAATGCTTGGTATTTGTGTTATTTTAGGTCTACTACAGACATAAACAACAATAATTTAATTGGTTTACTGGAGAATTTGAGACTGCTTTTGCTTCATTTTCAAGCACTTTTTTAAGCTACAGAGAGAATAACATTGCACCAATAAATTCTCCTCAAATGAATCACAGAATTTTAGAATGAACCTTAATAAACTGGTAAAACAACAGAAGACAGTGTCAAATTCTGTCCACGTTTTCACCTGTGGCTAATGAGTTATTCATTTCACTGCTTTTAGGAGAAATTATTTTTTGCTCTGGTCAAGGCAATCCTTTCTCTTTTTTTATGTTCAGACATTGAAATGAGTAGTTATTCTGACTTTTTAAAGGGAGTTCCCACTTTAGGGGAAAAAAAGAAAATTATATGCTTGAAGACTCCGGTAAGCCAATTTATTGTTGTTTATGTCTGCATAGGACCTAAAATAACACGTAGGTACCTTTGGGCTTCATGTTTTTCTGAGAAAAGAAGCTGAATTCTGTTTAATCTTCTGATTAATTTATTCTTTCCCCCTTCCTCAAATAAAGTTCATCCAGAGGTAAACAGAGTAACTCTATGGATTGAAGGAAAACATGTTTTGTTTTGTTTTTTATCAGACTTATGATTTCATCTGTCTTGCAAGGTCCCAGTGGGGAAATTCCCTCTACCATTGCATGCCAGCAACTGTTCTGCAACTTAAAGTTTTAGAACATTTCCTGAGACACGGGGAGGTTAAGAGACTTGCCTAGGGTTATGAGGCAAGAAAAGTCTCAGGTTGTCCTGAATCCAAGGCCAGTCTTCTATCCAATATGAATTCTTAAAACAGAAGTTCTACACTTGAATTTTATTACTTATACTTTCTATAAGGAATTAATCTTTGGAAATTGTACAATAAAATGAGTTTTCTCTAACTACTCAATAACAAACTTTGTTTAAATTTTAATTTTTTGTTATTCTAAACTTGACAAATACCAAAAGCCATGAATATTTCCATATACAAAGAAGACACTTCCATGGGACTTCACAAGGTGTGTCCCCACAAGGGACAGGAGTGTTCTGCAGTTAAAAAAAAAAAGTGAGTTGACTTGGTCACATGTGCTCCCTACATATGTGCTGCATTGCCATTATACTCCAAGTTTGTGAGAGACATAAGGAGTTGTACTGATATATATGAACAGCCATTTCCCCCCTGATGAATGATTTAAGGATATGAATAATCTATTTCCAAAAGAAATGTAAGTTATCAATAACTACATAACACAAGTGTTCCCAAGCACTAGTTATAAGACAATGACAAATTGAATCAACTTGTAGGTTCTCCTTCACATCAAATGGAAGGATTATCATGGTAGAAAGACATTCTTGTGGAGGTGTAAATTTATCCATCCTCTCCAGAAAGCAACTTTGAACTAAAGCCCAGATGTCACTAAACTGTGCACAGTCTTAGATTCGATAATACTATTACTAGGTTTACACTTTAAGGAGATTAAGGAGAGAAGGAAAAAAATCTATTTGTGTATAAAAATGTATAGCAAATGTTTTTATTGCAGCAAATAACTATAAATAAAATAGATGTTCATCAGCTGGGGAATGGTTGAATAAATTATAATGGGCAAATATAATGAAATATTATTAAACCAGAAGAAATGATAAAAAGAAAAGGTTCAGAGAAACTTGAGAAGCATTGCATATATGGATACAGAAGGAAATGCACAGAATCAAAGAACAATTTAAACAACGACTACAATATGATAAAGGAAAACTACTGTGAAAGACAAAAGCTGTAATGAATGCAGTGACTAATCATGACCCCAGAAAATAGATGGTAAATCATCTTTCACACTTCTAGCATTTTCAGAAACAGTCAATGTATGGATTTGATTTGCTTGACTAGCCTTATTTTGTTACAAGGGTGGGTTTTTATATTGCTTGCTATCTGAAAAAAACAATGCATTTTATTTAGGATATCAAAATACCACTTAGAAGGGTCTCCTCCAGCAATGTCTTATGTATGTGTCAAAATCAAGCAATATTTCTTGAAAAATGTACAAAGAGAAAAAACTTTGTTTAATGACCTTGTGCTCATTAACAAAGAGGCATAGAACTGGGATATACATGTATGTATGTATCCATACATACATGTAAGTATCTTGTTACATAAAGAGTTTTCTCTAAGATCTATCACTTTAATGAGCTGGGCTTAAACTATCCACATGGGGGTGGGGGAAATGGATAAATAATGTCTATTGTGATCAAAAAAGAGGATCATGTGGTGAAAACAAGGGATAATCAATGTGTCCATTCCTTCTTTATCTGGTATCTATCTAATGTCAGGAGATGTATAATACTTGGACTGGTGGAAAATTTGGGAGAGGACATGATCAGTCAGTTCAGAAACATTTATTAAGTACCTACTATGCTCCAGGAACTGTGCTAAGTAATGAGGATTTGCAGAAAGCTAAGACATTTCCTTCACTCAAGGAGCTCACAAAGGTAGCACAAGATAGGAAAATATATATGGATTGTAATTTGCATTATTAGAGGAAGCATGTCAATGATGAGACTACAGATTCTTATAAGTACTGAGGTAAAATGTTCTTGGAATTTTGGTAAGGGAGTCTAAATTTGTAGATCAGAAAGACCAATCCATTTGTAGTTAAAATTGCTTATTTGGGGCTGGAATATGTAACTTAGAGGATTATTGTGTTCTTTTTCTCTCCATTTGTTATACTATTGTTTTGGCAGAATATTAAATGAGAGTTAACTATTCTGGTAAAATTTAAGCTTTATTACTAATTCTGACAAATGAATAGGAATGAATGTTGAAAATGTAGTCTTTCACATCATGAATCTGGCTGAGACTTGAGCCTAATATATTTCTGTTTTGTTAAGCAGTTTCCTATGTGAAGCTATGCTTAATGGAATTTGACCCAGCTATTTTAGTAATGGTGAAAAGGTTAAATTATAAAAGCTCATGTCCTGAAAAGACACAGAAAATAAAGAAATTTAAACTCCTCACCCTCTTCTCATAAAACATTTACAGGTAGTTGCCAATTTATGTGTTTCTGACTTGTGTATACTCCTTGTTATTTTTGCCTATGATTTAGTTCTAGTTATGGCAAACAGCAAAATTTACTTCTCAGATATGAACATAGGAGAGAACCTCTGAAACATGATCTGGTCCAAGGAGGAGAGAAATTTGGGCTAGGTACCCCAGATGATATTAATGCAAAGAGCAATAAGCAATTCAGTTGCTAGGGCCCCCAAAAGAACAGATTACTGGGGAGACCTAAAAAGGGATTACTGTAGAGTCAAAAAATGTTCCTAGGAATTCATGCTGACAGAAAATTCTGGCACCTCACAGTTCCTCATCCCATGACGCTCTATTACACTGGGCCCTGCATCTCCTCTCACAGTACTTTACCAGGCTTTTCTTTATCTTTTGCTTTTCGTCATGGAAGATACTACCAGTAACTTGGGGACAAATGAATCCCTATTTCCACTAAGTAGACATAATCTTCCCATCTCTTCCTTCCATAAAAATAATTACACTCACATACACACACACACACACACATACACACATCAACTCCTCTGTACAAAACACTAGTGGGAGCCACTGAAAGGAATTACAAAGAAATTAAGACAGGATCCTTGCCCTCAAAAACCCTACATTCTAGTTAGTGCTTAATGTAGTGTTGGACACAGAGTGGGAAGTTAATAAATAGTTAATTAATTGACTAGAGGTACATGAAACAAGAGAATAAGAGGACTCAAGAAAAACACCACTGAATAATTGTATTGGTGAAGTAAATAATCATGAGCTCAGCATATGGGAGGCATAACATTTTCTCTAAAAACAACAGACAGTTGATATGCTTTATTATTTTTTAGGTAAACTCATCCAATAATCTTAGACTGTGGTTTCTTTCACCAAATAGACTTGTATCAACAACTTTGCAATGAGCAAACATGTCTAACCAGCTATTCCAAATATCTTGGCATTCCTAACCGAAAATCCAAAAGCAACCGATAATAACTATACTGAGCAGAAAATTTGGTCATACTAGGTAAAGCCATAATGTTGTTGATTCATTGGCAGTTATAAAACTCTATTTATGTGAGATTCCCTGGGTATAATTTTAATTAAAGGTATTATAGAAGATAATAAAAGTATTTGTTCTGAAACTGTTTTTTTAAAGTTCTTTATGTCATCTCCTGCTTATCTTTCTTTTGAACATGGTAGAGTGGGATTTTTTTCACTGATGAATCAAATAGCATTTTTTAGGTGCTTGTATGCCAAGCACTGCGCTAAGAAACGAGGGTACACAAAAAGGTAAAAACAGGAGACAATATATAATTGTAACGTACTGTCCCTTTAAGGTTCTGTTCTTTCAAATGGAACAATTTGTTGCTGAGTTAAGTCTGCTTTTCTCATAGTTCTAAGAGAAACAATTGCTGTAGCAATTATTCTGACTCAGAGTCTAGAGACAGTGTGCCAGAATCTTCTGGGATGTGACAAGTTGTAGTATCCGAGAGAAATATGGATATAAAAATTGTTTTCTGATTAAGAGATAAATATAAAATTATCTGATTACAGAGAGATGAGAAGTTCATTACTAACCATAAGCTAAGGTGAAGTTGTTTGCAAATAGACTCTCTAGTCTGAATCCAGAGAGATATGAGAGACAGAGAGACAAAAAAAAGAGTTACAGAAACACAGAGACTGAGACAGACAGACATAAAGAGACCGAGACAGACAAATAAAAAGGCAGATTTCAGAAATGTCTCAGATAAGTTGGAAGTGAGATGCTATAGATGCTATTGAAGTAAAGTTAAGCAGAGAAATGGCTTGGAAGCAAAGAATCTGAGAAGTCACCCAGTGGATTGATTAGTTTGGCTGAGATGTTATGCCTAATAAGGTATTAGTCTAGTACTGTGTGAATCAGCTTAATTCAGCAGTGAAAGCATCTGTTCAACATAGAAACTCTGTTCATCAAGGAACCTTTATGGACAATTTCTGAAGCAGATAGACAGCTTTGAAGTTTATAGCTCCTGACTTGTGATACCATAGGTTTTCCTCCTCCATGTTTGTATCCTGAGCAGGTTTCTATGTATATCCATTCTGCCCTGTGAAAATTGCATGCATTGATAGAAGAATGTGAGAGGCATATATGTGGATTGTGATATATTTATTCCTTCTGTTATTAGCGTTTGTTTTGACAGGCTCAAATCTGTCGTCGGTGAATTAAAGGGATATCTATCCCAAACATATAAAGACTTTCCCCAGCAGGTTGAGCAGATGACAACAATTTGTTCCAATGGCCAAAAAGATGGCTGAAGCAGGTGCTGTGGAGGGCTTAGAGCTTGGTCAGACATCAAAAATCAGACACTAAGATCATCCACTGCATCCTGAGCCATCTCCAATTGTCCTGACTTTTGTCCTCACACTGGACTTTGACAACCGGAAGAGAGAGTGAGGTTGACAGCTTTGTAAATTCTGTCTCACTTAAATTTGATTCACATACAAGTCAAGATATCACCCTGTGATGTCATTGGTCCTCTTTGAAAATGAAAGACAAAGGACAACAACAATTAGTGAGAGTTTTTGGTCTTATTGCTAAGTAAATGGCTATGATTAGTGTCTAAAAAGTGTCAGTATTGTAAATGGTTGGTTTGTATAAATGGAAACACATCAGCAAGGGATTGAGAGAAAAACTAGTGAGTAGGAGACATATATTCCCCTACTACAGGGTTGTCCCTTGGAACTGAGGGCAACTTATAGGTTGTAATGTAGTGACAGTGTATGTAAGGAGGGTTTTGTTATCTTTTTTAGAGTTCAGTTTCTCAGGATCCATGACCATGGAAATGTCTAGTTTCCAGGTGTTAGATTATAACTCCCAGAATAGTTCCAAAGATTCTAGATAGTCATTCTTAGAATCATAGTGACAGGCAGTCCTACTGAGGCTGCATTGGGATATAAGGGGTGATATAATGTGATATTTACTTCGCTGGTGCAAAATGATGATATTGACAAAGTTAATTTGTGAGCTTAATGTTGGCAAGATGCTTTCTTTGTCTGTTCCCCTATAAAGCAAGTGGGCACTGGTCAGTAAATGGGGAAATCATAGGTAATTCATAGGGGAATGACTACACCTGCCTCAACAGGGCCCCATTGAGGCTTGAGGGGATTTAGGGAAGTGCACAAGCTGTGTCTGTCTTGATTGACCCCATCAAGAGGTAGGAGTAGTTGTCCCCCTTTATGACAGGCCCCTGAGAGAAGGGTAACTAGGGAATGCAGTAGGAGTTAGTGCTTCCATTATCAGCAAACCTTCTGAAAACACTAGAATAAAATAAATTTTATTTATTTTAATTAATTAATTATTATATATATTATACATAGTATTTAAATTGAACATATTTTAATAATTTTTTTATAATTTATATATAATTTATAATGTAAAATTTATGTTATAAATTTAACCATAAGATTATTACATATAATTATTTTAATTAATTAATTAGATAAATAAAAATTAAATAAATAAAACTGATTATTAACCCCTCTGAAGGTATCTGCCTTCTGACCAGACCAGGAGTGAACCTGTTAGAGGTTACAGTTCGAAACCTCCAGTGCTTCCTATGTGTTATCTTTAAAACAGACAGTTTTCTGAGAGCAGGTTGGGGAGAGCAAGCTAGCCCAGGATGAGCAGATTTATGAGGTGCTACAGAGTGGGGGATGACTTCCCTCTTTTCATTATTATATAAATAACTAGGTACATACAAAACATAGAGAGAGTAGAAGAAAGGAAATCCCAAAAAGGAAGCCGCTAGCAGCAGAGGAGAAAGGTCTTCTGCACACAGATTTGAGCTGAGATATGGAGGAAGCCAGTGATAGTCAGAAGCAAAAGTGAGGAGTGAAAGCAGGCATGAGGAACAGCCAATACTAAGGCAAGGAGAAGGGGTATGGTAGCTAGGTCATGGGAGGGAGGAAAATAGAAGATTGGAAAGGCAGAAAACAACTTAAAATTCCAAACATAGAATTTCATATTTTATCTCACTGATAACAGGGTTTCTAGAGTTTGAGCAGGAAATGGGACTTTAGAAAAATGACTTTGGCAGCTGAATAGATGATGGATGAGAATGGGGAGGAATCAATTAACAGGCTATCCAGAATTTAGCACAGTGTCTGGCACATCATAAGCACCAAAATGATTGTTGACTTGATTCAACTTGAGTATCATAATTTTCTAAGCAAAAGGAGAGATGATGATAACTTCAACTCGGGGTGGGTGGCTGTGTGAATGGAGAGAGAAAATGTATGTGGAAAATGTTATAAAAGTAGAAATTATAGGATTTGGAGATCAATTGTAAATGTAGAATGAGTCAGAGTGAGGAGTCCAGGATGACATTGAGGTTTCAAGCCTCGGTGACTGGAAGGAGAACAGTGCCCTCAAAAGTTATACAGAATGTCAGAAGAATGGAGAATTTGAGTAGAAAGACGATGAGTTCTTTGAAGTATGTTGAGTTTGAGATGTATATGGGACACCTAGTCTGAGATGTTTAAAAGGACATTTGGTGTTTGTGTTAACACTATAGACATAGTGTTTACTGATTTTGACCAACAATTTTGTGTTTACTCTTTTAAGTCTAAGAAATACTGCTTGTGTTTATTCTTTCATTTCCAGTCCTAATTGTTTTGGATTTCTTTAAAAACTCCTTTTAAAGCCCCTTCTGAAGACAGTTAAATCAAACATTTGACCACAATGTCAGCATAAGCACAATTTCCTGTAATGATTCATTCATTTGTATATTTCATGCTTAAAAAGACCACTAAGTGATTTTTCCACATTGCACATATGAAAATATGAAACTACCCCTTGGTTTCCAGCTGTTTACAGAACTGAGTGTTGCATTACCTCATGGTCTTCTCAAAATTTTTAATTTAAAAGAAAAAAGTCACTCCATCTCTGATTGTGGCTAGCAAGGATCTCCTATTTTGTCTGTCAGGAAACTCACTATTTGAAATTCTGTTTCAGACAATCTTTAAAGTGTCTCCTCTGCCCTTTTCACTCATAGAAATTCCACAGCTATTGGATTATCCTACTCTCTGTGACCCTCCATACATGCCCTGTTCAGAAAATGAGTGAGTACACTGAGAGGATCTAACTTCACAAGAGCATATTAAATTTACATTCAGAATAAAATAATCCTTAACCTGATTAGATCATGTCATGAAAAGTGATTTATTTATAAAATTCAATTTATTTTCCCTTTTAGGTATAAGAACATGGATTTAGTGAATACAAAATGTAATGTAGTCAGTCATGATGTGGTCAAGTGCTGGGCAAGATTTCTATTCAGCTTTGCCAATGTTTTATAATCTTACCACTGTTGAGATTCTAGCTTTTCTAGAGCTGGACCTCTCCTGAGCAGAGACTCTGCCATTCTCTCTGAATGATGCCCACTTCTTTCCCCAGTGATTTTAGGATGTGAGTAAATAATCACAAGTTCTCATTCTGAGAGAGCTGAAATGACTTTTCACTTGGCACACTTTGATTTAGAGAGCGTAATACATGTTTGTTCAACCCATACTGGGATGAAGCTAGATTTTTTTAAAGGCCATTTTTTCACATGTACTGAGTGAAGACATTGTATTTGATACATAAAGGAAATCATAGGTTTAGCCATGGCATCAGCAATTTAGATATATAAAATAAGGTTCACTCAATTACTTAAGGACATAGTAAAGAATTAGAATTCTCACTCTTCTATTTCTTAAATTTTAGTTAGTTTGATATAAAGGAAGGGAAGAGAACAAGCATTTATTAAGCACCTACTATGTGCCAGGTACTGGCCTCATTTCTTTACAAATATCATCTCAATTTATCTGATCTAAGAATAAAACTTCCTCCACACTACTCCTCTTTTCTCCCAAATGTAAATACTGTTATTTGTTAAAATGATCAAGGAAATGAATCACCTTCCACACAATTACTTCAAAGATAATAGAGAAAAAAGAAAAACAGCAATTCAGTGTCTTGGAAGTCAGTCTTTTTTCTTTCCAGTTTGTAGGTATACAAAAAGTTATTTCTCTTCTTTTCAATAGGATTCTTGGCTGTCAAAATGATTCATTGAGGTAAAATCATCTAGATATAGATAGAATAATACATATTTCTGGAAACACTACTAATGTTGGTATGTGGCAAGATGATATCTGAGATATGCCACTAAAAGACAGTGAACTAGATCAACAATTCTCACTCTTTGATATCAAGACGAGTTTATAATCTTAAAAATTACTGAGGATCCCAAAGAGCTTTTGTTTATATGGGTCATATCTATCAATAGATTTGTATTAGAAATTAAAGCTAATAAAATTTAATTTTTTAAATTAGTATAATTATAAAATAGTTAAGCAATAATTAATTATTAATAATTAAATAAAATGATTGATCTAATTAATTAATTCAATTAATAATTAATCAAAATGAATGCTTAAATAATTAAAATAATTAATTTTAAATAGCAATATTAAATTAATGACATGTCAATGTAATTTGTTTTATGAAAATAACTATTTTATCCAAAACAAAAAACTTAGAAGGATGGCATTATTTTATATATCTTTGCAAATCTTTTTAATGTCTGGATTAATAGAAGGCGGCTGGATTCTCATATCTCCTTCAGCATTCAATCTATTATAGTGTATTATTTTGATTGAAACATATGAAGAAAATCCAGTCTCACCAAGATAAGTAGTTGGAAAAGGAAAAAGTGTTTAGTGGGCAAATAACATCTTTGTATCATTATGAAAATACTGTTGACCTCACAGATCCTCTGAAAGGGTCATGGTGACTTCCAGCTACCTGAAGAACACACTCTGAAAACCACTGAACTAGATTATACCCCAAAAAGACTTTTGAGAATCTAGAAGATATTATATGTTAACATGTATGATTTAAAGGAAAAAAAAAAGCATAGCATGAAGTGAGGATGAAGGAAGGATATGAGTTGGCCATCCCAAGTACTTAACTAAAATCAGTAAACAAAACAGAACAAACAAATAAAAAACTAAAATAACCCAAGGAAAACTGCAAGTATAGTGAAGCCACACTACTGGAACCTCACAGAATAAGTAGGTATGGATGAGTTATGTTCTATATCAACAAATTCAATGCCAGTATCTATAAAGAAAGATTTACATTACATGACATATACCTATATTTTCCCTTTCCCCATGTTTCTTTACAAGATTACAAGGAGTTAGTATGGTTTTATGAAGAATGAGTACTAAGCAGGCTTACTTCTTTTCTTGACAGGGTTACTAAACTGTTATGTCAGAATAATGCTATAGATATTATATACCTAGATTTTAGTGAAGCTTTAAAAAAATAACCCATACTTCTTTTGGAGTTAAAGTGTGAGAGGGAGATCTAGAGGATAATATAATATAAACATCACAGAGCGGAAAATAAAAGACAATATAGAAAGAGAAGCTTGGAGGAGTCAAATGATTAGTAAGAGAGAATGATGTAGAATTAAGAAGAAATCTACAAAGAAATTGGTAGCTGAATGAACAAAAAGGAAATAGCAAAGGAAATGACAGAATATGATGAGTAACAGTATGAAACAAAGAACCAAAAGTCTTAGAATTCAGAATAGCAATGGAATTTATCACCAGTTCTGCGGCCAGACTCAATGATTAGTCATTGATGATTCAATGAATAGATACAGCCAATCTGTGCTGAGAGTTAACATAAGTGTGAAGGCCTGCAAAGTGTCTGCAGTTAGAAAAGTTATCAAACATCTTGGAATTATTATTTTCTGGAATACCAAAGGAAAAGTATCATGAGAAAAGCACTTGCTGACCTATATTCCTATTTGCCCATCTATATAAAATTTTGAGAATAATCTACCTATGCAATAACGACATCTTCAATAAGAGCATTAGGAGAGAACAAGTGAGCTTTAGCCAGTAATATTCCATAGTAGATGACATGTCAATCATTACACAACTTAACTGAAATCAGTAGAGAAAAAAATCCCACCATGTACAGGTATTTTAAGAGGACCAATGATTTACTAGGACAAAATAATACTTTAAAGTAGAGGGTCAAACTGGGGCTTATCAACTTTTTCTTTTAAAGAAAAAATTGGTAACTATTTCAATGTAATTGATGTCTTTTGTAGTTATATATTTTATGTTATGCCTTCAAAAATATAATCCTGAGAAGCACTCCATAGGCAAAAGTCCAGACTGCTGTGTGTGTGTGTGGGGGGGGGGGGGGGTCCATGACACACACAAAATGCTAAGGATCTCTGCTTTAAAGGTTCTCTACCATCAAGGTAGTTCCTTGCATACATCAAAATATTTAAGATCCTATGAAAGATATAACACAGAGAGAGCCTTATAACAAGGACCTTTTTAAGATCAGTATCAGACAAGACAGAAAAGAAAGGGACTTCATTTGCCAAGGGTATTCACCACTATGATGGAAGAGATCTGGTGCAATTCAAATTGAAAAACACTGATTTTTTAAATTAACATTTTCAAAACAAATTTCTGGATTGCTTCAACATATTTTGTTTTCAGTGTCTTTTGATTTAGCCTTGACATATACAAAGAAGTGCACACCAAACGCCTAGTTTACGTATCTGGTAGAATATCTAGAAATAGCATTTGTCAGGAGACGATCATAAGTAAAGTAGTTGATGAGAACAAACACATAATATTAAAGTCAACTCTTTTAAGTTATCAGTTTGCTACTCTGAATTCTAAAACTTTTGGCTCTTTGTTTAAAACCATTAGTCATCATATTCATCATTTCCTTTGCTATTTCCTTTTTGTTCATTCAACTACCAATTTCTTTGTAGATTTCTTCTTAATTCTACATCATTCTCTCTTACTAATCATTTGACTCCTCCAAGCTCATCCTTTCTATATTGTCTTTTATTTTCCCCTCTGTGATATTTTTCACAGTATGAGTATAAAAGTCCAATATACTATTATTGATTTTCATCAGTATGTTAAAATAGTCAAATCTCCTTAGGGTTTATGAATGGTTGGGAAAAGAGATCTCAACTGTATAAAGAAATTGAAAATTGAATAAGGAAAGTGGGCAAAGGAAAAGGAAATGATGAAAGAGTAATGCTGTAATATTTCCCCCATCCTTCTCAGTATCACCACCAACCCCAACTCCAGCATTTGACTCTTTTGTACAACACTGTTTATTTTACAACGTAATTAACATTTTTACTAATGTTACTAATGTCTTTTTAGGCAGAAATTACTTTTTTTGGTAGTAATTACTTTTGAAGCCTCTCCCTAAATCCATATATGGATATTCCCTCCACCCCTCTATTGCAGGGTGGAGGTGAAAGAGCTGCAAAAAATTACCAAAGAAAAATTAAGGAGGAAAAATATGTGTCTCCCACCCAGCAAGAATGAAAAATGAACAGACCACGAGCTCCACAGGAATCCATGTAATATAAAGAGTTTGAGTCAAAGAATGCTGGATGGACCCTCTGTGAAGGATTTATGGTAGGATGTGAACAAAAATAACAGAGAAAAAGTTAAATCTGTTCTGCTGGCAGGAGCAGCCACACTGATGACACCAAATAACTCATCAAAGAATTGAAGCAAATTTCTTTATGGTTCTTTAGCTTTTCTTATCTAATCTTTGATCCACAGTAATCTCCCTGAGTTTGCAATTGATGTTCTCCTTGGATATCTGCTTCTCCAAGATTATCACTAATATCTATCATAATAACAGTGTTTGACCTTGACACCCTCAAACTCTATATGTCCAAAACAGCACTTAACATCTTTCCCTCAAAATTCACTCCTCTTCCAAACTTCTCTATTTCTGTTCCAGCCATTTAGATTCATAAACTCAGAATTATCCTCTATTATTTCCTCTCACTAAGCCTCTCCAGTTACCACACTGTACTGATTGCATTTCTACAACATCACTCAAATTTACCTTCTTCAGCTTAGTTCAGGCCGTCATCATCTCTTTCCTAGATTATATAATTGGTCTCTCCTCTCCTCTACCCAGCTGCCAAAGTGGTATAAGCTGACCATTTCATTCTTCTCAAACTCCTCCCACCCCAGTATTTCCTTATCGTCTCTCAGATAAAATACAGACCCCTATTATTATTTAAAACCCTGCACAATCTGACTCCAGCCTGTACATTCAGACATACTTAGTGTACTTCATTTCAGCCAAACTGACCTATCTACTACTCCTTATACACAACATTCTAACTTCCATCTCCATATCTTTGTACATATGTTATTTCCCTTGTTAACGTCCTTGGGAGCAGGGATTTTTTCTGTCTTTGTTTTTGTATTCCCCTTGTCACAAATCAAATTCAACAAAGATAGACTGAAGCACATTCTCTCCAAGCAAAATAACATTTTATTAATAGGTCATGAATCTGCCAATAAGAATAGGTCAATGGTTCTGCTTCAGTCTTAAGCCAAAGACCCCACGGTGCAGACAACTCACTTTTATAAAGTTAGAACAAAGAACAGGACAAGGTAGGTGACATGGGGTTGAGGACAACATGGTAAGTTACCTAGCTGAGGCAAGAGGAACAATATGAAGAACTGGAAGTTGGGAACTGAGAAGCTAGCAACAATTCCCTCCTTCCCTCCTTGATTAAGAAGTGTTCATTGTTTAAGTCCACCTGCAAGGTTAGAGATAGTAGACCAGACTTCTTTGGATTACAGACCAAATATCCTTGAAGGATAGCCTTGTGATTTCAAGATACTGGAGCAGATCCTTCCATATCCACCCACATCCCCCAAGGATAGCAGAATTCCTTGAATTCAGCAAGAATCAAAAAGTGATTAACTAGAAAACTGAATTTCTGAACTTAGTTCATTACAGGGCCCAAGAATTTCCATACTAAGTTCACACAAAGAACTATGGCTTAGGCAGTTACAGGACAAAAATAATCAGTTGTTAATAGGATCAGGAACAAATGATGCAGAATCAATTTAATCTCATCTAATACCTAGCACAGTTGCATGGCATATAGTAGATACTTAATAAGTACTGACTGGCTGATTGATTGTTTGGGCAGAACAACTCATTTCCCTTATGGGAGACTTGAACTAGATAATCTCTTAAGATCCTGTTAAGTTCTAAATCCTATAATCCTATAATAATTCTATGATCCTAGGGTCCAACACATTTTTTTTTTTTGGCATGTAAGTCCACAATGATGAATGTGGATGCACATCAGACTGTTTTGGGGTGAGGATAAATGGAGGGAGAAATAGAAAAAAGGGAACATATTGTTTCTTATACTTCAACACTCCCAAAGACACATTATTTCTTTGATCTAGGCAGTGCAGCTCACATAGCACCACTTTGTCTAATAGTTTCATAAATTGCTTTGTCCAAAGAATAAACCCCCTGGTCATCATACTTCTGGTGCTGATGAGCCCCCTCTCCAGACTTGGAGAACAACAAACTGTCCCATGGAGCATACTAGAACCTTTTCTTACTTAGTGGGGCATGCCAGAATTTGTGCTTTGAGAATCTATGGTGAGATTGTGGTAAGCAGTACTGTAACAAGATGCAGAATCTGTACAGAGGAAAGTAGAATAATTCTGGAGGATTTCAACTATCCAGCCCTCTGCTGGAAATCTCACTGTACTAGAAGCAGATTACGTAACAGATTCTTACCTTTCCTGATATTATCATTTTGCTTCTTAGAAGGCAGAGGAAGCAATCATGGAAATTGTTACTCAAGACTTAATTCTTGCCAAAAAAAAATTGGTTGATGAAGTGGAAATGATGGAATGTGGGGGGAAATTGATGATGTTATGTTAATGTGGAGGAATTTTGAACATAGATGAATTCTTGACTTTACAAATTTTTTGAAAGTTCACTTAGATATGTTTACAGATAGACAGACAGAAATCATATAGATAAAATCCTTTGAGAAGCAAAATAGTTAGAGATGAATTGGGAAAGTTAAAAAAATGCAACTTTGACCCTACAATTGTAAATTGTTCCAATGTGAAAGACACAAAAGAGGGAGCCATCTTAATAAGTCAGATTTTTAAAATGCACATGCAAAAGAAGGAAGGAAGAGACTACAAGAGTAGCAGGGATACTGTCAAGAAGACTGAAGTCCAGAATGAACTGAGGTTTGAAAAAAATTCTAAGTGTAACTAAAAGGGCTTTTAAATATACTTTTTTAGGGTTGTTTTTGTTTTGTTTAAATGAATTAATAGCCACTTTTCTAGGAGCAAATAACAGACTCAAAAAATCTCAAAGTTGTAAAGGACACTCAAAGACCTCAAGTCCAACTCATACCTGATTGATAAGCCCCTCTAAAATAGATAGCACAACACTAAAAGTGATAAAAGCAAAGCAGAATCACTCATGTACTATAATTTTCAAACTAGGAAAAGTTGAATAAAATTTGAGAAAATTGAAGTTCAAGATCAATGTAGAATCACAGAATAAAAAATGGTATGTTATAATGGAAACTGCACACAACATGTCTTGATCTTGTCTCTTACCAACTGTGTGACCTTATGCGGATCACTTAATTGCTATAGGAAATATAGGCTAATATAGGCTAAAGCCTCTCTGATTGGAGGGCAGAGTCAAGAGGTCCTTCTTTTATGGAAGGCACCCAGGTCAATTGCACTCCTTGGGATTTCTCCATCATGACCCATACCTGGTAACTTCTTCCCTTCCCTTGTCCCTTCCTTACCCCCATTTTAGATTCCTTTTGTGTATTTTCTTTCCTAATTAGATTCTAATCTCTTTGAGGTCAAGGATTGTCTTCATTTTTTCTGTATTTGTATCCTCTTAGCTTGGCACAGTGCTTTGCACAGAGTAGGAGTTTAATGTTTATTGACTAATTGACTATATGCTTCAGTTCCCTCATCTGTAAAATAGTTAATTATTTTTGTACGACCACCGCAAGGGATTGCTATTTGTAAACCATAAATTGATAAATTGGTTGTTGTCATAGTATCTCTATTATCCATACGACTGGATAGATTTAAAGCTCTTTGAACAACAATATACAAAGAGTATTAACTAATGTATATACATATAAATCTGGATGAGGTCTCAGTCGTGAGAGTTTTGACTCTGGTCAAAACTCTGTTTTGGTACTGGTACTGTTTAACATTAGATCTACGTATCGAATCATAGAATCAAGATGCTCTTAAAATAACACAAATCTGAGAGAGATCTGGATAAATCAGGATCTCAACAAGCAATATAAAATGAGAAAATATAAGCAAAATAACTTATAATTACAAAGTACTAAATAACTGGTATTGTTTAGTCATTTCCAGTGGTGTCTGACTCTTCATGACCCCATTTGCAGTTTTCTTGGCAAAGATACTGGAGTGGTTTGCCATTTCTTTCTCCAAAACAAATGTTACTATTATTACTATTAGTTCCAGTTTTAAGTTATAATCCTATCATTTAATCAGTTATCCCTTGCCCTCACTTCATAACTGTTCAATCTCCTCTTCCAGTTATACCTATCTCTAGTGACATTCTTTATGTTACTTCTCCCTTGTAATTCTCCACTGGTAATTTGTGACAGTTTACCCATGACCATCATATGTCTCTGCATGGTCCTCTGAGTGATATACAATGCCATTGTTAAAAATCAGTGGTATTTCATTATTCAGAACATGTAGCATCACTACAATAGTGATGTCAGTAAAAACGGTTCATTGTTTCATGAATTTTGGGATCACTAAAAACAATGCATAATTTCCCAAAGGCAATCCAGCCTACTTTCCTTCCTCCATTTTCAGTTCTGGACCCAGTTCATTGTATATTAATAATATAAGTTGTGTGTATATGTGTGTATGTGTGTGTGTGTGTGTGTTTGTACTGATGTATTATATACATAAATATAAATGAACCAGTTCTAAAGAATTGTGCCTCCATCTGCATGTCATAGCCTGGACAATGTACATTCTTTATCCTCTTGGTTTTTTTCTGCATAAATGGTTAGGTCCCATGCTTGGGAGCAAAGATCTCAATGTTTTTAACCTTGATGAATTCATACAAGATCATCCACAGAAGGAAGCATGTGGAAGACTTCACTGCTGATAGAGAATTTCTCTTCCATTTGCTCTCTGTACTAGACATCCTCCATAGTGGGGATAAAAATGCCTTTGGAGAGCATATGTTTTCTTGTCATATCACTTGATATTTTAAAATCAGGAGGCTATTGTACAGGTTATTAGATTTTGGTTATATTTGGTTACATTTCAAGGAGTTTTCAGTTGGGGTAAAAAATGAAATCCACTAAGTCTGAAATAGGAAACATGTGGTTTAATAGTAGTTCAAGAGGAGGAAATAAAATATTTAAGAGACTTAGTTGACTGCAAAGCTCAATATGATATGACTGCTCCAAAAACTGATGCAATCGTAGACTGGATAACTGGACTGAATAAAGGAGTGAATAGCCCTGCTATATCTTGTGCTGCTCAAGGGCCAGAGTATTGTGTTCAGTGGTCAAATTTTAAGACAAATGTCATTATTATTTGAAATCTGAACATAATTATTGAAGGAGCTATGCAGTTTGAGTCCTCAAAGACTTGAGTGCTTACAGTGTATTAACTGTGTTAAGAAAAAAATCAATCCTGGTAACTACCTTGGAAGAGCTTATAGTCTAGCTACAGAGAAAAATTAAACATAGAGAAGTAGCTTAATAGCAATTCAAGTTCTCATCATCTCTTGTCTAAACTATTGTAAACTAGTCTACTTATTTCCAGTCTCTCCTATCTCCAATCCATCCACCTCATAGCTGACAAAATAATCTCGTATAATAAGGTGACTATGTAAAACTCCATTCAAATATCTTTAATGACTATTGCCTCTAGAATAAAACTCATATTTATAGCTCATCTCTTACTCATTGCACAGCCTCAAATAAGTCACTTAACTCCTTTGGCTGTTGGCGTGGGGCAGGGGGTGGGTGGGTTAACCTGAAAAATAGAAACAATACTATTTCTACTACCTAGCACATAGAGTGGCTGAGAAGAATGTGCTTTGTAACCTATGAAATTCTATGTTGAAGATAAGTATTATTATGTGAGATGGTAAATTACTTGTCACTCGAAATGTTCTAGCAGAAGCTAGAAGCCCACTTTCAGGGAAGTTATAGAAGGGCATTCTTATGTAAGTAGGGCAGGTTGTTCTGTCAGAAATTCTGTAAAATGGCTTCCAATGACTTTTGACAAGGTATTTGAACTTTTTGTCAGAGTTTTCTCAACTGTTTTTCCCATTGTGTCCAACAATGGAAGTTGTCACGAAATAAAATATAATTCTAGGTCTCATAGTGTTATGGAGTAGATTGAAAAAGAACTAAGATACCTGGGAGTGATGCGGAATTATAAACATAAGGCTTTAGCATCATGCCCCTCTGTGTGACTCTAGAAAATAGTGATTTCTCCACTAACCTGCTAGTGTCCTCTAAATAATAATAATATCTAGGATTTACATAGTGCCTATTTACTATGTGCCAAGTGTGCTACAAGCATTGTCTCATTAGCTCCTTGTAACAACCTTGAGAAGTAGGTACTATTTTTATCCCCATTTTAATGTTGAGGAAACTGAGTCAAACAGAAGTTAAGTGACATGTCCAAGATCATAGAACTATGAAAAATATCTGAGGCTTCATTTTATCTTAGGTCTTCTTGATTCCAGATCAGCGGTCTGTCTACAGTACCACCTAGCAGTTTCCAAAGAGGCAGGCAGAGATGGAGAGTAGGTAGCTTTCCAAAATCTATGTTTGCAGGTTAGCAGAGGATTGGTATGTGATTCTGAAACAGAATACTACTAAAATTGGATTAATGAACTGTTGGTGAAGCTGTGATTTCACAGAGCCATTCTAGCAAGCAATTTGGATCTTTGCCCTCAAAGTAACAAAACTTTGTATATTATTCGACTTAGCAATACCACTGGAAGGCTTATACACTAAGGAGATGAAAGGGGGAAAAGCCTTAAATGTACAAAAATATTTATACATCAGTTATTTTTGTGGTGGCAAAGAACAAGAAACTAATGGGGCCCATCAACTGGGAAGTGGTTGAATAAGTTATAATAAAGAAATATGATAGACTCACTACTCTAAGAAATGGAGGAACAGCTTCAGAGAAACCTGAGTCTTGTATTGACTGATGCAGAATTAAGTAGAAAAAACAGGAACATAATTTATACTATAACACCAAAATTGTGAAAATAAGCAATTTTGAGAGACCAAAGAACTCTGATCAATGCCAATCAATCATGATTCCAGAGGACTGATGGTGAAGAATGCTATCTATCTCATGACAGAGAGATGATAAATTAAAATGCAGAATGAGATATACATTTTTGGACATGGCCAACATGAGAATTTGTTTTGACCATGCATATTAGTTCCAAGCATTTTATTTTTAGATTTTTTCCCACTAGGAAGTAAAAAATGATAATTGAAAAAATACTTTAACAACATGAACAAAATAGAATGCTACTAATCTCATTCATGTATGGAAAGAGCACAAGACAGATTTGGAATCCCTTAATTTGCCATTTATTGTCTGTATGACTATGGGGAAGTCACTTAACCTTCAGCTTAGTTTATCACCTGCAAATAAAAGGAAAAAAGTTGGATTATATTACTTCTATGTCATTCATAGGTCTAATACTCTATTTTGTATCTAACTTTTGAAGTCTTTTAAGATCTTTCTCTTCTATCATTTAGAAATTAATAGCATGACATTTTTCAGTTCACATAAAAAGAACTAGCATTATTCAGCCATTTTCCATGGGGAACAGCTGCCAATAAATGACAAAACAAAAAACGAAATAAAGGTCATCTATCATAAGTGACACTAATTATTGTTCTTACCAGGAACTAAAGATCAAAGGCTGGGGTGACTGGGCCCTTGTCCTAGGGCACCAAAAGGAGTTGATTGCACTTAACACTCTAAGCTGCTTAAAAACAACTGGACTTAGTACATAGTAGCAATAATGATTCATCAAAATAACAAATCCCCACCAACTTCCCATCAATGAAATAGTGTCACTGTGTCCCGGGACCTCTGTTCATTGGAAAACAGTGTCTCAAGGAATCTGTCTCCCCCAAGTTAACTGAATCTGACTTCACAAAGAAAATTGTATTCTGAGTACTTTTCATCAGTAATATAAACTCTTAAAAAGAAAGGAGATAACATTTCATTTTAGAACAGGGGTACTTAAATCTTTTTGCATTATGGAACCCGTTGGCAGTCTGCGAAGCCTATAGACCCCTTCTTAGAATGTTTTTAAATAAGTAAAGGAAATACAATAGAAGTTAGTGAAAATAAAGATATGTGTGTGTTTTGTCTTATCCAAGTTTATAGATACCCTGAAATCTATCCACAGACTCCTAGGGGATCCATAAAATCCAGGTTATAAATCCTTGTTCTAGAAATTAAAGTGGATCTATTGTTTATTTTAATATTTATTATGGGAAGGAAGGCAGTCTAGCAGTACCACATTTCAAATGACATGTTAAAGTGGTAATCATCAAAACAACCTGGTGCTAGCTAAGAAAGAGAGTGGTGGATCAGTGTAATAGATTAGGTACACAATTGGTGTTGTTGGTCATTTCAGTCATGTCTGACTCTTTAAGACCCTATTCGGGGTTTTCTTGGCAAAGACACTGGAGTGGTTTGCCATTTCCTTCCCCAGCTCATTTAACAAATGAGGAAACCAGGGTAAAGAGTGTTAAATAACTTGCTCAGGGTCAGATAGCTAGTAAAAGTGTCCAAGACTGGATGTGAACTCATGAAGATGAATCTTCCTGACTCCAGGTCCAGCACTGTCTCACTTAGCTGCCCCAATATATAGTACACAATGCACAGTAATAAACAAGATTTTGGAATAAGAACTCACTATCTGACAAAAATTGCTGGGGAAAATGGAAAGCAGTTTTGGAAAAATAGATAGGTAGATAGATCGATAGATGGATCAACATCTCACACTGACTACCAAGATAAGATCAAAATAGGTAAACAATTTAGATATAAAGGGTAATATCATAAGTCAATTAGGGGAACATTGGAAAATGTGCTTGTCAGATGAATGCATAAGGGAAGAGTTTATGACCAAACAAGAGATGGAAAGGATCCTGGAAAGTAAAATGGATAATTTTGATTATATGAAATTTAAGTTTTTGCACAAACAAAACTAATGCAGCCAAAATTAGGAGCAAAGCAAAATAATGAAGAAAATTATAGTGAGTTTCTCTGACAAAGACCTCATTTCTTAAATATATAGGAAACTGTCAAATTTATTTTTTTTCAAAAAGAGCCATCCTGTAATTGATAAATGGTCAAAGGAGAAGAAAAGGCAGTTTTAGAAAAAGAAATCAAAGCTATCAATAGTCACATTAAAAAACATTTCTAAATCACTACTGATTAGAGAAATTTAAATTAAAACAGTTCTGAGATACCACCTCATACCCATCAGATTGACTAATGTGACACAAAAGGAAAATGACAAATGCTGGAGGTTATGTAGAAAAATTGGGACACTAAAGAACTCTTGGTAGAATTGTGAGTTATTCTGACCATTCTGGAGAGCAATTTGAAACTGTACCCAAAAGGCTATAAAACTGTGCAGATCCCTTGACCCAGCAATACCACTACTAGGTTTGTATCCCAAAGAGATCAAAGAAAAGGAAAAAGGGCCTATATATATATAAAATATTTCTAGGAGCTCTTCTTGTGGTGGCAAAGAATTGGAAATTGAGGGAATATCCATCAATTAGGGAATGGCTATGGTATATAACTGTAATGGAATACTATTGTGCTATAAGAAAGGATGAGCTGGGAGATTTCAGAAAAACCTGGAAAGACTTACATGAGTTGATGCAAAGTGAAGGGAGCACAACCAGAAGAACAGGTATGAAATGAAAAATGCTACCTACCTCCAAGAGAGAACTCTGAATACAGATTGACGCATACTTTTTTTACTTTCTCTATTTTTCTTGGATTTTTGTCTGTTTCTTTTGCAACATGGCTAACGTGGAAATGTTTTACATGACTTCATATGTATACTCAATATCAAATTGCTTGCCTTCCCAAAGAGGGGGCAGAAATGGCGAAGGAGGGAGAGAATTTGGAATTCAAAATTTTTTTAAATGATGGTTAAAAATTCTTTTTACATGCAATTGGGAAATGTTTAATCTGATAAAATAAAAAATGTTTTTAAATATATGTATTATGTGGAAAATACCTCTGATTTCTTCAGCTTTAAGATTACTAAATAGCTTTTTCAACAAGCAAAAGAGCATAATGTGTGGCTAGGCACAATGTCTAGTGAATGGAAACACTTTCTGTTCTCTTCACTGTAAAGGCAACACATTGTTTAAGAACTTTAAGGGATGTCAGAGTGAGTGAGTGATAATATCAAAAAAAGCCCAACCCCCCAAACTGCAAAACGCCATTTCATCAGGACATCTGACTTAATATAGTCATGATACATTGTGGCTTCTTGTTCGTCTGATAATGTGATATGAATTTTTTTTAATAAGAAAAAGTATTATAGCCAATCACTGTAAAATGTCATTTAAAAAAATCTGAATATGGTACAAATAAAAGCCTAGAGGCAGGAAGAGGAAGTAAAAATAAAATATAAAAGTAAAACAAATATAAACTCAATTCCTGTTAAAATATTAATAATGTTCAAGAGGAATAAAGAGAAATTCAATATAGGTAGGATTATTTCCACATTTCATAAAATAAAAGGGTTAAAACATCATCTAGTCCAACCTCTTCATTTTACAGATGAAAAAACTGAAACTCACAAAGATAAATGATCTGCCTAATGTCATAGATCTAGTTAGTAGCAGATAAAGACTATAATCAGGATTTTAAACTCTAAATCAAGGGCTGTTGACTGTGTATTTAGTATAATCCTATTAGATTCCTGTAGAAAATTCCTGTAGAAAAGGCATAGTTTTCTACTTCTTTTTGTATCCCAGAGCTTAGCACAGTGACTGATACCTAGGAGGTCCTTAATAAATGTTGGTTGACTGACTATATTTTTACATATTCAACCAACTTTTATTAACTACCTCCCTTTATAAAACATTGGAGGTAAAAAATAATTTTAATAACACATTTATTGCCCTAACGAGGTTATATCTCACTGTTGTTCTAATATCTAAAAGAAAAACAGTGCTGTTAACTGTAAATACTGGACTATCACTCTGCTTCTATCCTGACTCCTTGGTACCTTATATCAGGATAACATATTTTCCTTTAGTTCCTTGATCTGTGTTGCTTTGCCCTTTGCAGAAACTTTTCGCTTTTTAGAAATGACCCAAACTGAGGTAGCTTAAAGAGGAAAAGGACACTACAAAGGAATACACAGACTAAAAAAGCAGAGAAAATAAAATAACATGGGTCATTTGAAAATGTCACCAGACAAATGATCTGTGTCAAGGCTTATTCAGCTTGGTCCAGTCATTCAAGAGTGGGATGGACCACCAAAATGTAATGAAAAAAATTAACAATAGTACAGGTAGGATACTCAGTAAAGATGCAATGCTAGTTCAACCCTCCTCTTCTTCCTATGGAAATGCATAGTTGTCCCACATGGCAGTAGGACACCCCTCAAGTCTTAGGGGCTCTGACTCCTCATGGGCTGAACTTTTTATGCCAAGGATGATCAAGAAATTGCTTCAATAGATTCAGACCTGCTATCTGTACCAATCAAGGCTTAGGGACAGTTTTACTGACCTTTAGAGAAAATCTAATTCAGGCTATATGGTAAGGACTCAAGTAGAGGTTGTTTTTACCACTATGAGTTACTGAATAAGGTATATATGGGGCGTGTATACCATATTAGGGATGCAATTTCAATAGATATAAGAGAAAGTGCAAAGTCAAATGAGTGTTGTCCCTTTTAAAGTGAGGGAATAGAAATAAGCTAAAAAAGGCCTTGAAAGATCACATATTTATTCTAGTGATCCTATTATAATCAAAACGCTATTCCTCTTTAGGAGTCACTTTTACAACTTTAATTCTTTAATTAATATCTTCAATGGCCACAAATATCTCTTTTTAAATAATATGTCTCCGACTCTGAAACCAGTTTCCAAAGAAGTATTCCAAAGCATCATTTGTTTCAGTATATGGCCTACTGAGGCTACTACTTTTAAGGGGGCAACTGGTATTTGAATTTGTAAGTTTTCTTAGGTTTATTTGAACACAACAAAATAATCTCGGTACTCTTGGGATACTCTTCATATAGTGAAATCGATAAAGATCTATGAATTCCAACATGTTGAGTATCCATGAAATGAATTAGAACTAGAGAATGCTATGAAGAATAACAAAGAATTTACAGTTTGATCTATGTGCCCTTCTCATCATTTGGAAGATGAGCTCCACACTGGAGCAGTGATCAGTCATTAAGGAACTCTTACCTCTTCTTCATTATGGGTAGGACAATGTGAGGCACAGTGACTGAACAGGCATGAATGGGTTGTGATCTGCATTACACATCTTGCCACATTATCTTTTCCCCTTAAAGCTACCCCTCTTCCAAATTCCCCTCTTTCTCTCAAGAGCGCCACCTTCCTTCTATTCATCCTGGTTCGGAAGCTCTTGTATCATCTTTGACTAAATGCCTTCACTCATCCTACATATCCAAACAGTTGCCAACTTGTTTCTATCTTCCCAACATTTTTTAAACATCTATTCCTTCTCTTCTTTCACATGGTCACTGTCCTAATTGAGGTTCTCATCACTTCTCCCTTGGAATTTAGCAACTGCCTCTTAATTGGCCTCTCTGCCTCAAATCTCTTCCTTTTCCAGTTGATCCTCCACACATCTTCCAAAGTGATTTTTCAAAAGTGCATGTCAGCCCATGTCACCTCAAAGTTCCAGTTATTATTCTCTCTGTAGGATAGAATATAAACTCCTCTTTTAAGTATTTAAAGTTCAATTTAAAGTTTAGCATTTAAAGTTTAAATTTAGCATTTAAATATCCATACATGTTTTTTGGTATCAATGAACTAGAAATAAATTGTGATAACATGAATAAAATAGAATAGTATGTTATGAAGAAACAATAAATATGAAGAATTCAGAAAAACATTAGAAGACTTATATGAACTGGTACAAAGTGAAATAAGCAGAACCAGGATAATAATATAAATGATGATATAAAAATTCATCTAGGTCAGGCCTGATTCAGACTAATTACATGATTCAGGTTTGGAACAAAATGAGACTTTGTAGACCACTTGGCAGTTAACAAAAGGAGTGTTAGCATGGAAAGGATGCTCAGTAAGGATACAGAATTGACAGAGCCGGGCACAGTTTCTTTGATTCCACATTTTTCATGGTCACTTTCAGGATGAGACGCATATATGAAGTCCAAGAATCTGATTTTGTACCTAGTGACCAGGAAGCCTTGTAATAGTTTGAACATTTGTCCCTTAGACCAGTTAAGTATGGAGGATGGTTTCATTACCTTTTAGGGGAAAAAAACCTCAACAAACTAGCACAGTCTTTACAGTGTAAGTGGAAAGTACAAGGACCAAAAAGACCCCTAAAGTATGTGGAATGACAATGACCAAACTTGGCCACAGAAAAAATAAGAACACAAACCTTCCTTCTTTGAAGTGAGAAACCATATCTCTGTTTTGTCAGTAAATTAATAGATAAAACAAATTTTCCTCTTCTTTCTTTCAAAAATCTTTGTTATAAGCCATGACTTCACTAGGGAGAAGATAGAATTGGGATATATTCAGCAATGAATATGTGATATACAAACAAAAAGTCACCATTAAAATGAGTTATTTTTGAAATCTTATTTTAATCAATACTTTACAAGTATTCACCTTTTAGTGTCAATTTTCTTTTGAAGTTTCCAGCACTGCTAAAATATAAAAGTCATATGTGAGCAGGCACACTCCATTTGCCAACAAATTCCAGTCGGAATTATTGACCCTTCTTCCCATTCATCTTCCCACTAAAGACACTCCCTAGTTCTCAGGAAAATCTTGTGCGGTTTGGAGACTTTTCAGACAGAAATCCTGATGTCTCCTATTATTTATCATTGATACACTAATGGCATCGAACATTTAATAAATGGTCATAGAAATAAAAACAAATCCCTCCTCCTCTATGTAGAGGGAGGTGGGAGGGAAAGGAAATTTCAGTTCAGTTGTTAATTTACAGCCGAATTCTGAACAATTCCTATTTAACAACCTCTTCTAAGAAGCACTGTCAAGATGAAAGATGATTTTCCGCATTTCGATAAAAGTAGACCTTTGGGTTTAGTTTTTGAAACAGGGAGATGGGTTTATTTATTCTGGTTATGGATTTCAGAGTCAACTGCCCTTCTCCCATGTGAAAATTCACTTAGAAATTTCACTGCTGGATATGAATTTGTAACCAATTTCTCATGTTACCTACACACAGAAAAACAAAATTCGATAGCTCAGAGTTTACAGGATGAGAGGATTTCCCATAACTGAGAGCATATTGGGAAATATGCTTTGTTCCCCCTCCTGAGCAGGGAATTCTTAGCCAGAATATTTTCCCCAAAACATGTTCCCTCCACTCCCGTCGAGTCTAAGTCTTCCTACCTCCCCCTTTCCAGTCTTTCCTGTGTTTGATGACCTAATAGCATTTTTCCCTCTGCATACTTTGGCACACTCTCATGGTCTGGCTGCTTGAGTGTGTCTGAGTCCACTGAAATTCCTGCATGTTCGCCCAAGATTAAGATGTGGGTCGCGTGTGTCTCTAGCTGGATATGTATTCTTTTTTGTTCTTTCCCGTTAAAGAAACCTCTCTATGTGCAACGTGTCTTGGGGGGAGGTGGTTAGGAGGGAGGGGGCAGATGTGAGGAACTGTCAGACTTGCACGTTTCCAATCGCATTACGTGAACAAATAGCATAGGAGCAGCCCTGCCAAAAAACGCTTGTGTAACTTTGCAAATGTGCCAGAAAGTTTAAAATCTCGCATCCCTCCTCCTCCTTCCTTCACTCCAGACACCAGCAAAAGCAGGACGACGACGATGAGAGGCTGCCCGCTCGCTAGAACTCCTGCCCTTCTCCCCATCCTTCTTCTATAAACACTGGGAAAGGGGGGGCTCGGGGAAGACGCCACATCCGCGCTGTCTGTTTTGTTTTTTACAGTCTACACTCTATCTTGGGCGCTCCTTAGGTAGCTATTGAAATACGTCGATAGACGGTTTTTCCTTCCCTCACAAGTGACTTTTTTTCTCCTCCCTATTTTTATTTCCTGAAGCAACGCTTTTCGTGTCTGCGGAGATTAAAGGAGAGAGCAAGAGATGCATTTGCCTTCACCCGCCGTTGTCCTTGTTCGGTTCCATCTGTGTGTTCACTTGGGCTGCATTTTGCAAGTAGCCTGCCAGCAGCCCCGACGAGACCCTCCTCCCCCGGCTGGATGGAGGCAAAGGATTCAGTGGGAGAACAACGGGCAGGTGTTCAGCCTCCTGAGCCTGGGCTCTGAGTACCAGCCTCCGCGCCGGAGGGACCCGGCGGCTGGCTCCGCCGCTGGTGCCTCAGTTTCCTCGCTTCGCCAGTCGCCAGTACTGCTGCTCAGAGACAACAGCACTTCTCCGCGCTCTCGCCCGCTGCCGTCTGTGGGCGCTCTGGTCCACGACCGCACGAACCCCAGGAGGCAACCGGCTGCACGGCACTGGTTCCAGGCTGGTTATCAGCCCGGGTCTGCGCAACGGCACCAGGGCGGACCGTCGGCGTCCACCTCCCCGGCGGCCACTGCCCCCACCAGCAGGAGCCCCGGGGGCCGAGCGCCTGGTTCCAGCCCGGCTGCCCAGGACCGCGACCAGAGCCCAGCCGGTAGCCGCCCCACCCTAAGCAACCTCAGAGCTCCCAGCCGAGTGGATGGCATGGTGGGCGATGACCCCTACAACCCCTACAAGTACTCAGACGACAATCCCTATTACAACTACTATGACACTTACGAGAGGCCACGTCCGGGAAGCAGGTACAGACCTGGCTACGGCACTGGGTATTTCCAGTATGGTAAGTGACAATCACAAATAAGCTGACGTGCAAAAAAGTTCGAGATATCTCTCCCCTCCCCGCCCCCCGCCCTCACAAAAACAGTCCATACAGCAAAGACCCGACTCAGCCAGAACGCCGCACCCGTCCATAGAAGTCTCTCTGACCCTCACAAAAGACTGTCACATAACCACTTGCAAAAATTCCGTTACTTGTCTTTTCTTCCGCCCCCATCCCTCCTTCTACCTAGTCTCAATACAAGCAGGGGTGTTAGTGGAAAGGTCCCAGTTTGGGGAGGTAGGCTTTGGAGAAAAGAATGGGTAGGAAGGCTAGACAGGAAGCCGGGGTTAGTAACTGGGTTTTCAAGGTGGTGGATTTCTGATTATTTTTGGCCGACTTGTAGGTCTCCCCGACCTGGTGCCAGATCCCTACTACATTCAGGCGTCCACGTACGTGCAGAGGATGTCCATGTACAACTTGAGATGTGCTGCGGAGGAAAACTGTCTTGCCAGGTAGGGGCCGGGGTAGTCTCCTGACCCAAATACAGGCTCTCTTCTTCTCTGCGCTGCTTCTGTCCTCCCGGAGTCTTGTCGGTGGCAGCTGGGGGTCCTGGAAAGGTGGGAGATGGGAAGTGAAGAAGACAGGACAAGCTGGGGATGATGAGATGAAAGAGAATGCTTTTTTGTGGGCCCTAGCTCGTGATCCTTCCAACTGTTATGCAGAAGAAGAGTGTGGCTTGGATTAAGACTGTTTACGTCCTCCCGAATCTTTGGAGTCCCAGGCTTATGGTCAAGTTTCAAAAGCGATGGGGTCTTGTTGACATGATTAAAGAAAAAGAAATTGTACTTGACCTGATAAAAGAGCCCACACACTTACCATGGGAAGCAGCCATTCCTAGTGAAATTGAATAAACCATCTGTAATTTGACCCTCCAAACTACCCCCCCCCCAAAAAAAGTAATTATAGAGTATGTTAATGACCTCTTAGAAGACTTAAACGTATGTTTGCGACTGTGGTCTCATTTACTTGGCAATGGTTGTTTTTTTCCTCTTTTGGTCGTAGCTGTAATGAACATGTTCTGGTTTTACTTCAGCCAAGCTTGAAACTTTGCTTTTTCAACAGCTTTAAAATAAGGACCCTTAACTTGGAGAATAGGGTTTGATGTTGAACAGCCAATAGGGGGAGCCCAAGATGCTCTGGAAGGTGCCACCAAAAAAAAAAAAAAAAAGTTAACATTGAGAAGAAATTCCTTGGCACTTCAGAGAATGGTAACATACTCCAACACTAACCCAAAAATGTATTTGGAGTTGTAACTCTATAAAGTAGGGCAAGGCTTAAGAAGCTTAAAAATGTGCTTTTTTTAAACAGCATAGTGCAACCATTCTGTTTGTATTTCAGAAAAAAAGATAGAAATTAAGTTATAGAATACATTTGTACATAAAAACCAAATCTTTAGTCATGTTTTATATACCTCATAATTCTTATTTTTACTGGACCTGAATTTTATTACACAAATAGAAGGAGTTCCTGGAGAGGAACTTGTCTACCAAAGTAAGAAAGTACCAACAGCTACTGAAAAATTGTGACTTATGCAATGTCCCATAGCCAGTATATGTCAGAGGTTGCATTTAAACCTTAGTCCAGGGGTGGGGAACCTGTGGCCTTGAAGCCATATGTGGCCCTCTTGATCCTCAAGTGCAACCTTTGACTGAATCCAAACTTCACAGAACAAAGATTCAGCCAAATGTCCTCACTTGAGGACTTAGAAGGTCACACGTGGCTTTGAGCATACAGGTTCCCCACTTGCCCAGTCCTTCAGATTGGAGGAAATTTATCTGTTCACTGCTCCACACTGCCTTTCTATTTATCATTCATGGTAGTCATAAGGATTTGGGGATGCTGGGCCCCTTGTTTCCATGTTTGTTTATTCTCTTGCTTTGGCTGATTTTGGCCTTTCTGCCAGTATTTCTTGCTTCTACCAAAGGAAGGGAAGAAAAAGGAGATGATCCTCCATCAGTACTGCAGTGTCTTTTACAATATTGTAGTAACAGTACTGCTCTCTCACAGACTAAATAGATTTAAATAGAATTTGCTTGGCTAAGTTGCTGTATAATTTGAACTTTATTTTAATGACATAGACTCAGCATCTAAATACCTGCACTTGAGTCCTAGATGTGGCTTTTGGTAGTGACCACTGGCAAGAACTTAACTTATCTGAACTTCAGTAATTAGAATACTTGTCATACCTACTTCATAGAGTTCTGGAGGTAATTGTTTCATAAACAGTAAAGCATTACATAAATGCGATCCTTTATTAGGCATTTATTTATTCAATACTGGGAAGCAGCATAGGTTAGTCATAGACAGTATCAGGAAGAATGGGATTCGATTCCTGACTTTTGACTCTTAGCAGATGTGTGACCTGTTTGCCTTGGATGATTTCCTAAGACATATCTACTAAATCATAGAGGTGTTACCATCTAGGTCTGCCTTGACAGAGGAAGTTTCCTGACAAATATTAATAGATTCCTCTTTTACCTGTGATTTGGTATAATTCCTTCATTCACTGATTTTTTTAATTGACTGCTCATATCACACACAAAATTTTGTGGTAATGGTTGTCCTTTTATCCATCTGACTTTTAAGTGTCATGTATTTATTTCCCTATGAGAAGGGAAGGGAGAGGGGTAAGCAGGAAGTCATTATAACTATGTTTTGACTATCTGTTTCCAAACCTGCAGTTCAGCATACAGGTCAGATGTCAGAGATTATGATAACCGAGTGCTGCTAAGATTTCCCCAACGAGTGAAAAATCAAGGGACGTCAGATTTTCTACCAAGCCGACCAAGATACTCATGGGAGTGGCACAGCTGTCACCAGTGAGTGTGATGATCATTGTATAATACTGTTAAATCTTTGTTTCTCAGTTTTCACTTAGTAATTATTATAATGGACATACTTCCACTTTCTATTACAATGGTGGATGATGCTTTCTTATTGGAGTTATTATTTACTTCTTCCCAAGTCATTTGGAAAAAAAGAAAAATGAAACAATATGCCTTGCCTAAATATCACAGTCTTTAAATCACTTGATAATGCTTGAAACTGGACATTAGTATGTCTTGAATTGAAAATATGAAGTCCTGTCCACTAGAAAGGAGTTCTATTTCCAAAATGACACCTGTAGAGGAAAGAACATTTCTATTGGAGTAGAAACTGTAAGTATGACATTCTTGTAAAACTAACTTTGGAGTTTAAACATTGCATTATAAAAGATAATTAAATCCCTTAAAGGGCAATGAAAATTAGATAACCAAAGAACTACAAGAGATTATCAAAAATTACTTAGTCTAGTTCTCTTTTCAAAAGACTGCAGCAAAATCATCCCAAATAGATACTAGCCAATCACATTTTTAAGGCTCCCTGGGAATGACTATTCTATTATCTTTGCCCAGTATTTTTCAGCAATTTAAAATCTTCTTTGTGTTCTCTCCATATGTGAGAGAGAAAGCAGTTGCTTAGTATGTTGTTCAAAAGCTTCTTAATTACTTGGGAAGTTACAATAGAGTTTCCCTTTTTAATGAAATGGTTAGATATCAAATGTATTCCACAAAAATAAATTCACTTCCTTCTTTTCCTCCTTCCCCTACTACAGTAAAATGAACGTTGGCCACCTATCATAAAACTGTTATGCTGTATTTTAATACTGATGGAAGATAAAACATTTTCCCTTTCTTCTCCTTATTAAGATTTAAAACATACAAGTATTCAATAAAATACTCAAATAGCCAAGATAGAGTAGTGGATAGAGAGCTGGCTTTGCACTCAGGAAGACTTTAGTCTTTTAAGGACTTATCCTTCCTCAGATAATAGATATACATATCTGCACATATTTAATCTTTATATGTATGTGTGTATGCATGTATACACATAAGCATATGCATATATCCTTATCCTTATTTGACTAACCATGTGCAAGTCATTTGATACAAGACAGTCCCAGGTAATTTTCTCAGACTAAGTTGCAGAACAGTTGCTGAGACCAGCATGGTGAATTTCACATTGAAAATACCAATGAAATCACAAGTCTGCACCAAAAAATGTATACATATCTTGTAAACATTTTTAGTCATCTTAATTTCATAAAAATTATTTCCAAGAAAGCAGAAAACAATAGTCTGCTGCACTGCCAACTCAAATTCCAATTTTAAACTTGAAGATTCTGCCATATCTTCTGCCTCCCAAATTTTCTCTGTTATGTATTTGCAGGCAAGTATTGAGCCTAAAGGGAAGATTACCTTACAGTTTCTTGAGGTTACCTAGTCATTTAACAAGTGTTCCAGATTATTCTTACTTTATGGGACACTTGGATACCCAGTCTTTTTTTGGATGCCATTGTAAATAATCATTTATTCCTCATTTTAATTTTTCTGAGCATGTTTTCTCTGTTCTCCCTTCCAGCTATCCCTATTTGAACTTGATTATCTTTTTAAATGACTGTTCCTTTAATTCATCAGTCAACCAGATTTCTCTTTCTGTAATGTGAGAAAATATTTACTTTTATGGTGATGATGGAAATAAGAAAAACATTCAGTAAATTCCTTTTTTCACCCTTCATTTAAATACTGGCCAAAAGGGTGATATAAAAATTTTATTTCCACTTTATAGATCACTTGCAAGTGATCCCCCTTAGCCTGTTGATAGCTTGATATCATCCTTTTTTCTGTCAGTTCAGGAAGTAAAACCTCTGTTGTAGATAATCAGATACTAGTAAGTTCGGCTACAGTAGTGCCATGTTTAAAAACAAAACTTAAAACTGTCATCAACATTCTTGTCCGACGGAAATATTAGTCACTGCTCTTTGAAAGAAAAGACAGCAATAAGCAGACAGTATAATGGAAGAAGTACTCGGTTTGGAGTCAGAAGACCTGGTTTCAAAATACCACAGTGCTGCTTAACACCTGTATGACTTTGGAAAAGTCACTTCATTTTTTCTAGGCCTGTTTTCTTACCTGAAAAGGAGGAAGTTGGATTAGATGACCTCTCTTTAGGATCTAAATTTATGAACTCATTCCAAAGGTCAAGTATCAGCTACCTCCACTTAAAAGTGAATACTTCAGAACTTGTTTGTTATCAAGAAGTTTAATGTAATACAAAAACAACATTAAGCAAAATCATAATAAGCCTCTTTTTGGAAATAAAAACATTAGCATTCATTTCCCCAAATGGTTGTCTTTATGCATGAAAGAAGGAATAAATCTAGTATATTTTTTATACTTTAAAAACATATAATCACAATTTTAATGTGAAAAGAGATTTTGGTCCAATGAATGAGGCCTTATAGATGATAGACATTTTATGACATTAATTTGCTATGAATAAATTATTTTATGTATAATCCAGTTTTTAATGAACTAATATGCCTTTGTTGAATGGACTGCTAGACATTATCACAGTATGGATGAATTCAGCCATTATGACTTACTTGATGCCAACACCCAGAGCAGAGTGGCTGAAGGCCATAAAGCAAGTTTTTGCCTTGAGGATACTTCATGTGATTATGGATACTATAGACGATATGCCTGTACAGCACACACGCAAGTAAGTTGACATTTACTTCTATATCCCAAGCTTACAGGTCTCAGAAAGAAATGACATAAACTATTTTTATTCTTGCAACTTTTCCTCTTTGAGTTACTTCATAAGTCATCTTTTCAAAGTAAAAAATACATGGTAAATGGAAATGAATGGACTTACTTTTAATATAGATATATATATGTAATATAGACATGTATGATATTTAGTATAAATATGTAGTAAAAAGCAAGTCCATTCATTTCCATTATTACCATGGAGAGAGACTGAGAAAGAGAGGGGGCAAGTTCAATCACTTCCATTTCGTGTGTGTGTGTGTGTGTGTGTGTGTTTGTACATATAATCTTTATCCTTTGTGGGAGCTACTTCACATATCATGATTAGGACAGTTTCTTGAATAGATAGATACCATGGCTTGGTGCGGGGACATTTTTCTATATTGGTTAGCCAACTTGCTAAGTGATTTATATGTCATCCAAACTTTGCACATTTATTTAAAACCACCTATCCCCTACACTTTGCTAATACATTATTACAAGAATATGATGATGGTTGAAAATGGAGGGGAAAAGGGAAAGCAAGCTCCTTATAAGGTTCTTTCTAAAAAGTCTGTCTTTTCAATGATACATCTAAGAAGAGAAGGGTATAGTTATTCTCCCATGCATACATTTTAAAATTCAAAGATAATTGATGTCAGATGCAGAGATCTGGGACTGATTTTTTTTTAAAAAATAGTGCTGAATTAAGCAGTTTGCATATGCTTTATAGTTGGAAAATGTGTGCTTCCACAGTTAAAGCTGTGTCAGTGTTTCCATAAGGAGCCCCAATTTGTAAGTGGACAATATAATTTTACTCCAGGCTGAATTTTGGCAGGAAAAAAAGTAAATCAACATAATCCAGTCCAAAGCTGATCAGCAGCTGGAATCTTGCAAAGTAAATCTCTGTGCTAGAGTAGGAAACTTCTTAGGGATGCAAATTTGTGTTATATCTTTTTCTGAACTCACAACATCACAGCAAATAAAGAGAGAATATATATTAAAGTCATGTATTGTTATATCAACATTTGTTTCCCAGAAGAAGCTGTATACCTGTAAGTAGGTGCATATGTGCTACTATATCTTTGTTATTGAAAGGTTTTTGCCAATATTATTTCTGTGTGCAGGTGAATAAAAGGTGACCTGGAATTCATTCTACATTGTACTGAATTCCAAACTATTGCTCAGGTGACATCTAATTATGTCTTCTGTAGAGCCTGGGGATATTTATGTTTCTCTCTCTTTGTCCCATGCACTGTAGAGTCCTATTACTCAAAGGGAGCTGCTGCATTTCTTGTGCCCATACAAGCTGGCCACAAATCTGAAGTCCTGCTTGCAGCTGTGCCTTACTGTATATTTATAGAATCCCTACATTCTCTGCTGCAGAGGGTCACACTGTGTCATCCCATGATAATGTTCTCGCCATGGTCTATTGTCATTCCCTTCATGAACATTCCACCCAGTAGAGCGGGGTTTTTCCATCAAACACTTACTTTAGTGATTAGTTGCATTTAAAAACCTTTTGAGTGCATTGGCTTTTATTGTTTTACATTGTAACTTTCTTAGTTGACTCAGGGAAACTCTTTGAGAACCCAGATGAGATAATGTTTGTTACCAGAGTCTTTTTAAGTTAGACTGTTTTCTGGACCCTCCTGACTTAAGAGTAACTATTGATAGTAATTGTTGCTGTTTCCCTCCAAGCTTGTTATAGCTATTTTTCTTTGTTTCATTAAAGGGGCCATGCCCTGACTACTTCTTAAACAGGCCTATTCACTGAATGGGCTTTACCTTACCCTAAGTGAGTGGCCTTTTTAGGCCAACGTCTCCTATTTCATCCTGGGCCATCTCCAGTCATCCTGATGAATATCCAGTCACTGGATTCAGATGACTTTGGAGGAGAAGTGAGGCCGGTGACCTGCACAGCCCTCCCTCACTCAAAACAAAGTCAAGTGCAAGTCATACATTCATTTCTCTGATGGCATGGTCTTCTTCCGCAACAAAGGATGGACACAACAACAAGAAATGTAGGAGGTCTAAATTGTGTGGACTTTCATTTTTCCCCACACTGGAACAATAAACTAATCTTAGTTTGGTGTCAGAGTTTTAGTTACTAAGGTTTAGTATCAGAATTCTATTATTATAATATTATGTGTCATATGACTATTTTCCTTAGATTACTCTAATAATATTTTATTCTCATTTTTTTTAGGGACTGAGCCCTGGGTGCTATGATACCTATAATGCAGATATAGATTGTCAATGGATTGATATTACAGATGTAAAGCCTGGAAACTACATTCTGAAGGTAGTGAAATCTGAAAATGTATTTAGATTGCAAGTCTCTGTGAACATCTACAGAGTCAGATATGAAATCATCATAGGACTTGACATAACTTAGAGGAGTCATTTAAGACCACTTCTAAACCAACCCAGATGGATATAATCTTTCTTTGTAATTCATTCAAAGTTTAACAAACCCATCTAATTTAAGATGTTCAAGCTTTAATTTAAGACAATTTCCTCTTATTCTAGCCTATATGAAAATAAAGAACAGTTGGCTAGTGTATAATAATGATGTCTAATAAATAATAAGTATTATTTGCTTCTATTAGGTCAGTGTAAATCCCAGTTATTTGGTGCCTGAGTCTGATTACTCAAACAATGTTGTGCGCTGTGACATTCGATACACAGGACACCAGGCGTATGCCTCTGGTTGTACAATTTCACCGTAAGTTTCTTGTCTTTTATTTTTTTCACAAATACAATTATTTTCTGTCTATCATGACATTTACTAATAGTTTAAATCACTATGAGTGTATCTCCCTCCTCCTAAACTTAAACTGTGAGTATAGAAAATGTTACAAGATCAGGATTATTACATAATTAAGGCCCATCCTTTTGGTATTGATCATAAGGGTGACTGTACAAAATGGTGAGTGTGCAAAGAATTCTTATTTCTCTGCTTAGAACCAAATTTTTACATAATTGAATGCTATGACCACAGGTGTTATAAAATATAGCAACTGTTATCAGGTATGGTTATGGAATGAGGTGTTCTTGTCAAATACAAGGACCTCACATTTGACATATCTTCCAAATAATGTAAATATAATACACTTAATAATTGAATTATTAAATAATATATAATATATCAATTATAATAATTATATCAATATAATTATTGATAATAATTGAATTATTATCAAGAAGATGCTCCATGACCTGGCAGTGCCTCCATGTCATATATACTGGCAAAATGTCTAAATGCTAGGTAATAAGAATTTCTAGCTGAGAGAATCCTAGGTAACAAAGACTCCTGTCTGTAGATTTTCTGCTATTACTAACTTGGTTTGGTGAACCATTTCACAGAAATTGGGATAGCTCTGAAAAGGAGAATTTCAGGTATGTTCTGCCAACTCTATTGGTTGATACACAGAAAAAAATAGTATTAACTTGAGGTTTTCTTTAATGAAAATTAGAAATGTGGTTAAATGAAATAGCTGAATTTAATTTCTGTAAGTGTTGGTGACAGTATACCCTGCACATTTGATTTGCTTTTTTGTAAAGATACCCACTCTTCCTCCTCTTCCTATTATTAGCTAAGATTTATATAGGGTTTACTATGTGCCAGGCACCATGCTAAGTGCTTTACATTTATTGTCTCATTTGATTCTCACAACAGCCCTGTAAGGTAAGGTAAAATCTTGATCTGATTTTACAGATCAAGAAACTGAGGGAAACAGAGGGCAAGTGACTTGCTTGAGGATCACACAGTTAGTGATAATGCATCAGTGGAACTTTCCATGTAAATAATTAGGCAAAATTCAACTTGTACAGAAGTTGAAGGGACAAATCACAATGTTTTAGCACCTCAATTTCTTCAAGACTAGAAAAATCACTAAGGTCCCTTCTATATTAAATTCTTATCCTTGGATATAGCTTTTGTGGGTGACTTTTTTGAGAGAACAGTTTCTAAAATCTGATAAATGAAATTAACATTTAAGGAGATATTTTCAGTATTTACTTAGTATGTAGGGCCATTAGGCCATGTTGGTTGGTAATCTGTGTTTAGAAGAAATAAAACCCTAATATGATATTTTAATCTAAAGTAATTTTTCAGAACTCCAGTATCATATATGTGGACTAAAGGAGGGGGAAAGTATTATTTATTTTTTGGTCTGTACTGTGAATTCATCGATAGAGAAAACCTCTTTGATCATAAAGCCATATGTACCAGTGGAGGGCCTTGAATTGAGGTCATCTTGACTCGAAGGTCCAGCTTTCCATCCATGACACCAGGCTTCCTCTCATCAATAAAATGAGGTCATTGGAAAAGAGGACCCCAACAAAGCTTCTTGATCTAAAATTCTGCCATTCAATGTTAATTTCTTGTCCCCAGATAAGATTTATTATTAGAAAATTTTTATTTTACAGTTTAGATTCAATGACATTCTCATTTCACATATTCAACCCATGACCATGACTTTCAACTCAAATTCTTTTCATAGTAGCAATTAATTTGCCAGTGTGATTATAATATTTTGCAGTCTTTTACAGAGGGTAGTCATAATTATTGGTACAATGGGGATTATTCACATCTTACAGTGTGAAATTGTCTAATTAAGATCTCCAGTTTTCCTTTTTAGTTGTTTAGTTGTTTTTCAGTCATGTGCAACTCATCCTGACCCCTTATGGGATTTTCTTGGCAAAGATACGAGGGTGGTTTGCCATTTCCTTCTCCAGCTCATTTTACACATGAGGAAACTGGGGCAAACAGGGTTAAGTGACTTGCATAGGGTCACACAGCAAGTAAGCATTTGAGGCTGGATTTAAACACAGGAAGAGGAATTTTCCTGACTTCAAATCCAGTACTCTATCCACTGAGGCACTTGACTCTCTCTTTTTCTACTTATACAATTTTATTCATTTTCATAGGTTTTAATATATAGAAGTTGAAATGTACTCATCAGACATATAATCACTTTCCTCAATCATTCATTAGTGATCATTTACTAAGCACTTTAAGTATACAGTTTTTGTTATTTGAGAAAAGGAAATTGCTTCCATATCTTGTGCCTAAAATCAGAAAGGGCAGAATAGGTACATTTTAATGATTGCTGAATTTCTGAAGAATGTACCACCTAAACCAGTTTTTCTTTTCTCATTCTCTCTTTTCTTATTTAGGTACTAAGAGACAAAAAAAACCGTAAAATAAAAAAAAAATGGATGAACCAGTGCCTGATGTGTTGAACTGAAAAAAAAAAAGAAAGAAAAGAAAAGCAACCTAGTTTAACTTCAGTAGGATGTAAATGTTTGGGAAAGAGCACAAAGAACACAAAAGGATTTATCATTTGGACTGCTTAATAACAAAACATAACTGGATTTTGAGATTGGGAATATTTTCATTTCTGTTGGTGTTGTGGTGAATTATGCAAAGTGTTTCAAATTCCACAATTAAGATCATTTGCTATTTCAAAGAAATTTGCCTTGCAATGCACTGGGAACTGGGAGTGAAAGCCAGCAAAATATTTGTTTCATTGAACTAGTAGTGAACAAGCAGAAACTGTTTTGTGCTCAAAAATTCTTAAAGTGCTAAATTACAACAAAATATAATAATAGCCAATTTGTAAATACCAGCAAAAACTAATTTGAAAATGTTAATCCTATCATTACTCCTACAAATAAATATGGAAATATTGGTGCTGAGGAAAGAATACACATTATTGATTTCAAGAAATATTAATATATAGCAGAGAAATGTCAGTGTATGTATTAAGATAGTTACATTCCTATATAAAATTTATGTTTACAATTTTAACATTAGTAGATAAACCCTTTTCTTTCTTCCAAATACATAGCTCAATTCTGACCTAAATCAGGTTTAGTTTTCAAATGAATTAGGAATTGAACCACACAATCCAAGTCTAACATTTTTTATGACACCTTGTCCAACTCTTTGACTTTGTCTATGGCTAGAGATAGTCAAAATTACATTCTTAAAATGACAAGTCAGGGGACAGTATAAATAGGCTATCATCCAAGGAAGATACAATTCTTGTAACATGGGTAATTCTCAAACTAATAAAGGTTTAAATAAAGTATTACCAACACTTTCCATCTCTTCAGGTCACAACAAAAAAATAGGTAGCGCAAGTGTTACTGCATATCGAACATCTTTTTTAAATGAATGGAAAACACCTTTGTTGTTCCCGATATATTTTTTTACCTTTCATACTTGATATTTTTTACATGAGAATCATTAGCATATTTTATTGTTGAAGACATTATTCATATCAATAAGATCACAGATTCAGTGGAGTATAAAACTATAATTAAAATATTTTAAATATTATACAGGATATATGACTTACTATGTCTATGCAATAAGGGATCATCAGATTAGGTCAGTAAGGCTGATTAGTATTTTTTTCTGAAAAGTTTAGCCTAAATTAGTATATGGCTTTAATTATTAATATAAGAAAGGGGACAAAGGAAAAAGAATATTTTCTGTAAAGTGACAAGCTGTACTGTATAATAAGACAGCTGTGATATTACTTTTAAACTGTGAAATAATTTGCCACAACAGAATTTGGATAGCTTCTGTTTTTCTTGAAAAGCAGAAGATGCAATATGAGTTGTCTACACTTGAAATAAAACTATTTTAAAGTTAGTGGTGCTTAAGCAGAAATTGTAATAAATTAAACAATAACAAAAAAATCTAAATTATGATATGCTTTTAAAGATTTCCACAAAATGTCACATAGAAAAGTGAATTTCTATCTGATTTATAAAACAATAAGGTACAATCATCAATTATTACTAAGCACTTGACGTGTACATGGCCCTATAAATAGGTAAATACACAGTTTACAGTATGTATCATGACCTCCAAATGCAATATTTACCATTATTTAGTAGTATACTGTGACACTGAAATAGTCACAAAGCTTTTGAAGCATCTGTATCTGGGCTATAGAATTCTTTAATTATGATTTTTTCTAGTAGAGATGACCTTAAAACACTTATTTTTGAACTACTGTCAGTATTATTACTGAGCCAGACTGGCATTTAAAGATACGTATCTTTTCATTAAAAGCATCTGATCTGGAGCTGAAAGGAGTCTGTGAGAGTCTAGAAAATTCAGTGAGATCATAGATCTATTTTCATACATAAAAACCGTAACTAAAATATAATTTTACAGATAAAGAAATTGGAACCCAAAGAGGTTGAGTGATTTGCCCAAAGTCAAGATTTGAATATAAATCCAAAGCTAGGCCTTTTTTCCAAATGGCTCTGCTTCTTCACACACTTGTCTTTTAAAAACCTTGATTGGTTTTTGGATATATAAAAAACATAAATGTGCCATTGACTATGTCCTCATGTCCTGCTACATTTGCTTCATGTGAAAAATATACCACAACACGTAGCAATGATACAGGCTGAAATGACCAAGTTAATATATCCCTACTATTTTTGTCCATTACTGCCTTTCAGAGGATCAAAGAGCTGAAAGGGACTTTATAGGGCAATTTTTCCAAAAGCCTCATTTTCCAGATCAGAAATTATTTTCATAAAGTTTGTGTTATGAAGATCATTTAAAAGTCCTGTAAGCATGTGCTACTAATATTTATAAGTATGTTTCCAACACATCAGAAATGGCTGCATTTTGAATTTAACACTGAATACTTTGATTTTAAACAGAACTTCATTTATACCATTTAAAGGAGTCCCAAATTATTCTTTATTCTATATCATGTCTCTCCCCTAAAATTTCATTTTTGAACCCTGAAGAAATAATTCCAAGGAGTGATTGCCAAACTTTAAATAGTAAAAACATAGATCACTAATAACAGATATTAATCAATAAAGCTCTAAATGAATTGGAAGATGAATAGAAAGTAGAGTTGACACAAAAATATAGGAACTGTGAAAAGTCTGGCTTCACCTATAAAGGGTCATGGGGGAAAAACAGGCTTTTAAACTTACCATTTTTACAAATCAGCTAGTTTTACATATCATATGTTCTTTCAGATGGTCTGATAATTCCTGTATCTTACAACTGCGAACTAAAAATTTCTTTACTGGTGAATAAGATCCAGATTCTCCTAATATTATCATCACATGTTTTATTTTAAGCTAATGCATTAAAGATAAGATTTGCATATTTTTAGAAAAGTCTGTATTTTGATGCAGGAATTTTATTAAAATATAAATCATATGATCATTTTTACTAAGCATTGTTTTCCAAAACTGAAACTAAAAGAACTATGGTCTCAAATACATTAAAATTTTTCCCTTGGAAACCTATCTGAGAGTATTCTATAATGTTCTTCAAATTTTAGATTTTAGAAGAAATGCAACCTATTGAAAACAACTGTGTGAAGCTAAGAGATTAATATATGTCCCTAATCTTTAAAGGGTATAATTCCTTTCATAATGCTGACAACTATAAAATAAGACTCTGACAAAACCAAATATATATGGAGTAAAAAGTAGATGCATTTTTATTTTGTACCAAAATTTACTGTGTATGTCAGCTGGCACATAATTTACCTTCAATTCCTTTCTGTCAAACTTTTTCCTTTTTTTATATGAAGAATTGTATCTATCCAATGAAAAAAGTAAGTTTCGTTCACAAGCCTCCAAAACTGATCTGACTTGTTCTATGCTACAACTTGTGATTAAGTGATGACCATAAATAATGCTTCAGGTTTTAAATGGTGCTGAATTATTTGAACTTGAATGTAAACCGTATGATTCCATGTTAATGGGAAATAAGCATCTAATGTTTGACTACAACACTCAGTGTAAAGTCCCTTGACAATGTTATAAGTTTTTAGTATTTCCCTCTTTCTTTAGGAAGTCTTTAAAATCTTTATAACTTTATTTGAAGGCTTTTATTTAAAATATTCTGATGCAGCATATTCCTTAATGCACTTTCCTATTCTTTTCTTGTATGTCTGTATTATGATTGCAAAGTTTATACAAAATGACTTGAATAAACAATTTCAAGTGTTTGGGTTGTTCAAATGTTTTGCTTATGAATGGAGAATCTGAATTTCAAAATTGGATTAAGCTGTTTCCCTGGGTGACTTTTTTTTTTTTGATATAAATGATTTATTTTTAGTTTTCAATATTCACTTCCCTAAGTTTTAAATTTCTCCACTTCCCTTCTAATCCTTCATCCCCAAGACAGCTTGCAATCTGATATAGGGTCTACATATACATTCATATTAAATACATTTTCACATTAGTCATGTTGTGTAGAAGAATTAGAACAAATGGGAGGAACTAAGAGAAAGAAAAAACAAAAAAAGAGCAAATAGTATGCTTCAATATGCATTCAGACTCCATATTTTTTTCTCTGGATGTGGATGGCATTTTACATTACGAGTCTTTTGGAGTTGTTTTAGGTGGTTGCATTGCTGAGAACAGCTAAATTTATCAAAGTCAGTTATTGCACAATGTGGCTGTTACTATGTACAATGTTCTCCTGGTTCTGCTCACTTCACTCAGCATCAGTTCATATAAGTCTTTCCAGGTTTTTCTGAAGTCTGCCTTCTCATCATTTCTTTTTTTTAAAAATTATTTTATTTGTTTTCAGTTTTCTACAATCATTTCCATGTATCTTAGATTTTTCCCCCTCCCTCTCCCTCCTTTCCCCCCTCCCTCCTCACTCCCTCCCTGAGATGGCATGCAATCTTTTTATTTATTTATTTATTTATTTTTTATTTAAATTTTTTTTTATTTAACTTTTAACATTCATTTTCATAAAATTTTGGGTTACAAATTTTCTCCCCTTTTATCCCCTCACCCCCCAAACACCAAGCATTCTAATTGCCCCTATGACCAATCTGCTCTCTCTTCTATCATCCCTCTCTGCCCTTGTCTCCGTCTTCTCTTTTGTCCTGTAGGGCCAGATAGATTTCTGTACCCCTTTACCTGTACTTCTTATTTCCTAGTGGCAAGAACATTACTCGACAGTTGATCCTAACACTTTGAGTTCCACCTTCTTTACCTCCCTCCCTCTCCACCCCTTCCCTTTGGAAAGCAAGCAATTCAATATAGGCCAAATCTGTGTAGTTTTGCAAATGACTTCCATAATAGTTGTGTTGTACAGGACTAACTATATTTCCCTCCATCCTATCCTGTCCCCCATTACTTCTATTCTCTTTTAATCCTATCCCTCCCCATGAGTGTCGACCTCGAATTGCACTCTCCTCCCCATGCCCTCCCTTCTATCATCTCCCCCACGCTGCTTGTCCCCTTATCCCCCACTTTCCTGTATTGTGAGATAGGTTTTCCTACCAAAATGAGTGTGCATTTTATTTTTTCCTTTAGTGGAATGTGATGAGAGTAGACTTCATGTTTTTCTCTCACCTCCTCTCTTTATCCCTCCACTAATGAGTCTTTTGCTTGCCTCTTTTATGAGAGATAATTTGCCCCATTCAATTTCTCCCTTTCTCCTCCCCATATATTTCTCTCTCACTGCTTGATCTCATTTTTTTTTAAGATATGATCCCCTCCTCTTCAATTCACTCTGTGCACTCTGTGTCTATGTATGTGTGCGTGTGTGCATGTGTGTGTGTGTAATCCCACCCAGTACCCAGATACTGAAATGTTTCAAGAGTTACAAATATTGTCTTTCCATGTAGGAATGTAAACAGTTCAGCTTTAGTAAGTCCCTTATGACTTCTCTTTGCTGTTCACCTTTTCATGGTTCTCTTCATTCTTGTGTTTGAAAGTCAAATTTTCTTTTCACCTCTGGTCTTTTCATCAAGAAAATTTGAAAATCCTCTATTTCATTGAAAGACCAATTTTTCCCCTGAAGTATTATACTCAGTTTTGCTGGGTAGGTGATTATTGGTTTTAGTCCTAGTTCCTTTGACTTCTGGAATATCCTATTCCATGCCCTTCGATTCCTTAATGTAGAGGCTGCTAGATTTTGTGTTATCCTGATTGTACTTCCACAATACTTGAATTGTTTCTTTCTAGCTGCTTGCAATATTTTCTCCTTGACCTGGGAACTCTGGAATTTGGCCACAATGTTCCTAGGAGTTTCTCTTTTTGGATCTCTTTCAGGCGGTGTTCTGTGGATTCCTTGAATATTTATTTTGCCCTCTGGTTCTAGAATCTCAAGGCAGTTTTCCTTGATAATTTCATGAAAGATGATGTCTAGGCTCTTCTTTTGATCATGGCTTTCAGGTAGTCCCATAATTTTTAAATTGTCTCTCCTGGATCTATTTTCTAGGTCTGTTGTTTTTCCAATGAGATATTTCACATTATCTTCCATTTTTCCATTCTTCTCTCTTTGTTCTGTGATATCTTGCTTTCTCAGAAAGTCATTAGCCTCCATCTGTGCCATTTTAATTTTGAAAGAACTATTTTCTTCAGTGAGCTTTTGAATTTCCTTTTCCATTTGGCTAATTCTGCTTTTGAAAGCATTCTTCTCCTCATTGGCTTTTTGAACCTCTTTTGCCAATTGAGTTAGGCTAGTTTTCAAGGTGTTAATTTCTTCAACATTTTTTTGGGTCTCCTTTAGCAGGGAGCCGATCTGCTTTTCATGCTTTTCTTTCATCTCTCTCATTTCTCTTCCCAGTTTTTCCTCCACCTCTCTAACTTGATTTTCAAAATTCTTTTTGAGCTCTTCCATGGCCTGAGCCCATTGGGTGGGCTGGGACACAGAAGCTTTGATTTCTGTGTCTTTGCCTGATGGTAAGCATTGTTCTTCCTCATCAGAAAGGAAGGGAGGAAATGTATGTTCTCCAAGAAAGTAACCTTCTATTGTCTTATTTCTTTTCCCTTTTCTGGGCATTTTCCCAGCCAGTGACTTGACCTCTGAATATTCTCCTCACACCCACTTCACCTCCTGATCCTCCCAGCCAAAGTTTGGGGACTGAGATTCAAATGTTGCTTCCAGCCTTAGGGCTTTTGGCGGGGGCAGGGCTGCTATTCAGTGTGAGATTAAGTTCAGGTGGTCAGGTCAGGACAGGGCCGCCTCTCAGGCTCAGTTCCCTCAGGGGGTTTATGCACAGACCTTCCACAATGGGTTCAGGCTCCCGCCCGCTTGGGGAGCCCCGGTCCGCAGCCGCCTCTCAGCTTCTACCTCCCGGGGGGGGGGCCCGAACCATGGGGGCACCCCACTCCCCTCTCGACCCGCCAAAGAGACTCTCTCACCGACCCCCGTCACCTGTGGGTGGAGGTACTTGTGCGGCCGCTGGTGATCCCGTCCCTGAAGCCTGGTCGGATCTGTTTCTCTCGGTGCCGCGGCTGCGGCCGCAGCAGGTCCGGGCTGGGCTCTGCGTCTGCAGTGCAACGGACCTTTTTCGAGAGGTTTGCAGGTCCCTCTGTGGGTGGAGGGACCTGCGTGGCCGCTGGAGATCCCATCCCCGAAGCCCACTCGGATCTTTTCCTCTCAGTGCCGCGGCCGCGGCAGGGCTGCACTCAGCTCCCAGTCCTGGCGCCCAGTCTGCAGCGCGAAGGACCCCCCGCGAGAGGTTTGCAGGTCCCTCCGAAACAGAAATCTCCCTCGCTCCAATATTCCGTGGCCTCTGGGTGCAGATTTCGCCGTGAGTTACTTCCTTGTAGCCGTTCTACGTGTTGTGGGTTTGGAGCTATGTGTATGTGCGTCTTTCTACTCTGCCATCTTGGCTCCGCCCCAGATGGCATGCAATCTTATACATACGTTCCTATTAAATACACTTTCCTATTAGTCATGTTGCATAGAAGAATTAAAATGAATGGGAGAAGCCATAAAACAAAACAAACAAAACATAACACAAGAGAAAATGGTCTGCTTGATTCTGTGATCTAATTCCATAGTTCTTTCTCTGGATGTGGATGGCATTTTGCCTCGAGTCCATTGGAAATTTTTTAGTTCCTTGTGTTGCCGTGAAGGACTAAGTCTACCAGAAAAATTCCTGGCACACTGTGGTTGTTGCTGTGTACAAAGTTCTCCAGGTTCTGCTCCTTTCACTCAGCATCAGATCATATAAATCCTTCCAGGCCTCTCTAAAGTCTTTCTGTTCATCATTTCTTATAGCACAATAGTATTCCATTACATTCATATACCACATTTTATTCAGCCATTCCCCAATTGATGGGCATCTCTTCAATTTCCAGCTCTTGGCCACCACAAAAAGAGCTGCTATAAATATTGTTGTGCATGTGTGTCCTTTCCTCATTTTTATGATGTTTGGGATACAGCCCTAGAAGTGCTATTGCTGGATCAAAGGGTATGCATTTTTATGGCCCTTTGGGTATAGTTTCAAATTGCTCTCTAGAATGGTTGTATTGGTCCACAACTCCACCAACAATGAATTAATGTTCCAATTTTCCCACATCTCCAACATTATCATTTACCTGTTTTGTCATGTTAGCCAATCTGATAGGTGTGATGTGGTACCTCAGAGTTGTTTGATTTGCATTTCTCCTCAGGTGACTTTTAAATGATAAAAATGTTTAATTGGTATACAGATGAATATTTGGAAGTAACTCTTATTTTACCTGACTGGGCCCTCATTTGTTCCTTTCTCCTAAACTATCTTTACGTTTTAAATACTGGGTCACCCCATCAGCCCCAGGCTGGAAGTCCAAGGACTTTTGACACGGGCAGATCCAGGTTACTTATGTTAGAGGAGCTTTGGCCTAATCCATTTCTGACCCACACAAGTTCACTCCTTCTTAGGCACCCTAGTCATCCCTCTGCTCATGGGGGGCACTGAAATTAGTGAGGACACGATCTATAGAACCCAATGCAGCATCATTCTTACTGTAGCTGGCATTACAGACATGTTCCATCATGACAGGTTCAATCTAGGCCATTTTCTAAGAAAGCAGAAGTTCCACTGGCCAGAGAGCACAGTATGGAACCAAACATATCTCTACAATATTTGAATTTTCATCAGATTTTAGAGTAAAGATACCAGAATCACAGAATCTCAGTTAGAAGGAACCCCAGAAACCATTTGCTCCAACACATGCATGAACACATATCCTGTGTACAACATCTCTGACAAGTGGTCACTTAGCCATTGCTTAAAGACCTGTAACATCATATTATTTCTCTATAAAATAAGGCATAAATTATTTGAATATTCCTCTTTCCTAACAAAAGGGATCATTTCCTATTTTAATTTTTTTTTTTTATTGTTCCTTGTGTTATGTTTGGTATTTTTGTTTGTTAGCAACTGAGCCCTGGTTCTATCACATATCATCTCCCATGGTGGTGATGTCCTAAAGTTTTCCTGAGGGACTTTTCACCATTTAAAGGCTTTCAGGGTGTTTACTGACAATTGGCAGTACTAAGGGGAAAAGAAAAAGAAATGCAATCTTATTTTCCCTGAAGAATTACTACAAAGAAAAAAGAAAAGAAAGAAGTATAGATAAGGACACAATCCAGAAAGCCAAAGTTTTTCCTCCCCCATGTGGAAGGACCAAACCTTATATCTCAACAACCTGGCTTGTGTAGTGGGTGCTACCACATCTTTAGAGTTTATAGTAAGTCTCTTAATGCTAGCTGGTGATGATGAACTAATGATCTGAAGCATCCTCAGGAATATTAGGGACATAATACAAATAATGCCTTATACTGATACGACAGTGAATAACATGCACCAGTAACATCTGGGAACATCAAGGCCACAGCAATGATGATGATACTTCTGGCACAGTCAACATCTCTTCATCATATATCAAAGCCATCTGTAGTAAACTGGCCAAGAGGTCAATAAACCTTGCATGCAACTTGTCCTGGGGATCAAAAGGAATACCATGACTCTCTCAATACCTCATTCCCTGGTTAATTCATCAAAAACTCTCCCTCCCTGAGAACCATATCAGGGGATTTTAGAAACTTCTGTGGAGCTGCTCCCCTTTTGTTCCTTAGGGGCTAAAAAAGACTTTTCCTCACCCTGATCCAAGAACTCCCTTCCAGTACCACAGAGACCCTGGCTCCAGATTATGGAAATTTCCTCAGGCCTCAAAAGCCAATTTGGCCTTCAGGAACAAAATTCTGCTGGGGGCTGCAACCTGGAAGCACTGATGCTGCAAAGCTCTGAACTGCCAGTGTCAAGGAAAGGACGTTCTGAACTGCTGGTGCTGTTAGAAAGGGGAGATGGGATATAAGGATGGGTTTTGATGTAGACCTGTGTCATCACTGAATCTGCTAGTGAAGTCTCACTGCCCATAGGTTGGGAGGTGGGGTGCGGAGTGAGCACAGGGTCAGTGAGTATCAGTTCCTGGGTTTGGGGTGTTTTCAACCTTTTCGATTCCAGGTGTCTTAAGCCATGGGAACAGCTGAAGTTGCTCTGTCTTTCTCATCTAAGTTTCTACTGGGGGGAAGTTTCAGAAGTGTGGGAAGCAGTGAAAATGTTTGCCATCTTGTTGCTCATGTGAGTCAGAGCCTCTAGTCCCTCTTAGTTCTAAGGATTTCCCTGTTGATCACTTCCTGCTTACCTTTTACATATCTTGTTCACATATAGTTATTTTCATGTTGTCTCCTCATTAAATTATGAGCTCCTCAAGGGCAGGAACTGGTTTTGTTTTTTGCATACCCAACACTTAGCACAGTGCCTGGCAGTAGCAGGTGCTTAATGTTTATTGACTGACAGGATCATATGATTCCTTCTAAGTAAAGAGAAGGCAGCTATGCCCTACTGAGCTCCCACCCAACTCAAGTGGCCCTCAGTCTGTCTCCATCTGGAAAAATGGCATTCACCCATATCAGGGCAAGATGTTTGCCCCCTGCAACAGCTGCATCCATCATCATGCACCTGACTGCTTAAGTCAGGTTACCTTACTCCCCAGAACCACACCTGTGTCAAATCTGTGCCACCCTAGAGAGGTCTCTCTAGCCCAGTGCTTTCTGGGATCCAATCTCCAGGAATGCTTAATTTGATAAAAATCAGCTATCAGGTATTCCTTCCCCAGAACAAAGTCACTTGGACCTCAAAGTTCTTGCCCCCTCAAAGGGTTCTAGTGAAATAATTCAGCTTCCCTTTGTTCTAATGCTTCAGGACAATTTTCTTTATTTCTTGTATTATTGTATCAAGATTATTTTTTGGGGGGATCATAACTTTTAGTTTGTCCAATTATTTTTATATTTTCTCTTCTTGATCTATTCTGCAAATCTGTTGTTTTTCTTTGTTCGGCCTTGAGGCCGAAGGGCTACCCGAGCCTTTTCTTACCTGTCGTCCAGGTCTTCGGGGATCAACCGGATAAACGTGTTGAGAGAAGAGACTTTCCAGAGTCGAACAAAGGTTAGGCTTTATTCAGGGTCTTGGTTACATGTGCAGGGTGAATTCTTCCTCAGGAGAGAGGAATCCTCCTCCTCCCAAGGGGCAAAGACCGTACAGCAAGAGGATGGGAGCGGGAGAGGGGAGGGACCTTCTGCCCTCTAAGGGCCCCTCAGCACGAAGAGCGCCACCAGGCTTTCCTGTCCCTACTTAAGCTCTCCTGCCTCATAGTTTGCACGTGAATACCGTGCCTGCTCTCAGCCCTGAGCTAGTCAACAACAGGTGTGCTCAGACCATGGGCCAATCTCAAGGGTGGGATGCTCTCCCCAGCAAGTTTCCCACGGGGAAGAGGCGGAAATGCACGAGATAGCCCGTGTCTCACACCTCAATTCCCAGTTGTTCCCTGGGGGGACTCATGAGAACTCTGAGGTTTAGAAGTCCTCACCTTTACCTGCCCGAGACTGTCCGCGTGAGAACTGAGCTTACACCCCCAACATTTCTTATGTTTCACATTCTCTTCTATTTTTTCATTATTCACATTTTGGTTAATTATTTCTTGATCTTATCTATTACAATTTTGCTGGTTTCATTTTGCTCAATTCTAACTTCCAAAGTGTCATTTTCTTCCTTTAGATTCTGGATTTCCTTTTCTAATTGGTTGACTTTCCTTTCATAACCTTCTTATTTTTCTTGGATTATTCTTACTTAGTTTTTCCTCTGTCTCTGTCATTTGGTTTTTAAACTTTTTAAAGATCTTCTAAGAATTCTTTTTGGGCAAGTGACCATTTCACATTACTTTTTGGGGGTTTCTTTACTTCAGTTTCTTCCCCTGAAGATGAACTCCGGTCCATCTCTATTCCCATAATACCCTTCTATAACTGGATTCTTTCTCCTTTACCTGTGCATTTTTTGTGGTGATAAGTTTTGTAATCACCTCTAGCCCTGGGGTATGGGAAATGATGCCTCTTGCCCCAGATCTTCAGTTCTCCCCTCCTGCCTGGAAGCCAAACCTCCTACCTCTAGTAAGTGCCCACAGCCAGGGGCTTTCTGGCCCACTGCTTCTGCATTCACCAGATGTATCCTGGATCCTTCCCTCCTCTCCCCTTCTCTTTGCAGCATCCTTATCAGCAGAGGTTCTCTCAATCTTCCAAGGCCCAAATGCCCAATTCCCAGCACTATACCAGGGGTGAAAGTTCCTGTGGATGGGGCTGAGGCAACCTCTCAAACCAACTAACCAAAGGTCTTGCCACTTGTTTAAATGGCTTGCAGCTTGTAGTTAAAAGGGACCCTAGCCTGGAGGTGTTTACTCTTCACAGGGACTAAACCTTGTCCTGGGACTTTTCATTTTTATTCAGATCTCTTCAAATTTCCCAGGAAGACCTCCTTGTGCCCCACACTTTGTTTGCCTTAAGGTGCTATTTTGGAATTCTCTAGCCTACTCTGCCATCTTCTCAGAATCCTCTACAGTACAACCATTTTGAAAAACAATTTGGTAATGGAAATAAAATGACTAATATGTCCATACTCTTTGAACCAGAGACTCCATTACAGGAATTATATGCCAAAGAAGCCACTGATTTAAAAAAGCCCCCAAATGCTCTCAAATATTTATAGAAGCACTTTTTGTGACAGGCAAGAAGTAGAAACAGCATAAATGTTCATCAGCTAGGGAATGGCTAAACAAACTGTGGTACATGAGTATAATGGAATACTCCCTTGCTGTAAGAAATTATGTATATGATGAATATAGAGAAGCATGGAAAGATCTATATGAACTGATGCAGAGTGAAGTAATCAAAGCCAAGAAAACAATATACACAGTAACTAAAATGTAAATAGAACACCACACTAAAACAAAAGTTAATGTAAAAAAATTATAAAGATCAACTGCAACTCAAATGAGATATTCATGTCAGTATAAGGTCTACAAGTGCATTGCATGTTTTCAGATTTTCTTAATGTATCAATCATTTGGGCTGACTTCGATTAATCATTTGTGTTGACATTTTTTTCCTCTTAAAAATATTATTTTTCACATGGAATGGCTTTGAGGGAAGGGGAAGGATACATAGGATACAATGTAAGAAGCAGAAAACATCCGTGGACATTTTTTTAAAAAAGAGGTATTGGGAAAAGATTCCTGTAGAAGGGGAGATTTTAGTTGGGATCTAAAGGAAGCTAGGAAAGACAGGAGATAGAAGTGAGACCAAGGATCACTTTTTCTGCTCCATCTCCTGAAAGGCTGTGTTCTGAAAGGATTCTGTAAGCAACAACCTTTTCCTACCCTCTACCACTTTCTTTTAAAGAATGAACAAACAAACAGAAAAAGCCCCACCCCTCTCAGACATTCCTACATCAGATACCACAGCATAGCCACATTGAACAGGATGTTCAGGGCTGTCTCCTCAATGAGTTAGTCTAGTGGAATCATGGCATGCAATCAAGCATTATGAAATCATGACTTCTGGAAAGGTAGCTCTTCATATCTCTTGCCAAACTTACTGTAATTTTTTTTTTTGATTCACTGCTTCTGTCTTATGATCTTCTTCTTTTAAAGAAAACTCTTATTTATTCAAATCTTCCTGCCAAGATAGGTGTCTGAAGGGGAGGCAGACTATCCAACTTCTGCATACCTACTGTAGCAAAATCATGCAATTAACACCAAATTGACTAATTGTCAAGAAATCCAGTGAAATTGCTAATATGGAAACGTTTTGCACGATTTCACATATGTAACTGATATAGTGTTAGCCTTCTCAATGGATAGGGGGTCGGTAGGAATATGGAACTCAAAAAAAGAAAAGAATGTTAAAAACAAATTTTTAAAAATCTAATGAGAAATTATAAGTGACTTCTACCTTAGCCAGAACACCAAAGGCAATAGGAAATGCAGTTGCCAGCAAAGCCTGTGCCAACACTGGAAAAATGTAGTCTCCCAATATGACCAGAGATGCATGTAGCTCATTATAAGGCTACATTTCTAGAGGCAGCAAGAGTGGAGTCACCCACATCTCCATTTCCCAAAGCCCTAGGGTGGTAACCTTGGAAGTTCCTGGGAGTAGAAGCTGGCAGTGGGTAGCCAGCAGTGACTAGTGCAGTAAGTATTCAGACTAGAACATTCCAGGCCCTAAGGCTCTAAATTCCTAACAATGTCCTTAGACATCAGAAATGGCCCTACAGATCCAGAACTCTGAACCTGAATTATCTGGGGGGAGGAGTGGAGGTCTAATCCCAGGAAACAGAGGCTGGCATGAAAAGAACCAGATGCAGAGTGAGAACAAGAAGGGTCAACTACCCCAACTAAAAGTGCAGCAGGAAGTGGAGCCTGACCCTGGGACAATTCAGGAACTGAAACAAAGCTAGTGAGACAAGCAAATTGAAAAATTAGCAAAACAGTGACAAGTATCAAAAATTATCATAGATACAGAGACTTCCAAAAAGGAGCTAATAAACTCATAAAAACTTAAAGCAAAAACCCAAAGAGGGCAAAAAGACTTTCCATAAATTCAGGAGTATATAGAGGAAATGATGCAGGACGTTATTAAAAAAATGAATAAAAGCTGTGGAAGAAAGGACTAGCAGCTTGTAACAGAAAACAGTGAACCTTAATCAAATAAAAGACTCCCTGAAAACTAGACAAAATAGAAATCAGTGATTCCATAAGACAGCTCCATAGAGCAAAATTAAGATTGAAAAAATAAAGATAACATAAAAAACAAATTATCTATAAAACAACTCAAGAACAGGTAACATAAGAATCCTTGAACTATCTGAAAATATGACTGTGTGGGATGGCAAGACCCCTACTCAAATTGACTACTCAGAGGCATCTCAAAATATGAACAGGAAATCCTTTATTTGGTTCTTGCAAGAACTGGACTTCACCTCCTTCCAAGCAGACTGGAGGAGGGGAAGCATTTTACAGTAGCAGATGCAAGGTTATATAGCAGAATCACAAACCCCTCCCCCGTCTCCCACCCTTATCCTTTTGGTCAAGAGCCTGAGTGAGCAGTCTTTATTTTCAGAAATAAGGAAATGAAACTCAGCAGCCTGAGCTAGCAGTCTCTATTTCAGAAATAGGAAATGGGAGTCAGCGAAATTGGGGAGAGGGGTGACAGATGGTTTCACAACTTCGTTTCCCCATATCATATGATTTTTGATAAATTGAAACTCAGGCATTATGTCTGCTTTACTTTAGACTTAGGTCCCTGAGAAGTCTTCATTGACTTGTCACATTCAATGACCAAAAAATAGAAAGCACAAACAGCATATTTCAATGGTCAGATTTATCAGAACCAGAGGACAAAATAAACAGAAAAAATTCACTGACCATCTCTTCAAAGAACCCTCTAAAGGAAAATCCCAGGAATATCAGCCAAAATGAAGTTCTCAAGTCAAAGGAAAAAAAATACTGATATCTAGAAAAAGCAGTTCAAGTACCAAGGGACCACAGACCTGGTATGAGGCTGAGGGGTGCTGGGACCCCAAAATACTGACATGCAGGGTCCTGCTAGAATGAATTCGACTCAAGCCTTCTTAAAGCCAAAGAAAAACAAAGTTTATTAAAGATTCACCACCTTGGTTTGGCTCTTAAGGAGCCTAAGCATTTGTAACGCTTGTATTAAGTGGGCCAGATAGTATCTCAGCTAGACAGAGTCTGAGCTGGATTGAACAGAGTGCCTTCATGGAGGCAAGATGGAACTTAAATACAGGAAACACTATAGGAGGGATCTGGAGGTGGTCTAGGGCGATGGGAGGAGGGGTTTAGGGACGGTAAGGAGGAGAAGTCCAAGGAGGACCTCAGTGGGACTAGGGTGACTCATAAAGAGCTAGAGGCAATCAGCAGACATAATCAGGAGATATCAGACAATGGTGGCCTTGGATGGGAAATAGGTGGGGCAATTCAGAGATCTTGATAGGGGCAGTATGGGAATGAATACAGAGAGACTCTAGGGAGATCTTGATGGGAATGGTCAGCAGTCTTGGGAAATGGGGTTTTGATGGGATCAAGGGTGGGGAGATCTGAGCACAAAAAAGTCCATGGGCTACCTGAGACTGCAGGAACAAATGGAAAGATTAGATTTGAATAAAAAAGACCAGATTAAGTGGGAAGATTCAAGGGGAGCTCAAGGAGGGTCCCAGAGTCTGAACCCCATCACTGGCAGCTTCTATGGTAAACAAAAGTAGATCTTGGAATGTAATATTACAAAAGGCAAAAGACACAGTCTTACAACCCAAGAATAACTTAACCTGTAAACCAAGTATAATCCTACAGGGGAAAAAAGTGGAACATTAGAGAACATTCAAGTATTTTTGATGAAGAAACCACAGCTGAGTAGAACTTTTAAAAAAGAAGCATAAGAGAGTCAAGAGAAACAGAAAGATTTGGGCAAGTGGAAGACAGATAATGATGTAGGGTTAGCATTCTATTAAAGGGAGAAAAAAGGTGTCCCTTAATGTCTTCAAAGAGTATTGAGGGAATAGAAGTCCCAGGAGTGGAATGATTCTATTTTGAAGTCTTAAAGAGGAGAAAGAGAAGGGAGGGTTAAAAGGGCATAGAAAATAGGAAGAAGGCGATGTAAATTGTTATTTCACAATTGGGATATATGAGTAGAGGACACAATCATAAAGGATTGGGAGGAGAGGCCACTGGATGAACCTCACTTATCAGTAATGGACAAAGGAAGCTTCAATATGAACACACACACACAGTCTGGTGAGGAAATATATCAATCTTGATGAAAAAAAAACAGAGAGGCTAGGGAAGTGATTAAGAGGGAAAATAATATCAGGCAGGAAATAGTGACAAAAAATTGCCTATACTGAAGGGAGGAACAAAAGGAGAAAACAAAATAAAGAATTGTAATACAATAGGGGTCCTTCGGCTTGCATACAGACCACTGAAGCATGTGTGAACAAACTATGGTATGTGGATGTAATGGGATATAACTACACCAAAATAAAATGGAAGAGCTGATTTCAGAGAATCCTGGGTATTATGAACTGATGTAAAGTCAAGTACATAGGACTAGGGAAACAATAATACATAGACAGCAACACTATAAAGAAAAAGAACTTAAGAATAAAGAAGCCCTAAGAACTTGATGAATGCAGTGACCAACTGTGTCTTTAGAGGGTTTATGGCAAAGCATGATATCCAGTTCTTAACAGAAAGGTGATGGTCACAAGGTGAGGAGACATATTATATTTATAGATATATCCATGGCACTGATTTGTTTTGCCTGATTATGCTTACTTGTTACAAGATATTTTCTTTTCTTTCATTTCTAATAGGGGGCAAGGAGAAATTGGGTTAGCAATAGTGATACCAAAAAAGGGGTCTACTGAAACCCCTTTAAAAATGCTCAGAGGAGAACAGAAGGAAATCCAGAATGAAGATAAGCAGGATAGTTTTGAAAGTTATTTCTAGAAATTATATGTTTAAAAATGCAGGTAGTATGAAAAGGAGATTCAGTTTTCCAGAAGAATCATGTGTTTTGCTGTATATGTGGAAATGCTTTTTTGATGTTTTAAGTTTAGAATTAAAAAAAATAAAAAATAAATTTTAAAAAGAAGAATCTACTGAACATTTCATGGGTGGGCAAGTATATTTTCATTCTGAGATTGCCTATAAGGAATCTCTAAAGGGGAGGGATAAGGGAGAAATTTGGAGGAAGTAATCCATGCCTAATTTAGAGATTTGGGACAAGAGCTAAGAGAGATTGATTTCTAGGAAACAAAAATTAAAGCACAAAAAGAAAGTTTAAGATCATAGAATGTTAATAACAACACAGAAAGTAAACAGAACCTGTACAGGATTTTCACCTTTCAAATTGATAAGGAGGAAATAATGCAATTTTTGTCTTTTACAGGACAGAATTTTTAAAGTTCTATTTAACTGGTTTGAAGCAAATGTAATTTCAGAAGCTAAAGTGATAGCTCAAGTTTCACTGTATGTTACTTTTTCACTGGCAAACTGAACACACTAGTAATTTCTCAAGTATCAAATACTCTATTAAGGGATTTTGAGTTCTGTAGTTTATTTTTACTGATCATCCATTTTCAGTAGATTAGTACCATGCACAATGATTAATGAAGATGGGATTAAATGGATTGTTTCAGTTATTTTTAATATAACTGCAGTATTTTATGGCATAAACCTTGCCATTATACGACTATGCTCTAAGTTAAATAAAATCTTATATATATAATTTAACTAAAGAGAAATCAAGTAGATATATGCAAATTAAAATAGTTTACAGGACACTTCGAATTTAGAGAATATTTTTCTCAAAATGATTCTAAGGTAGGTGAAAACTTTTTTTTTAGTAAGGAACCCTGAAACACAAAGAAAAATAAGGACTTGAAAAGGGTAATAAAATATTCAAAACATTCACTTCTCAAAGTATGCTTGAGATTTTTGCCTGAATATAAAGTATCTTCTTGTAAACAGTTAACACACTGTGTGTACAAAATGTAAAATGACAGCCAAAAAAATCATTTTTAAGTGCTTACTATGAATTAGATATGGTGCTAAAGGCTGTGATAAAAAGAAAACAAAAACTGTCTCTGTTTACATTCTAATGGGAGACAGACACAGACACACACAGACACACACACACACGTTGTTGTGTTTGTCCTCGTTGCCAAAGAAGACCATGCCATGACCTGCACTTGACTTTTTGAGTGAGGGAGGGCTGTGTGGTCACCAGCCTCACTTCTCCTCCAGAGTCATCTGAATCCAGTGACCAGATATTCATCAGGATGACTGGAGATGGCCCAGGATGAAATGGGAGACCTTGGCCTAAAAGGGCCAAGGTCTATTCAGGTACTGACTTAGGGTGAGGTAAACCCCATTCAGTGAATAGGCCCACTTTTAGAGCATGGCCCCTTTAAAGAAGCAAAGAAAAATAACTACATCAAGCTGGGAGGGAAATAGCAACAGGTACTACTGATAATCACTGTGAAGCCAGGAAGGTCGAGAAAACAGGCCTTAAGTGGAGCTTCGGCAGGGACCTAGTGTTGTCCGTTCTATGGGGGGAGGGAGGGAGGGAGGGAGGGAAGGAGAGAGAGAGAGAGAGAGAGAGAGAGAGAGAGAGAGCCAGAAGGAGCCCCTGAACTGAACTGTGAAGGGTCAGCACAGGGCACTTCACAGCTCAGTGCAGTATGGATGACTAAGCTGGGGCCTGCCCTGACCAGTCATGCCCCATCTGCCGGGCCACATGTGGTACTGAGGTCTCCTCATGAGACCTTACTCAGGCCTCTTTAAATCTAAGTCTCTGTTTTTCACCTAAAATGAGGGGTTGGACTTGCCTTCCATATATATGAATGACTGATTGACTTGTACTGGCTATACAACCATGGTCATTTAGCTTCTCTATATACTAGTTAACTCTCCATGATTAAAAACTATAGAGGGGTTGCTGCCCTGGATCAGTGATGGAATTTCTACATCAGAAACCCAGGCAAATAGTTATTGAAGACACAGCTTTGTTGTGGGTAGATACAAAATAGAAGACAATATGGTGGGCTGAACAGAATATTGTATAGGAAGACCGAGAACCTGGGACTCCGACTAGACTATGCCTATTACCTATATGACCTTGGGGGCTGGGAGGTCAATTTTCTCATCTGTAAAATGAGGGGATTGGACTGGATGGTTCCAGGGGTCTTTTTCAACTCTCTTATCCTATTAATATTACTCTTTCCTTTTCTCTTCTCTTCTCTAGTTCCACTGCCCTGAATGAATCAGGTGGCCTAAGGGGACAGATAGCATGGGAAATAACTATAATTGTTATGTATGCCATTGATATACTTTGTTTTGTTGAGTCAAGAACTCAAACAGGATATCGGCATGTGAAATACACAGATGCTATGTGACTGCTGCACACTCTGTATTCTATGTGGAAATATAACATAGGAAACTCCCCCTGTTAATACAGGTAAGAACCTTCTCTGCAACTGATAGTCTTGGAGAGTCGCCCAAGGCAAAGAGAACGCAAGGGAATTTATCGAAGGTCACATGTGTCAGATGCAGGGCTTGAATCCAGGTCTTCCGGACTCCAATGCTAGCTCGCTATCCACAATGTCTTTTAGGTAAATATTTAAAAATATATATATATATTTAATATCACATATAACATACACATTATGTATGTTATGTACTATGCAAACATTCACATTAACACAGGTTTCAAGGGAACTATGACTTTGCTAATGCCTCTCAATACATTAATTTAAAAAATCAAAAGCATGTGAAATTAATATATGTTTCAAAAATCCTACCACAATATAAAGGAAGATTTAAAAGGGCATTTTGTTAACAGGAAAGTTATTTTTTCCATACCACACTGGAATACATTTCATAGTTCAATTGTAAGTTTTTCCATTGTTTTGAACTGTCAGAAAGTTTTCTACGTATGATAAACACTGACATGTGAAGGAATACTCTTAAAGAATACAAACTCAAGTCATAAAAATGCAAATCAAAATGTACTGAAAAGTTTCAGCCTTTTTAGCACAAAACACAAAATCTACTTCCAACTCATGGAACTGATGACAACTACTAAAGGACAGACTAAACTATTCCCCTTTATTTGTTAAAATTGGTAAAACAATATTTGAGGGAGTAGTATTGTTGGGTTATAATTGTTGGGAATAATACCAAACAACTCTTCTCCATGAACAGAGCTTTGGCTATCTGTTGAAAAACAACAAAACTTTATTTTGTACTGAATATAACATACAGAAAGACAACGTCTCCCTCAAAACAAGTTTTCTTAAAAGAGAAACACATGTTCCAAAATGCAAAGAGTATGGGGTACTTAGAAACAGCACAGCGCTTTGATGTTATGGTCCTTTCAGAACTTTTACTGCCCTCATATAGGCCCACCTAAGAAGGCAAGTCTGCTGTTTCATTCACTGTACTTGAGAATAGTCTGGACATAAGAAATATGACTGAAATCCAAATCCACTCCAGGTCTGCACAATTTGGTGCTAAACACGTCTAACTGTTATTAATACTTGTAGATGTGAGAAGTGACTGTAAATAATTTTTTCCCAGGCTCATGCTACACATGATATTAAATTCAGGCACATTAGCTAACTAATGGAAGAGTAGTAAGTAATGCTACAGACCAAAACAAATGGGAGTGGCAACTTTAGGCTTAACTGAATAGAATCTTTGTTAAACAATACCAGACTCTGGAGAACAGTAGATGCCCCTTAACCCAAAATCCCACGTACTCCAAACTCCATACTAATGGTTCTTCTTAGCCTAAACACTTAAAACTTGTCCATGAAATAAAAGCGACCTTTTGGGGAAAGAAGGAGAGGTGAAGTCAAAAAGATTTGGGAATGGTGGCCAAAAGGAGCAAGGGACAGGATAACACAAGCTGGTAAGTACCCTGCATTTTTGTTCTCTCTCATTAATGGTCTTTCCAACCTCATGTTTTGGCCTCTCAGTGTAACAAATCCACAAATGTAGCTCATTTAGAGCTTCCATTTTCTGGAATATTTCTGTAGACCCTATGTTCTTAGTTATTAAGTACTGAAGTTCATAATGGAACGTAGAAATAACTTTTCAGAGCTCATGAATTTCCTGCTCACCAGATGTCTTTTTTTTTTTTTTTTGCCACAAGTCCAGTGTAAAGTCTTAGTACATATGGAAATGATTATGCTTGTTATTCAGTTAACCAAGAACCTTTAATTTCTCCCAGTTGAGAGAAGAAAAAAAATACCTGAAGGCATTTTTGGGGGCTGGGGGTTTCCTATTAAATAATAAAATTCATGGCGTTTTCAGTAGTCATACCTTTCTTAGTGAGTAATCTCAATAGTCTGTCTCTGGTCAACTTGAATGTGGAAGCGATTGTCCAGCTTTGGTCTATTCTGAAATTTACTTGCTATCATATTGTTCCTCAGTGAATTTTCTAAGATGATCAGGCCCATTAGTTTTATACAGTGAATTTCTGAATTAAAAGAAACTTACTATTATTGATGAGTTTAAAAATTAAGGAAAATGTTTTTTTGTTTGGATTCAAATGTTTACCAAAAGTGTTTGGAGTTCAACCCTGAACACTACATAAAACCAAAGAAAATAAATATATGGACAGCATTTTTAACTTCCTCAAAGTATAATATACTGACATTAATTATATGGATATGACAACTTTGATATTTTTAGTTATGGTGATAGGATTAACTTCTAAAAATTGTTTTATTACTTTTCCCTTAAAAGTGAGTTAATTTTTCAAATTCTTATACTGTTTTTCAATGTATCCCCATATTTGTTTTTAGGAGACAGCTGAACAGGTGAAATACTGTCCATGATAAATAAAACCAGTATAATTGGAGATAAAAAATACTACACAAAAATATCTTTAAATACGAAATTGCAAAATGTCACGCAATGAAGACTTTTCAAGAACATATCTGATTTTCTTATAGGCATTATTATAATAATCATTATTTTAAAATGCACTTAGATGTACACCATAAATACACAAACTCAATCATAAAGTTACTAGAGTTAAAACAAAATGGAAAAAACAAAAAATTCTTGCTCTCTAAAAGTATTCAAAAGAAAAAGAGACAAAAATAAAAAGCAAAAATTCCCTAAAATAAATCATACAAATAGGGGAATCTTCTTAACTAATGTAAAAAAATCACCAAAAAAAGAACCACTAGTCCTCATCAAATGTAATTTTTTTCCCTTGAAATACTGTAATTTTAGACATCTGTTCTTTTCGTTTCCGGCTTGCTTCCCAAGAAGGATGAAGGGGCTGTTGTAGCTGCTGTTTCTTATTTTCAGGCCTTGTATACAAACTTCTGTCAAGGTGATTCCTGATCTGATGCTCATTTTGTTGAAAAGCTAGGTGTGGAGAAAGGAAGGGGCAAAAGAATGGAAGTCAGTTAAATTCAACATGCTATGTATGCACACACGTGTATCTATGCCATATAACAATACATGTGTATGTAACATACATGTGCACATGCATGTGATACATAAATAGGTATACACGTGTACTAAATACACACACACACACATAGTTCCTGTGTTCAAAGTGGCTGCAATCTAGTAGGGAGAGAAGACATCTAGAGAAATAATCAGAAGAGTCTAAACCTTTCCCTCCCTTTCAGAACCAAACATTCAGGAAAAGCTGTTTATACTGGTCACCTCTGTACTTCCTTTTCTCTCGTCTCAACCCTTCGCATTTTCTCTTCTCACCGTCTCCTTCAACTAAAAGTGTTCTATCCAAAGTTAGCAATGAACTCTACATTAACACAGTCTGTGGCTGTTTCTTTTCTGCATCCTTCTTGACTCTTTGCAGCATCTGACACTGCGATGGACACTTTCTTGTTCAGATTTTCTGATCCTGTTCTTTCCTGGTTCTCCTACCCATCTGGTGCTTCTTTTGCTTTATCCTAAACCGTGTCTAGCTTCCTGATTGTGGGAATATCCTAAGGCTTCTGGCTTGCTTTTCTTCACATTTTTACATCAGAGTTGTGCTGGAGCTGGCTTGGACCAGCTTGGGAAAGTCAACCATTAAAATCTGCACCTTGGAAAGCAGAAAATGTTATAACTCAGGACTTGATTTACTGATCTGTGGATCGTCTAAAAAGTGAAGAAATATTACTAATGAAAACTAAGAGCTAGTAATGAAACATTTACCAGCATATACTGCTCCAAACTTCTCTGTGACTAAATTGGCTACTAAGGGTTCAATTACCATTCTAGTAAATCAGTATATCCAGCCCTAGTTTCTCTCTTGTGCTCTAATTCCATGTCACCAACTGTCTACATTTGCAACTTAAACTCTACCTCTTAAAGGTATTTTAAACTCTACAAAACAAGTCTATCTTTATCCACAAAACCATTCATTTCTGATGGGGGCAGCATCAGCCTTCCAGTCACCAGATGTGTGACCCTGATGCATAGTGAAGTGAACCAGGAGAACGCTGTACATGGTAACAGCATTATTGTTCAATGAAGAATTGTGCATGATGTAGCCATTCTCAGCAATACAATGATCCAAGACAATCCCAAAGTATTAATGTATCCACCTCCAGAGAAAGAATTGATACTGACTGAATACAGACTGATGCATGCTATTTTCTTCCTTCCTTCCTGTCTTTCTTTTATTCAAGTCTTCTTATACGGAATGAATAATACGGAAATGCTTTAGATAACTGCACATGTATAACCTATTTCTGATCACTTACTGTTTCAGGGAAGGTGGAGGGTTGGACAGAATTTGGAACTCAAAACTGTAAAGTACATGGAGGTTGAAAGGACAGGGTGAGATGGCTGGAGTTCTATGAAATAGTGCTGAGGTGGCAGCTGGACTCTGAAGGTCCTGAGAGCAATCTGAAGAGTCTGCTGGTCATCACTTTATTTTCCTTTAATCACCACTCCAGAAAGGGCATCTGCTTGGAGATGCTTAACACTACACAGGACAACTTTATTCCTCAAATCTTTTCTACTGAAAGGAAAAATAAATTCATCCAAAAAAAGAAGCATTCCTGTTCATGCCAAAATAAGGTGACAGGACAAATCAGAAAGCATGAAGGTATTTATACAATATATTTTGTATCAAATAATATTAAAACTTAACCTTTACAGTGGGAAGGGGCCTTAGAGATCATTTAATCAACATAAATGATAATGAATACAAAACTTTTCCCCAAATATTCAGTACCAAATATATTATTCTTATTAGGAGATAAGAGCAAGTGAATAATTTCCATAACACAAATCAAAACACTGGGATACAAAAATGTATACTATTTTTTTTTTTTAGTAATATTCACACTCTTTTCAACAAAATCAAAGTGAAACAAATAAAACTACACTTTGCATTTAGAGTCACTGAAATTTTCATTATGACTTTACCTCAGTGTAGACAATCCATACATACCTAGAATTCTGTTTTTAGGAAGCTGTTCTCTGGCATTTCTAAAAGGAAAAAAAAAATATTACCATTTTTAGGAGAAAAATAAAGAGTTAGAATTTTAAAAAGATAGTTAACAAAAATGATCACAAAATGCTGAATATAAGGCAATACAAAATCCTGTCTTTAAAAACTCTTCAAAGTTAAATATGGGAAGTGAAGCAAAAGGAATTTTAAGACTGTCAGGTAATATCTATTCAACAAAAGACTTTCATTGTTATGACAAGATTAGGAAAAATCAGTTTTATTTCTTTCTAGTATTAAAATGTGGTTATCTTGTTTTTCATATATTCTTAACAAAATCAAACAGTTTTTTCATATTTAAAAACATTTAGTACAGGAGTAGGCATAATTCACATTTTTAGAGCCTGGGAGGCAGGTAGGACATGCATTATTATCCTTATTTTTGCATATATAAAAATTAAGTCTATGAGGTTAAGTGACTTGCCTGTGATCATACAGATTTTGTGTGTGTGTGTGTGCGCGCGTGCACGTCAGAACAAGGAGTCAAATTTAGGCCTCTTGTAGATCAGCAATTTTTCCATGGTATACCACAGCTGGCAACACGAAATTCATTTTTTCCATATAACCAATGTTATAGATAGCATTTAGGTTTCTAGACCATGTCATAAGTCTATTCAATACAAAATTTACACTGTGACTATACTATAGCCATAATACTGAAATATAATAGCTGAAATATAAGTATTTAGTTCTATATTAGTAATAAAGCATTTTAGCTGAAATACTATGGATATAATTATTCCCTCTCCCCTAAAGAAAACACCAATAAACACTGTTGCAAGTGTGTGTGTGTGTGTGTGTGTGTGTGTGAAACTATCATTTATAGTAGTTTCATTTTTTTAAAGGGGAACATATGTTTTGAGTTCCAACTGAAATGACATGCCAGCACCACCACATTTCCCACTACTGTCACAGACAGTATCTTGGCAAAAAGCAAGGTCCCCAGCCATTGCAGGAAGTTGTCAGGGAGGTTGTTCATATGTAAAGGATATTCCTAACTTGGTGTTCATATTTTGGAGAATCTGAGAGAACACAGGAGGGAGAAGGTAGCATGACAATCAGGAGGTATGCTATTTTCAGTTAAGAAAATAATTTTAAATGATGCCTCTGAATTTCTGGCTTCCTAGTTATCTCAAAACTGAGACAGACAGGTTTATGAGATAAATAGAAGGCAAATATATTTTGTATGATAAATGGATCATAGATTTGAAACTTAAAGTATCTTTAGAAGACCAGCTAATATAACCCTAACATATTAGAGATGAGAAAATTGAAGCATGAGAGGTTAATCTGACTTGCCCAGGCTCCGACAGCTAGTAAGTACAGAAGTGGGTTTAGAGCTGGGTTTTCCTGATTCCAGATACAGTGAATACTCATATCCACTATGCACAATAGCTCTTCATTCACTCTTCCATTAAAAACTCCAAGAATTGTTAACATACAATATGTCATGCCACATTTTTCCATTTTTAGAATCTTTCCCATTCAGAGAACACTCTTGAACTTGGAATGATGAAAAATAAAATTCCTGAGAAAAGCAGCTCTAACAAACCTCATATGCAGGGAAGAATGTGTCACCCTCAACTTTCAGGGGGCCATAGAATTGCATGGAAAATCAATGATGTAGCAAATGTTATTTGGTTTTCCCATAGGTTACAATAAGAGAGCATATTAAAAACAGTATGAAAAGGGGAGCTGCTAGAAGCTGAAATATTGAGAAATGACATTTATTAGCAGTCAATAATATGTATTCAGACGTCACTTAATATGGTAAGAGCAAACAGCATCTCCCTAACTCAACAGTCTCTCATCTTCGAACTACTTCACTTTTAAAAGATCTATATTTTCACTGGTGTTCTTCCCTTACAAGAACAAGTCGTTTCATGCTGTCTGTCACCCATGTAAGTAGAAGGCTTTCCAGAACAAGCAGCTGCCAGAGCATGTGCTCTGTTGTCATGGCCTCCAGAACCCCAGGTCACCTTCATGTCATGATAGGCATTAAAAGAAGTGACTTTAGGCAAAGTACTAGCAAAACATGGCAGGATAACATTCTATGAGAAATACGGCTCCACCCCAGGTTGTATCAATGCCACAATGAGGCATAGGAGTAGGACTTTACATCAGACCCTTTCTCATAATACACTTGTAATAACTGATGTTTATAATGAAGACCATGATTTACAAAAAAATGTTTAAGTTCTGCTCAGTATGTGCTCTTGAAGAAGGCAAAGTAAACATTTAACACATTTTACAAAGGTTTTCATTATAAACAGAACTTTAAAAGTTTGGCCTAAGGTTTAGTTATCTGGAAAATTCACTTACATGATGCTGAATAATAGACACTATTGAATACATATCTGCAAACCTTACTGTAACATAAATAATTCCATAAAAATGACAGGAAAATTCTACAAAGGGGATGGTAATATTGTGTACTTGGTATTAGGTCCCTAAAATAGAAACCCTCATGAAGTGTGGACTTTCAGCATTCCTACAATTTGCTAATACTATTTATGGGTGCAGCTGTGTCTAAGTGAAACAAGGAGAATTCTGATTTTTATTTCATTAGAGGAAAATGGCTTTACCTTCTTGTCCTTCTGGATTCAGATAAAGAAGAAAAAAATGTTGATTCCAGTCGCCGGGCTTTTGTTGCTGGCTTCGTTCTCTCCACACTCTCCAGTCTCTCAAGCTTTCCTTCTGCAGATGACCCTTTCTGGGGAGCCTCTTGGTCCTTCGCTGAAGGACAGCTGCTACTTTCCTTCCTTCTGGTCCTCTTAACTTTCCCAATGAAGAAATCATCATCGCTATCAGTGTCCTCAGACAGTGAGGACTGTTTATAGAACCTTTCTTCTGTGCTATCATCAAAATATTCCTTTTCGTCTGCACTCTGCTCCTCCGTAGCACTGCCATCATTAGTGACGGGGGCAGAAATCCTTGTTCTGTCTGTCTTGTTGGTGATGGCAAGATTTCTCTTCTCTGTATTTGGGGTTTCAAAAGCAATCAGAGAAGACTCTTGAGAAGGTTTTAATGCCACATGTGGAGGAATTCCTGTTTTCTGTTTGTCTTCCATCTTATCCACTTTTTTCCCAATGCTGTGTGGCTTCTTTGACAATGTTTTAACATTTTGTTCCTTTTTTGCTGCACTTTCTTGGTGCTTAAATTTATCCAAATTGGCAGGAGAGCTCTGCTTTACTGCTGTCTCCTCACTGTAGTTTTCTTCTGAAGAATCCTTCAGTGATTCAACTTCAGTAATAACCCGTCTTGAATCTTTAAATGCTTGGACAGCAGCTACAGAAAACAAATAATTTGAAATACACACATTATAAAACTTTAAAGGTCAAGTACTTTTTACTTTAGTTAAAAACGCATTACTTAGGATAGGGTATTATATTAGATATAAGATATGGGTCAGAAATGAGAAAGTAAGTTTCTTGGATTAGGAAAACCCTTTATACATAGTATACTCAATCTTATTCAATGAAATCATTAAATTTTACAGAAAAAAAATCTACAATTCTGTTTAAATAAAGAGACACAAGTGAAGGGTTCAAACTTGATTGAGTTTAAATCAAATAGAAATAGCATTTGAATATTTATAGAAATAACAGAAAAAAACATCAATTCCTCAACCATTAATGCCAGTGCTAGATACCATCATAGCTTTTCAATTAATTTTGAAAAACAACATTTTATACACCCCACATATCACTGTGATATACACAAAAAGATGTTACTATGTCAAAAGCAATAGTGTATTAAATACACTCACATTAAGCAAAACTATGCTATTCAGTGTTAAACTGAATGCACGGAGCTATTTATCAGTCACTATTAGTAAACTATAGGATTTTAAAAAACAAAAAAATATTATAGACTTCAGCCATTACAATCATTTGGAAACAATGTGGTTTGAAATAAATCACAAAGTTCACTTATATTTATAAAAGGAAATAAATATTTCCAAATAAAACATGACTATATATATAATATATATATACATATATACACACACACACACATGAACTGTGAAATAATTTAATTCATACCTTTCAGTGCATCTATTTTCTTCTTCAGTAATGGATGTGTAGCTAGTCTAGCAACTGCTCTTTCGGTTGCTGTAGAATCTGGCTGTATATTTTAAAAAAGTGAACTGTTAACCATTTGATGATGATAACATGAAGATTAAAATAAATTAATAAAAGCAAAATAAAATCTACCAAAGTCCTACAACAGTGAGTTTAAAGCTCATTGAACACACTGTAGTAATGCCTATGTTCTCCTCAGAAGTCAAGCCATCTTTCTTACGTGTTAACATTTTAACTGGTAAGGAGATAGGATTTTGCAGGGACAAAAACACTTACAGCATTAAATTTCCCCAAAACAAATGAGCTGGGGCTCTTCCCCAGTTGTGGGGCTAGCTCTTTATTCATCTGAAATGTTTACAATCAGAATGTTAACCTTAGAGATGATTTTTTATGAAACAGGCAAAAGTAGAAAATTTTCTTCAATCCCAAATAACCCTTTTTTCTTCTCCAGTGAGAGTAATGAAAAATGGAGTGAAAAGTATTAAGAATCATAGTTCTAAGACTATTAAGTTAACTGCTACTTTATTAAAGAGACAATTTCTATTCAATCAATGAACTGATCTATTAAATGAGAAACTGAACCATATCCATTCATAGTATATCCAGAAATTAGTTCAAAGGAAATTCATGTAACCCAAGATAAATACTGAATATAGATTTTAAAAATAATATAAAACATATTTATCAGATGTCTGTTACACTTAATTGGATTGTACCTGGAATCAAAGGAAATACAAAATAAGTAAAAAGACATGGTCCCTGGCTTAAAGTAGGGCAATTGAAGACAAGACCAAGTGATATTCAATAATGAGAGGATGAGGATGACACTGACTGGAAATGCAAGAATTCAAATAAGAATTGGTTTAGTAGATTTGGAGAAGACATACTGGAGTCAGATTGCAGAGGACATTGAAATGGAGGGAGGAGACTTTGGACTTGATGTTATAGGAGATCAAATGACTGTTTGTATCCCAGGTACTGTGCATCGTAGCTTTGTACATAATAGGTACTGAAAAATGCTTGTTTCCTTGGACTAGGGCTATGAATAAAGCTATGAACTAGTTCAACTGTTTAGCAAAATACTCTGTAATGATGAGGAAAAAATCAGTAACTGTTCATATCCACAACAGGCATTTATCTGAAGAATGACAAAGACATATTCACAGAACTACTGCCAAATGTAACACAATCTGAAGCACAGTGATCTGAATAATGTCTGCACAAGGAGATTAAATGTAATGGAATACCATTACACCCCAAGAAGTCATTAGTACAAGAAATCCAGAGAAACAAGGAAGATATGTATGAAGTAAATAAAAAAGGGAGAGGAATTCTCTCTCTCTCTCTCACACACATACACACACACACACACACACACACACACACACACACACACTCCTTCATCCATCCCAGAATTATATAAATGAAATAACACAAATGAAGCTAAACCCAAGTAAATTAAAATGAGTAATTCTGGTCCCAGAGAATGGATGATGAAGTATTTTCGTCTTCCTGGTTAACAGATGAGTGTTCTGCAGCAGAATGCCATGCAATAGGAGACGCAGTTGTTTTCTACTTTGGTTTTTCTTTGTGGTTTAAAAAACAAAAGGCATCAGTAACATTTTTTTTTTTAAAGTAAGAAAGTCAGGGAGAAAAGAATTATTATGACTTTGGTGATAAAAGTAGTACAGCTAGGAAAGGGATCCAGTCTATATTTGAAAATGATAGACATAATGAATCTGTGGGGATAACAGGACATTTTAGTGGAAGTACTTGTAGGAATTTGGAAATACATAGTGAAGGTGAGAGGTCAGGGACAGAGACTCAGATAATTAACAACACATACATAAGGTTTTAGTATGGAGATAAGGTAATGTGGCGAAAAGAAGACTGGCGCTTGAACGCTGACTCTGTTACTTTCTACCTGTGGACAAGCACACTTAATCTCTCTGTAGCCTCAGTGTTTTCATGTGTAAAATGAAGACCAGACTAAATGAGCAGTAAAGTCTACGACACTGTAACTTCTTCCATTACTCACAGAAAGCAGTCTATTAAAAAAATGAACTTAGATATCAAACATGAATATGTTCATATGTAATGAACAGAAAATAATTCTAATGTACATCTTTAAAAGAGTATACACTACATTTAACAGGATAGTTACACCATGAATAAGCAGCATGTTTGCTGCCGTCTAGACTTCTTTCTGCTCTCTTCTGGGCACTTTTCTAGTGTTTCATTGATATCTTTTTCTTTCATTTCTCGCTATTATTAAATACATCTTCTCATAATGCTCCCCCTCCCCACAGAGAACTCTTCTGAAGAGAAGTAGAGTTATGCAAAAACTAATGAAAGCTTAGCCGTGTCTGAAGACATCTTTTCCTGGCCCCCTCTGCTGAAATGAGGGAAGCATGGCTTGGAGCGTTTAGCCTTCTGCAGCATGCTTAGACGCTGCAATAATCAAGAGTTCTGACACTGTCTGTGGTCACTGTGTACACTGTTTTCCTCAGGCTACTGACTTCAGTCTACATTAGTTCATGCCTTCCCAGGTTTCTCTGAATTTATCAAATAGTTAATATAACACAATGATACTCCATTTATTCCATGTAATAACTACATAGTAATTGTTTCTGTTTTACAGGAGCCCTGGGGGGTCTTCTTCTCCCAGTTTGATTTTTTTTTTTTTTTGGATCAAAGGCACCATCCCTAGAGTAACTTAAAGAAGCCTATTCATTGAATGGGTGTGATAAGACCTTAGCCTGAAAGGGCCAGGGTCTCCCACTGCATCCTGGGCCATCTCCAGTCATCCTTATGAATACCAGGCCCCTGGACCCAGATGACTCCGGAGGAGAAAGTGAGGCTGGTGTCCTTGCACAGCCCTCTCTCACCCAAATCAAAGTTAACTGCAAGTCATGTCATCATCTTGATGTCATGGTTCTCTTTGCGAAGGAAGGACAAATGCAACATTCCATTTATTTATGTACCAGAAATTGTTTGACTACTTACTAACTGGTGGACACATAATGCTTCTAGCTCTTTGCTACAACCAAAAAAGTGCCTTTATCTGCTGGGTTCTTTCCCTCTTTACTTGATCTCTTTGGGAAATATGCCTAATACTAGTATATCACTAGGTCAAAGAACACATGTGCATAATGTAGTAACTTTCAGGTTATGGCTCCAAATTTATGAACAGTTAATTGGGCCACTTCACAACTCCACCACTAGTGTAGTAGTGTCCCTGCACTCTCACAGCCACAGTGACTGGTTTTAGATCTAACGTACTATTTACCATAGTAATAAAAGCTCTATTTAATCTTATATTTATAATTTCTTTTTACCAACTGCAATTTGTCTAAAGCTTTTTCTTAACATACTGATATAAATGATACAATTTTTATTATTTATGTGGTTTATTATGTTTATAGTTTTTCTAAGTATGAACTAATATTACATTCCTAGTATGAATCTGACCAACTGTAACTTTTACAATATTCTCCTGAAGTCCCTTTGCTAATATTTTATTGAAGAATGTTATATTGCTATTAACTGTAAATACTTTCTTTCTTGATTTATCTATCCTTGATTTGTACAAAAAAAAATTTGTCTAACAAGAAGATATCAGTAGGTTGCTGTCTCTGTTTTCTCTCTCAAAGTTGGAGCTAATTGCTTTTTCAATAACTGATAAAAATTCATTTGTAAATCTATCAGGAGCCGGGTTTTCTTTCTTTGGGAGTGCATCTATAATTTGTTCAATTTCTTTTTTTTTTCTAAGATTAGGTCATTAAAATTCTCTATTTCTTATCCAATTACTGTGAACATATATTTTTGTAAATATTCATGAATGCTTGAAAGTTCTCTATTTCACTAAATTTCTATTTTTTTTTCACTGTAGGATTACAACTCAGTTAAATTATTATTGGGTGTTATCCTTTATCTTTTGCAATGTCACATTCTAAGCTCTTTTCTCCTTTAACAGAGAAGCTGCTAGGTTGTGTGTGATTCTGACTACAGCTGTGTTGTACTTGAAAACGTTCTTGTTGGCTGCTTATGGTGTTTTGTTCTTTGATCTGGAAGCTCTAGACTTTGGCTATTATATTCTTGAGTTACTTTTCATTTGGTGATTTTTTTTTTAATAGAATAGCCAGTGGATTCTATTTTTCACACTATCCTCTGGTTCCAGCAGGTATGGGCAGATTTCATTCATGATTGAGTATGTACTATCACTGTACTAAGCAGTGCCAGGTCCTTGGGTAAGGTTTTATACCTCTTGCACTAAAAATCTGTCATTCTTCCAAATCTTTCATTTATAATTCTCTTTTCTTCCTACTTCTTTCTTCTTGAGTACAATTTCATTTATGACAGTTTAAACTTTAAAAAAATCTTGCTTCTTTTCATCTAAACTTTTATCTGACCCAGTGGATAAGCTGAAGGCTTTTCTTGTAGGAGATATTTAACCATATTTTATGGTACCTTCTGGGCTCCATTTCTTCAGTGTTCAAAAAGATATGGGTATCTGTCTAGGGGTGAGGAAGAGGGAGCTGCTGATTTTAAAGCATCAAAGAACACAGAACAAATGTATGATGCAAGCCAAATGAAAACTAAGGCACAAAAAGATTAAATGACTTAACCAGTATTACTTGGTTACAAGATATACTTGTTGGCAGATTTTTAATCAAGTGTTCTTTCATGATATCTGTCATTCATATCAAGGGTAAAGTACTAAAAAATCAGAGTGTTTTAAAGATTAGTGAACTCTGTAGGACATGTTTATATAAATCTCTGGAGGTGCTATGGTGACACTGAATAGACATAAAGTTATAAGCTAATAATTCTAATAATTCAACTACAATTTAGACTGAGAATATTTCACTACTAGCTGGAAAAGTTCTTTGACTTTAGTAAAGAACTATTAAGGAAAATAAAAATTGGATTCTGAAGTAAATATGAAAATACAAGCAATGTTAATTGCAAAGTAATTCTGTATGTCAGCAAGACATAGAACTGTTACTCTAGATCAACAGGTCTTGCAACACATCCTCACTGTAAACCCAAGAATCACCCGATGTTCCTGTCTGTCAGTAGCTGAAATCTCTGTGCTGTCTCCTAACTAGAATGTGGTGCCCTTGAGAGCAATGACTCTCCAGTTAGCTTTCCTTCTTTCATTACACTATCACATTCATTTTGTAGGGACAAGTGAAATGAAAGGACTGAAAAAAAGGTCTGAGAACATTTTGCATCCTCTCTTTTTGCCTCTCTCCAAGAAAGAGTTCATGAAGTAACCAATACACACCTCTGACTAATGAGTATTGGACACACATCAATCGCTATTACAAGGATGCTCCTTTGTTTCAAGGCCTTTAACTGCCTCATTTCCAACTGGTGCTGGCCATAAAACAAAAACCAACCAAACAAAAAAACCCAATAACTAAGACCTGAACTCTGTTCCCCTGGTGTGACACTCAACATACTGACATGAGACTGCCTGCTCAGCCAGCATCACATTTCTAAAGATCAAAAAGTGTTTCCTTTAGTTGTTTTTTTCCATCACTGGTAGGCATACTTTTAAACTTAATTAATATATTTTTTTCTCAAGTTACTTCCTGTGGGTTCAAAAAAGATTCTATTGAAAACTTCATAAAAATACACTTGCTTCTTTGAAAAATTTGGCTTCTTTTAATGAAAATGTAATAGGAATTTGAGTAACTTCACCATACCAAATAATACAAGAGCCCCAGTTATAGAAAATTAAGCAATGACAAGAAAAAAAGGCAAAATGAACTTGTCATGAGGTAAGTGTTACAGAAATAATAAAGACCAAATCCTGAGTCCACTGCTCCATACTACCTCCACTCCCTCAGGCCTCCAACTGCCCAAAATCACCCCTGAAACTGCAATGCCTGGGGCAATTTCAGGAAATAACTTTAGGAATTAACTCCTTGGCAGTTTCTCAAGATGTGCAGAAGCTATATTCTTCTAGGCACTTCTATTCCCCATAAATATCTGCTGAACAATTTTAGGCATTTGACTATAAATTGGTAGTATGCAGGGGAACACAACAACTAGCCCAAGTTGGGACCTATCGAACATTCATTAGTCTTGAGAAGAAAGGGGTAGTGGTCATAGAATATTGAGCACAAAAGAAAAGAATAATTAGAGACCAGAAATGATAGGCTTAATTTAACTACTTAACACAGCACAGGAAGAAATGGATTATCAAGAGAAGGAGTGAAAGATGGGTAGAAAAGAGAACCAACTAATATAACAACCCTTTCATCAGTCTTCTAGTGAACCATCCTCTGTCTCTTTTGCAACCAGTCCCTTGGGGATAGTCCAGGGACTTTAAAAAAATTAGTTGTTGAGAGCATTATGGAGCTTAGAAAAGTGAAACTGTAAAAGGTAGAGAATGGGGTCTTTTACACTAGTCTTCTGGAAATGGAGTCTGAACTGGTCACCTTGGTCTTAAGAAAACTGATCGTTTCAAACACTGGTGGTCTGAGAGAAGGGAGAACAGGAAATCAAGAGCTGGAGAAGGGACACAGAGAGATGGTAACTTTACAAGAAAAGAGAGTGGAGTTAAGAAACACGTTTTCAGCAAACACATCATACAACAAAGACTGACAAAGATAAACATAACTTTTGAAGAGCATGATAAATAAACAACGTAAGAACACTGCCGTGTCAATGGAAGGGCACTTCTCAAAGGAAAATGAATCAAAAATTCCACAAAGAAGGTGAAAATACTGTAATAAAGTCTAAAAGGGGCTCAGAAATGACAGGGGAGCAAATCTAAGAACCTTCCAAATGATTCAGATCAAAGAATTAAGTGAAAAAAATCAAAGAAAAAGAAGAGATTAGAACTCTTAAACAAGAAGTAAAGAAATCTAATCAGGAACCAAAGAATCTAGAACAAGTGACAAAGACATTCTCTATATAAGTAGATTCTCTATTTAAAAAAAAGGAGATTCTCTGAAAAGGTGAATGAGAATCTGAATGAGAAAAATGCAAAGGTAGAAGGAGGATTAATTGAATAAAACCAAAAGAAAAGTTTGGAAGAACATGGGAGAGCTCTACAAAAAAAAGTGAATTTGTTGACAGGATGAATGAATGAATGAATGAATGAACTTGCATTTATTAAGCACTGTTTAAAGTGGAAAACACTATAAGAAGCACTGTGGATACAAAAAGAAAAGCAAAGTAGTTTCTGCTCTTAAGACTGCACATCCTAACAGCAGGAGATAACACATACAGGAACAGATACAGTGGACTTTGACATTTGGTCAGCTAGCATTTTAAAACACCTATTAATCAAAGTCATTACCTAGACCTCTCTCCTACACTTTGTTCTCCCAATTGGAGCAATTTTTATCATTTTATTTTATCATTTAAAATACTGATCTACCAAGAAAGGGATGATTTTTCTTCTGAAATATCAATTCACTTTCCCCAACTATTCTGTTTCTTATTTTTCTCATTTTACTTTCATTCCTTGATTCTTTAGTCCATTGATAACTGTCTTCCCATTGTAACTCAGAAAAATATCTAGTATTTATAGACTCTATTACCTCATATTCATGTCCTTGTCAAACCTTAGCTTCATGAAGACATATATTTTATTTCCACACTGTTTCATTATTATTTGAAAATATTTAACTTTATGCTTTTTTGTCAATTTGTATCTTAAATACTCTGCTTACCACTCGGAGCTTCTGAAGGGATGATCTGAATCCTTCCCTTTTACTGAATGGTTATGTATTTTATATATTTTCTTTGGTTGATATTCTTTAGTTTTACAGCATGTTACTTTGGGCTGCCAAATGATTTTTGTAGTTCTGATATTTGAACAAGATATTTTCTGATGAATTACATTTGAAGTGTCTTTCTATTAATGTCTTGTAGATCATCTGAATCTGTAACTAATATTTCTGGGAAATTTTATCATGTGATTGCTTGGAGTCTGGCATTCAGGTTTCCTTTATCATGATTACTTGTAAGAGATAAAAATAATTATGCAAAAAACAATATGGCAACATTGTTTGTGATGTATAAGGCAGTCTACCCTGCCACTTGAAGATTTCTCTTTTACCATCCACCCCAGACTACTATGAGGAAGGGTACCATCACTGGTTCTTCAGATAGGATTATTTTCAGCAATCTTTTCATTTATGGAATAGTTTCACTTGTATTATGTATTTGGCTCAACTCAAGTTAAAGCAGATGTTACTTGAAATGCAAAATGCTTCAGTCACACTTTAAAACACTGAATTAGACCTTAGATTTCAATAAGATAATTTAAATGTAGGAGCATCTGTAATCACACCAAGATTCTATTAAGTATTTTGCACAGAATAAATGACTAGAGCAGTAGACTTTTTATTGTTGCTGAATTACGAAGTAGTCAAGTTAAAGTAAAGTAGCATCAAACCATCTTTGAAAAACTAAGTACATCAGTACTTTGCAATCTTAAGACAAAACCTTCAATCAAGGCAGGAAACACGTTTTAACAGAGAAATCTCAAACTAGTCTGTCTATGTGTAACTGTGAAGCCTTGAACCACTCATCTTTTAAGGATAAACAGAATGGCAAGTAAAACTCAAGTCTGCCAGAAAATGAAATTTGTGAACTGTCCTTGTTTAAGAGTTAAGGATAACATGGTATGAGGCTGAGTGATACTAAGCAAGTTTTAAACCTCTTGGCACCACCAAACAACTCCTAAGAACAAATGAGGTACAGAGAAAACATAGATTTGTATTGACAGAGGAAGTTCCTCACTTTCTGCACAATAAAATACCACTCAAGTTCCAAGGCTCATTCAAACTAACACAAAGTAGACAATCTCTTTGACGATCACTGTCTTGACACAAAATTTCTTCCAAGAAGGATTCTGCTCCTTATAGGTGAACAGTTTGATGAGGATGTCAGTTGGCACAGGATTAGTAAGGTATAGGGGCACTTTATGCTCCTCCTTATACTCCAAGATTCTATCCCCCAATCATATCTATTTTATGAATCTGAGGGATCTGAATATCAATAACATGTGACTCAATACTATTACTCAATTTCATGTCTTTGATAACAGCCAATAATACCTGCAATGCTTATATCAAAGTAAATTCCATTAAGTAAAAGTTCTTAAACATAGATGTGTTCACCTAAGTTCAAATCTCGTGGAAATCTATTTAATGAAGATATTATCTTCTGAGAGTGATATCTGAATAAGGTAACTATATTTGAGAATCTGATATGTCTTCCAAAATATAGTAATGGTATTTTGATTACAGGTTTTGGTAAAGGAAGTGCCACTGATTACTTTGTAACAAAAGAGAAACAGGGGTTAGTTCCTTCATTTTTATGGATGAAGACACTTTTCTGCATATTAGGGAACTCTATGACAATCAGTGGAACAGCTATTCCTCTCTAAAGAAAGTATTAAGAACTCAGAAACTTAACATTAAAGAATCTGAGTGAGAAGAACATGTGGAGATAATCTGGTCCAATGTATGATGCATTTTCAGAAGAGGTACTGAGGCTCAGAGATGTTAACTGACTTTGTCCAAGGTCACAGAACCGAAGGATTAACCTAGGTCACCTCCAAAGCTCTTTGCATGATTGAACAGGATAATTTATCTGCTCTTAAAGGTTGGGTTGCATTCACAGTAGATAGTTACCAAAAAGACTTTAGAAAAATATGTACATATTACATGTACCAACACTGGAAAATGTAGTACAAATTACGGAAAAGGGGAAGTTATTCGTTCTGGAAAACAAAGGTATTAATGACAGGAATATATAAATGGGAATCATACATATGAGTAGTTTTATTTAATTCTGGCTAGCTTAAATAAAAATATTCATTAACATGGCAAATATGGCAAAAAAAAAGTTAATACTGTCATAAGGTTAATTTCTAAACCTCATAATTCTTTGCATTTGGCTATCGGTATGTTTAACTTTGCTTTGTTTCTGTTTAACATTATAAGAGCAGATAATTCTGGGTGGACTTATTCTTGGACAGAAATTCTACAGGGAAAAACTATCTATGAGTACCAAAGTATTGTGATATGTACAAATCATCTCTTTTATTATTTTCCAAAAAATTCAATGACCTTTTTTAAACTGAAACACTTAAAAAAAAAGACATTTGGATATAATTTTTATGATTAGATTAAAAATGAGTGATTCAACATGCCAACATGTTATATAAAAGGCAACAAACATTGTAATGAAGCTCATTTATACTTTAATTTTATATATTTTTCTGGTTTATGTACTTGGTTTTCTTTGTATCTTCTCAATATAGGCATTTTTACTAAGCTTATCCCTGTTATTTTTACCAATAGCAGGACTAAAATGTTATTTTCAGTTATCTCCCTTAGTGGGGCACAACAGAATTAAAATACCTGTTATGTATGCCATTCAATATAATAATACCTGACACAATAACCCCAATGAGTAACTGAGGCTGGAGATAAAGTAAACAAAAGACATCTTCCAATATAAAGAAACAGCATAGATTTAGAGATACCCTAAAGTCTGAGCCAGAAGAAAAAAGTGACTGCACAACAAACAGAGTAGACCCTCAAAGAAAAAACACAACTTGGCCACAAATATCTCAAGGTAGAAATAATGAGTCCCTTTCTGAACTCTTGGTACAAAGAACTGGAAGGCGATTAAGTAAGCCTAAAACAGGAGACAGTAAATCTTACCTAAGCAATGGAGTCCATAAAAATTATAAAGCACAAGATGGAAATCTATGGTAATGAGACACGAATTAGAACAAAAATCAAAAAAACCTAAGGCATCTATTACGGAAAAAAAATGACCTAGAAAACAGATTAGAGAAAGGTAATTTAAGAATTATCAGGCATTCCAAAAAACAGGACCCAATACATTCTCTGTGAAAACTGTCAAATTCTATTAGAATAAGAGAGAAAAGAATAATCAGAAAGAATCCACAGATCTTATCTTAAAACTTCAAAATACAAACTCCCCAAAATGTCACAGATAAAATCCAGATCTTCAAGGTAAAAGAAAAAATACTGTCAGCAACTAAAAAGAACTCAGATACCAAAAATACAGAATCAGGATCACACAAGAATTAGAAGCTATTACTATGAAGTGAAGATATTCCAAAAGGTAAAAAGACAAAGGCCTCCAGGGTTGTGGCAGAATCAGTAGAGAAGAGGTGAATTTAGCATTGTTACAAAGGTATTCAGTATGACTGTCTTCCAACTGTTTCTCAAACAATAATTGTTGCCATATTTTTTTCATCTTTGCTAGTTTGCATGGAATGAGATGAAACCCTATTATTGTTTTAAGTGGAATTTCTCACACTTTTCTACAGTTTTGGAAATTTGTTCATGTGGGCATTTATAGTTCGAAAACTCTTTATATCATGTGACCACTTAAGGTTGGGGAGACACAGAGACAGACAGACAGACAGACACACACGCACACACCCCATTTCCCTATAAATTTTAGATGACCTATAAATAATGTTTGAGATTTTTTCTTAACTATTTCCTTCCTAATTCTCTCTTAATTTTTTATGCAAAGTTCTTATATTTGATGAAGTTCAGTTTTCCATTATATTTGTTGTTCAGTCATTTTCAGTGGAGTCTGACTCTGTGACTCCATTTGGCATTGGCATTGGTTTTTCTGGCAAAGATACTGGAGTGGTTTGTGTAATGGTAATTTAAGGTTAACACTGGATGGGTGGGGAAGAGTGAAAGATCTCCCTCCCCTCCCCCCTCCCCGTATTAATAGGCCTCAATACCTTTGGTTAATTTCTGTTAAGGTCAGAGGGTCCTACCGTCCTGCTCTGAGAGGTGAGGTTTTGCTTTGGGGCTTATTTGTTGGGAGAAGGTGTGTGTGCCAGACTGGACTCTGGATAGCTGTTTTAAGAAAGCCAGCCCCCTTTCCCCTCAGGCTTTGAAAGCCTAGATGTCGGTGCTTCTCTCTCTGGTAACCATGCATGTATGTAATGGTCAGACAGACCTGACTGCCAATCCTTATTTCTGTTCGCACTTTCTCTGAAGTTCAAGGTGTTGACTTCTTCCCTGAACTAAGTGAATGATACATGTGCTTGAATGAAGTGATTGTGGACCCCTCCAAAGTGGCTTTCCTTTCAGAAAAGCACATCCAAGACCCTGTACAGCAGGCCCTCCTGTGTATGCCGGGGTCCTTGCTGTTACAGTTTGCCATGTCCTTCTCCAGCCCCTTTTACAGATGAGGAACTAAAGCAAACAGGATTAAGTGACTTGCCCAGGGTCACACAGTTAGTGAGTGTCTCATGAAGATGAGTCTTCCTGACTCCAGGCCCAGCACTCTTATCCACTGTATCACTTAGCTGCCCTTTCATTATATTATACTGCATTTTTTACCCCTGAGGATGATTTTTTCTTTAATCTTGTCATATACTTCAGAAGTTTTAAAAATAATAAATTATGAAAAGCAGAGTTGATAGGTCTAGTTTTGTACCTGCTGCAGGATTTCAAAGCAATATGTACATAATACTTAAGTATAATTCACAGTATCATTAGGTCCTTGAGGGAACTTTTAAGTCATAAAAATTTTTATGCCTGCATGAAATATTTTTTATGATAGTGAAAGAACAAAGGAAACTGCAGTTTTCTTTATTTGAAGTTTATACATGATGTTTACCACGGAAAATTCAAAAGAAACTGAAGTTTTCATATATTTAGGGTCACTTCCATTGCAAATAGGTTCAAAGGAGAAAGAGCGATCATTTTTCAAATGGTAAATTTAGTTCTGCCAAACAGGTGCTCAGTAAAAGCACATTAATATTTTTCTTCCAACTTGTTATATTGAAAAGAATGTGGAGAAGAGAAAAAAGAAATCCCTTATGTGCAATTATAAATTAGTTCTTTAAAGAGACCAAACAAATTCAATTTAGAAACACGTCACTTGTTCCATGAGTCTGACAGAAAGGTTTTGTGGGCAATATTTTACATTCAGATGCTGAGGTAAATAAAGGAAAGAGGTTAAGATAATATTATTCCCACTGATTAAAGCAAGTCATTAGGCAAAATTCCAGATTAAAATGAAGGTTACAGATATAACAGAGTAGATATTGTGTCAAAGAATTGCCAACTAAAAAGTTAAGAGGATTTAAAGTTCAGTTTTAGGACTTACTCAAATATACTTATCAGCACGCTAATTACATTCTAACAAAGTAAAGCAGTGGCACTGATATTCTGCTCAACTGACTTTAAAATGTATAATATGTGTCCTCTTCTCAAAACCATAATTTCTTAAGTGTAAGTGCTGAATGTAAACATGGAGGATTTTATTTTAATGGTCAGTAGGCCCCAAGTTCTTTTCCTCTCAATTAAAAAATATGTGAGTGAATTCCTCTGCTCCATGAATATTTTGTCACCCATCACCAGAACAGTTCATGTAGGACATCTGCTTCCATTTCGTGCAACTATCTCACTCTTTAGAAATTCTTTTCCCACTTTTACAAAATAAAATGTTCGTTGTTCACTTACTATGTGACATATTGTTCCCCTCCTTAAAAATTTTATAACTCTAAGACTAGTTTAATGAACTCTGAAACTTAACTATTTTTTTCCATGAATCAGCCTAGGTCAGCTCATTGGCAGCCCCTTCAGGATTCAAGCTCCTTATCACGTACCAGTCCTCCCAAACCAGGAGATCTAGTTTTTTTTTTTTCTATAAAACCAATAAACTTCGGCTTCTCTATTATAAAAGTGATTGCAATCTAGGCAACCTGAACAGAGACTATGGAAAGTGATGGAAGGCAAGGCCAATTTGAGTATGCTAAATCCAAGGGCAGTCTCTGCAGATAATCATTGCTAACACCCCTCTTCCTGCTTGAAGATCAATGACCCTCAGGTCATTGTCATACTAGCAACTGAGACCCAGTTGTACTTTCTGCCCTAAAGCCTTCTCCCTGTTGTGTTCCTGCTACCAAATGTTATGTTGTGGGCATTGAGCCCCCTTTTGCAAGAGTCAAAAAGTGCCATAAAAAAAAGAGTTACTTATGCTATACATTGCTGGTTTAATTATTTTGTAAAACTCATCCTACAAGTGATGTTAAGCACTGGGACAAGTGCTTCCAATCAGCTTCTGATTCAAAAACTCATAAGGTTTTATTCATGCTGTCCCTTAATCTTCTCCATCAATCTTTGAGATATTTTAAAGGGATTTCCTATAAAGGCGCAGAAGGTGTACAATGATGGTAGGTGCTTAAGCTAGATAGTAACAAGATGAAAATGCTAACAGTCCACAGTTGAAAAAAGGTTTATACCTAGTCTTCTAAAAACTATATGAGCAATTTACCATTATGCTTATTATATCTTCCTTAAGACCCTGATATTTCCTCATTTTTATTACATGGTTATAAATTTGCTGGCCAGAGTTACCCTTTAGGATCTGGAACCCTCAGCAATCAATTTCTTTTTTATTCCACATTATAGCATATGGGTATTTGGGTCTAAGCAAGGACCTCCCTCAACTCTGCCTTCCACTTGGGTCAGATGGATCATACCCCACATTCAACCCACTAACCATACCTTGGACAACGCTATCCTTCAGCTCCTCAGTACGTAGTAATAATTATTCCCTATTTTGTACTAGGTGGGTTTTAAGTCCTTCAAAATCACCATGTCAACTTGAAAATAATTTTAAATTTAATATAACTTGTGGAGTATTTCACATGGGTGGGGAGTGAAAGAACAGATTGGGAGAATACAATGTGGAATGTAAATAAATTCATCTTATCTTTTTCATAGTTAAATCCTGTTTAAAAAGGAATGATCCACTTTTAAGTTTGAATTAATGTTCTACATCTCAATCTCTGCAAAATCTATATATTAAAATGTAATCATATTCCAGTGGAATTAATATCATAAAACAGCTGTTATATTTTTTATTTACCTTAGGACAAATGGTACTTCATGGTTAATGAAAGTGAGAAGTGGTAGCAATGGAATACACATAACTTTTGTGGTTAAAGAAAAGTTTCAAAATGTTTATTTTTATGTCTCCCACATAAAACTAATACCCAACATTCAAAAGTAAAGAAAAAACACTACTGTTTTAAAAAATTATTTACTTTTTTCAGAACTTAACAAAATAAAACAAGCATTCCATAGCATACAATAGAAAAAAAAAAAGATGATTGCACATTTAACTGCAAATCCATTATGTACAACTTGCCATTTCCTTTAAATACATAATAAATGTTATTTATTATATATTTTATATTAATATGATATATAATTTAATGTATATATAAAATATGTTTCATATAAATATGTATATATAATTTAAATATATAATTAATAAATTTAATAAGGTTATCATGTAGCTCCCCTCCTTTTTTTGCCCTACAGATGGCTATCATCAGACACAAATCTTTGTGTGTGCATGTGTGTGTATACATATATGTATGTAAAACTATTCTATACATACTTCTATTTATCATTTCTTTCTCTGGAGGCAGATATTATCTTCCTTCATATGTCTTTTATAATTAATTGGGTATTTATCATAGTCAAAATGACTTAGTGTAATGGTAATTTAAATGGGAAGATTTTTCCCATTCATTAACAGGCCCATGTGACCAGTTTAAATCACATGGAAGTTTAAGTCACATGTGGTCGAAGAGATTGCTGAGTAGGTGGAATAGGAAAGGTGGAGCAGAACTGGGAGGAAGTTGGTCAGGCTAGTCAGAGCTGAGAAGGACAAAGGCAAGAAGGCACAGCTAGGCTCTTGAGTGTTTATCTGTGGGAAGGTGGGGAGGGGAGGGCCTTGGGAATGGCTTTGTCCCCTGCAGTGATAATGTGTACTGACTTCTTGGCTACTATGACTGATCTGGCTTTCTGGTGTTTGAATAAATGTTTTTCTTCTGCTTTCTATATGGAGAATCTGTTATACTTGGCTACAGAGAACTACGTCACCACCAGTGCTATGAATATTGTCTTGGTGATACACTTAATCACTCAAAATTGTTCTGAGAACAATATTGCTTAACTGTATACAATGTTCTCTTGGTTCGGTTTATTTCACTCTTCATTATTTCATGCAAGTCTTTCCATGTTTTTATAAAAGCAATCTGCTCATCGTTTCTTATAGTGTTCCATCACAATCACACACCACAACGTGCTTAGCCATTCCCCAATTGATAAGTATCCCCATAATTTCTAGTTCTTTGCTACCACAAAGAGAGCTGTGATAAATATTTTAGAACTTATAGGTTCTTTTCTTTTTCCCCTAATCATCTATGGAAACAGATGTAGTAGTTTAAGAATAACTCTTTGGGCATAATTCTAGATTGCTCTCCAAAATTATCTCTCAATTCACAGTTCTACCAAGAGTGAATCAGAATCTCAAATTTTCCACATCGCTCCAACATTTGTTGCTTTTCCCTTCAATTCGATAGGTATAAATATCCCAAGGTTGTTTTAATTTTCATTTCTCTCATCAATAACAATTTACACAGAAAGAAATTTATCAAATCTATAAGAATATGAGGATAATGGGGATAGAGTCACAGCTTTAGTCAAGGACTGCAGTTCAGCCACTCAGTTGTGCCTGACTCTTCATGATCCTATGGACCACAGTATGCCAATACTGTTCATGGGGTTTTCCTGGCAAAGATACTAGAGTGGATTAGATTAAGGTAAACAGGTTAAGTGACCTGGTCAGAGTAGCACAGCTAGTAAGTATCTGAGGACACATTTGCACTCAGATCTTCCTGACTCTATCCCCAGCTCTCTGTCCACTGAGCCATCTAACTCAGTTTAACCTCTTACATACCCTGACATGCAGGTGCCATAGACAATTCTTTAAGACTCTAAGATTCAGAACAGTTTTACGAATCTAATTTTGTTGAATGGGTTTCCTTATAAAGAATTTCTTAGTGAAATGAAATCACATGTTCAGACCAAAAAAAAGTATATATTGCCATGCTTTGTTGTTAGAGTATAAGATCAGGGAGTTAAAGCTGTATGGGACATTAAATGCCATTTATTCTAATTCTTTCATTTTGCAGATGGGGAGATTGTAGTCGATGGAGGTTAAGTGACTTGCCCAAGGATAGGCTGCAAGCAACAAATTAGAAAGGAATGACAGGGGTGAGGAGACTGTTTGACAGGAACACTGACAGCAACAAGAAATGACAACAGCTAGTCTTATAAGCAAAGGATGAAGGCAATTCTAAGAGGAAGGCCACATGTCTTGAACTTTTTCCACTAAAGAACACCTTATTTAAGCTGAGATAAAGAAAATTAATTAAGAATTGAAAAGAAATTCTTCATCTCCTATGTTTAGGGACTCCTTTTCTACTTTTGTGATCTAAATAATTCTGTGTCAAACCCAATGAGAAGCAATAAAAATAAGAATAAAAAGACAAGTTTAAGAGAAGCAACATTTCAAATTTAACTTGAAAATGACTCAAGCTGGACCTTGTTTCAAGCAGATGTATGCAATATAGAGCAATACGTACCTCATACATAGATCACTATATTCAAACAACTATTCATAACAAAATTTGCAAGCAAAAAAAAAGTTTGTAAGCAGCCAGATTTCCATAAAGTCCTTGTACAAAAATTATGAACTTTTTTTGGGAGGGTGGGAGTGAAGTGGGAGGGAGGAAGGCATTCCAAATCTATGATTTAAATAGCTAGGGACTTTCTGATATGGAAATTTTACTAGTGCAGATCAAGTCAAATAAGTAACATTAAGTTATGCCTACTAAGTGCCAGGCATACAAAAAAAGGGAAAAAAAATAAGATAAAACAGTTCCTCCTTTCAAGGAGCTCACAGTCCAACCAGGGAGACAATATGCAAATAGTTATGTACAAACAAGATGTATAGAAGAAAAAGTGGAGACAGTTTCAGAGGGAAGATACTAAGATTAAAAAGGACTGGGAAAGTCTTTTTTGAGGAAGACTTGAAGGAAACCAAGGTGGGAGACAGAGATGAGAAGGGAAAGTGTTCTAGGCATGGGGAAAAACCAGTGAAAACCTAGGAATTAGAAGATGGAGTGTCATGTATGAGGAATAGCAAATAAGCTTAAGTGTCACTGGATAATATCATTAATGAAATGGAATAAGGTGTAAGAAATCTGAAATGATAAGGAGAAAAGTTGTGAAGGGCTTTAAAAGTCGAAAGACAGTTTTATATGTTTTTCTTGAGGGTAAAGGAAGCCACTGGACTTTATTGAATGGGGGATATATAGTTGGATATGTGCTTTAACAAACTTAATTTGACAGCTGAGTGGACGATGGTTGAAGTAGGAAGAGTCTTAAGGCCAGGAGACCAATCAGAAGGCTATTGCAACAGTCCAGCAGTCAAGTGATAAAGGGCTGCAGGACAGGACTTGACAACTGACATGATAATGGGGTGGAGAGTCAGAGGAAAGACAGGATAAGACCTAAGTTTCAAACCTAGAAAGGTTGTGGTATCCTCAATAATAAAAGGGAAATTAGAAAAAGGAGAATGTTTGGGGCAGGGAGGGAGATAATGAGTTGTACATGTTGAGTTTGATATTGGCCAGGGATATAACAGACTGAAGACCTGTGAGACTGAAGGTCAGGAGAGAGGTTGTCTCAACAAATAGATCTCAGACTCACTGTCACGGAGACAATCACTGCAAATCTGGAGCTGATGAGATAACCAAATGAAAATCGTATAAAAGGGAAATGAGAAGAAGATCTAAGACAATGCCTGGGGGACCTCCAAGCCAAGACCTGGATTTCTGAAAATCCAGGAGACAGAGAAGAAGCAAACAGATAGGTGGAGGAGAATCAGGAAAGAGTGGTGTCATAAAAACCTACAAAGAAGAGGAAAAGATCTACAGTATTGCAGAAAGGTCAAGAAGGAAAAGTATTGAGACAGGGATGAAGATTAGTAGCATTTACACCATTTCCTGTCTCAGTGTTGCCTGGGGCAATAAGAGGGTAAGTGACTTGCCAGTTACAGATTCAGTAGGTGTTAAGACCAAGTGCTTATACCTAGGTTGTGTATCCATTAAATTATGCTGCCTTTCTCACTGACTTTATTTAAAGAAAATTCCTTCAAGTCCTTACCCAGTGCCTATTTACTTTTAATTCAGGCACAGTTTTAACAAGTTTGGTCATCTGGTTTTCCAGACTACAAGCAGAAGGGAAGCAATAAATTAGACTGGAATTATGAGAGTGAAGAGAGTGCTACAGAGACAAGGACATTGATAAAAACAAGAAATGACAACAGCTAGTCTTCAAACAAAGGAGGGATAAAAGAAATGACAACAGCTAGTCTTCAAACAAAGGAGGGATAAAACTAACAGACAGAAAACAGAATCTGAAAAGCACTGGGTCTAGGGATAACTCAGTAAGGAACCAAACAGCTTACAAAATTAAACAGTACCTAGAAGCATTAGTGTTCTACAGCCAAGCACAATGAAATCATGGTCATTACCGTGAACATGAAAATTATTTATTATTCTTCTTCTTCACAATTATTATTGTGAAAATACAGAGAGGTATTTATTTTATAAAAACATATCCAAAATAATTAAAATAAAATGTAAAAACAATTTCGATGATTAAGAAAGCAAGCTTTGGTTAAGTTATCTGAAAAGCTGAGTTATGTAGAACAGTTCATTTCCTAGTTCAGCATGAATAAGGTATTACAGTATACGTAAACAGATCCCTGGCCATCCTATTTTGTATACTTATGGGACCTTGTTTTAGAGGAGCCCACTAATTTTGGAAGACCTCAAAACCCTCATTATTCCATGACTAATAGTAGCCTAACTTTTTTGTGTGTGTGATAGAAATACAAAAACAGTTCAAGTTTCTCAGAAGTACCTACTCCAGAAAAACAAAAACCTATATATACTATGTTTTTAAGGCCCAGAACTGAAGTGGCACTATTAGTAGTGGCAAGAGGTAGTAATTCACTCCCACAGTTGATTCCCATCCTTACCACCATCTAACCAAATAATGAATTCTTAATAAAATAACCCAATCGTTGCTACTTCAAAAAAGAATGTCAATAACTGCTCTGTGATCTGCCAGCTAGCATTCTGGTGCTGGCTGCCTGGAACCATTTCTATAAAAAGAGGGAAAGTAAATTGGCAAAGTGAGGAAACTGAGATCCTGGGGTGAAGGTGATTTGCTTGAAGTCACATAGCTACTTAGTGGCAGAACTGGTCTTCCAGAGGACAAAAATTGTCAAAAGCAGTTTTAGGAACTTCATCAAACTCTACATTCTGTCAAAGAATCATAAAACAAAAACAGCTTACTTTTCCTAGATAAAGTTTTTGCCCAAGTATGTTTCAGTTTAAAAACTATGTATATTTAAAAAAACTCAGGTCTCCCATAGGGATTTAGCACTTTCCTTTTCACAATCTATGGGACAGAATGATGTGAACAATGAATATGACAAAAGGTGGGAGAGGGGAAGAAGGGGCATTTCCTTTCTCTAATATGAATGCAAATATAATTTGATGAGATTCCATTTGTTCAATCAGTAATCAGTCACATTTGTCTGATCTGTATAGGAGATTTTTCATAAATGAACTCATATTTACTTATCATGTTTAATATTATATAAAGTATAACTGGCTGTTAGGAATGTTAGAGCTACATGGTTTCTCCCATTCATTTTAATTCTTCTATGCAACATGACTAACATGAAAATGTGTTTAATAAGAATATATGTGTAGAACCTGTTTAAGATTGCATGACATCCTGGGAAGGGAGGGGGAGAAAAATTTAAAACTTATAGAAGGGACTGTTGAAAACTGAAAACAAATTAATTATTAACAACAAAATAATTAGATCTATACTGCAGTTAAAGTCCAAAATGCCTACACTGCCTTTAAAACATACTTTTCATTGACTATTTAAGCCTCAAAAGAGAAAAAAAATGACAAATGTACTAATTTCTTGATCACTAATTTAAAAAAAAGGCAGCGAAAAGGTGTTATCAATAAACACGTACATCACATTAACAAAGAACATTATATGAAATGAAAAACTCCATAATGCAAATTCACCTTTTTGCAGATTTCTTCAAAGTTGATGTCATCGTCAAGGGCAGATCTAGTTACTTCATCAGGCTTTACATCCTGTGAAAGAATCATAAAACCAACAGCTTATTTTTTCTAGCTAAATTAAGTTTTTGTCATAAGTAGGGCTCAGTTTAAAACCTACCAGTATTTTGAAAACAAACAAAAACCCCTCCATACTCAAACCTCTGTGTTCTGTGTGTGAACAGACAGACCAGTATATAAATTACGGGGGTACTAAGGGAAACACATCTAAGATTCTTTAAATTTAGTTTTTCCAGTACAGTTAAATGACTAAATTTTTATGTTGTAATAAATCAAGAAACACCAACAACAATATCTACAAAACAAAATTACAGATAATCCAAAGGAAAATGGAGAGATACTTGGTGGGTAAGCTGCAGATTATCAAAAATGGCTTGCATTCAGAATCAGTGAAAAAGACATTATCAAGGAAAAGGAGGTTTTTCAGGTATTACCCATGAAATGTTAAAAAACATTTAAGAGAAGTTCCCTAACCCATTGGTCACATACTCAATGGAAAATTTATAGGAGGACGTGGATAAAATCCTATATCATAAGAAGACGTGGATGGATTAGAATCTGCACAAGGAGAAAAAATAATCATCCTGAGGACATTAGGGATCCAAGGAAATATCAAAGAAATAGATTTACAGAAATTTCATTTACCTACAACTTTTTGGGAAGATTATCTTGTCAATAAAAAGACATACTTTTAAAGAAAAGTTAAATTTACATGATTAGATAAAAATATTTGTTCTGTTTGAAAAATGACCTACAAAAATTTTTAAGCATTAAGTAACATTACCATGCACTTTTTTCATGCCTCCAGATTATTTTTTAATACGTAATATTTAAGAAAAGATTCATGAAAAGATTGGGCATCACATCCTTACCAAAAACTCTAGAATAAGTCTTCTGAATCTTTGGCAGTATTAAGTAAATATGAAAAGATTCTATGTGTATAGGAAATCAACACTGAGTTACAAAAAGTAAAACTATGGCGGGGAGAGGGAGAGAGGGACAGAGAAAGAGGGAGAGAGAGCATGAGCACAGTATTGCACAGTGAAATTTTTTTGGGAAATGAGGATTTCCTTACATAAAGGTGAATTTGCATGAAGTCAGAACTATCTGTAGTTCCCTTCTTTAAGATGCACCATGGAGGCACTATGAAGCCCTTCCCAATCCAGTCAAATGCTAGTGTCCTCCTTCCAAAACTTCCTAGTATTTAACTATTTTGTGTGTATAAATAAATAACATATGCATATGTATGTATACGCATATACAGACATACATATATCTTTATACTCATATACCTAGCACAGTGGTTAGAATATAGGAAGTGCTGAATATCTGTTGATAAATATTGTTTCCCAAGGTCACAAATTGCATAGCTGCAATAAAAACCAGATTCCATGTATCCAAATCTACTTTTCCCCATTAAATCACATTGCATCTTTTACAGATGAGAATATTGAAACTCAAAGAGTACACTTCAAAATCACACACACACTCCCTAATGGTTAATATACAACACACACACACACACACTCTTGTATATGTATGTGTGTATGTGCATATTTGCATACCTAGTTCATGGTAGTTAGGTCCAGAAGTCACACTCCTAGGAAAATGTTCCTATTGCTAATCCATACTGAGAGTTTGTTGATTAAAAAAATTTTTCTTTATAACCAGGCTATATATCCCTTTTCTTTCTATATTGTGCCTGCATTTTCTTGCATAATTGAATCCAACTGGGCTCAAGACACAAAACTGATAGAATTTTTTTTATTTTGGTAAATTCTTTAAAGGTTAAAAGAAATCCATATTAAAGGTAACGATAATCTTTGTAAACTTTTTAATGTATGCCCTTCGGAAGCTGAAAATTAACGTTAAAATTTTTAAAAGTTAAAATCAAAGAATTCTAGAATTGGCAAAAGATCAGGCATCATTTATTCCAACCCCTTCATTTTACAAATGAAGAAACAGAATCCTAGAGAAATTAAGGGACATATATCAAGCCCCATAGTTAGTGGTATGGCCAAGAGTACAACCCAAATCTCAATTCATAATCCATAGTTCTTTCTCTGATATATCATATTTTATCACTACATGATATAATTTATCAATGATAATTACTATAGTAGTGAACTCCTTTTAATTCAGTCACACCCTTTTATTAAATAACCAGATTCAGAAAGAACGATCCTGTCCCTCAACTACGGTATAATTAATTTGTTTGTCTACAAAACTACACTGACAGTATAAAGGAGCCAAACGAGCAATGGACTTAAAAGTCAGGAAATTTGGGTGTGAAATCAGGTTTTGCCACTTACGGACTGTCACAAGATCCTTTTAGGTTTTTGTTTCCTCAAAAGCAAAACAAGGGGGTGGGTCTTAAGAATTGATACTCAAGAAGTATAAAACTTCTAATATTCCATAATTCTACAAACAGTAATTCATTTAATTCCCTAAGGGTCTCTGTTTCAATTTTCTCAAACTATCAAGTATTAAACAATCTAACCACTGACTCTGTGTGTCAGGATCAAAGATTTTTTATGATGGAAAGCTCTGATATGTCATTTTTCAAGGAGGGCTTTGAATACTATTTGCAAGTTGTGTACATATTGACAGTTCAGATTCTAGGACTATAAAATAGGATTATTCTTGCTATTTAGTAAAATAATCAAAACAGTCCCAATAAAGTGGTTTTGTACTTTCCTAACTAACTATAATATGGATTTAGACTCATTCTAAGTGGTTGAGCCATAGGTTCCAAGGAATCATAAGGGGCCAAGAAAAATCTGGTTGCTTAGAATTTTCTTGGCTACAATGGCTGGAAAAGACATGAGAAATAGATTTTCTTGAAATGAAGAATCTGAAGTAGCAGTAACTCATGAGATAGCTATTGTGATCCAAAACTTTGTGATATATTCTGTACCCGGGAATCTCATTATGGTTTCTCTTCAGTAAGAGCAAAAATTCCATTTCTAAAAAAACTGGTCTACCAGATGGGACTTCAATAAAGTTGTTTTCTCATAAAAACGCCAAAGGATTTTCCAAATAAAAGATTATATGATTTCTTGAATCAATTTTTAAAATAGCTTATAATTTCATATTATATTTGTAGTTAAAATTTCGCAAGTTGAAGGTTGGGGTTCAAGTTTAAATTTTGCATTTGAATATAAAAATGGTATAAATGACTAAAGAATTGACATTCACATAATATTAAGGACTGTTGCACACAATTAAAGAGTTGTGCTGTTTTTTAAACCATTTACTGGATTTGAAACACAGATAAAAAAATTATAAGAGGAAAAGGCAAAGGCAAAGTAACTACATAATTCAGTCACACATGTTATCACATCATTTTTGTGTCAAAGAAGCATAATGAAATTTAAATTTATGTTGTATCAGCATATCTTTAATATCTACTAATGTCCTGTGTAATGTTCTGATGGACCCAGGAAGAACTAGGATCAGCCTAGCCAAACCAAGACAGAAGATCCTCACTTTTTAGACATAGCAACTCTACATGATTTTCTAATTAAGCCGTAGATAGGCTGCTCTCTCTGAAGTATTACTACATTACAACTGTGTAGCTGTTAGTGTAAACTACCTCCTGGCTTATAATATGAATTAAGGCAATAAAGATTTTGTTCTCCTCCTACAAGACACCTGAATATGTCTTGGCTTGGTATGTGGAATGTCAATGTCCACCAGCATAATGCAATGTACAAAGTAGATACTTAAAGTCTGTTTTGTTGAGTAAATCACTGAAATGAAATGCCATTTACAATGTGAGCCTTTCAATCTCCCAGAATAAAATTTTGATTACTTTATAATTCGATATTGTAATAAATTAAAACCCAAATATTTCACAAATATATTGAATGAAATTAACGTTTCAGATGAATAAACTGACAGTAAAAGGTTGATGGTATTTTTTTCAAATGCAGTTTTCTTTCTAAAAATGACATTTAATCAGGTAGTTTTAGAACCCTAATCTTTTTGTACACAAATTGTATGCTCAAAACACTTCTCACTTCAAGAATTACAAAGAAATTAAAAGATAAATTCTTAATGTCTAATAAGGTTTTTTATTGATAGCTAAATTTCATTCATAAGGTTCTCTTTCCTGTCTTCCAAATTCCTGCCAGTCCTAAAAAAACATCTTAGTGTAACCTTAATGGCTAGCATGGCAAATGGAACAATTTAAGTAGTCTTAATCATAATGCAGACATTTGCACTATTTTCCCATCCAAATGAAAGTGGGCAAGCAAGGAAGCAGTGGCAAATTCTGAAATCTGAATTTTTTTTAAAATTTATTTTGCTTTTAATTTATGGAATAAAACAAACACTGCCATAAAACAGTATAATACAAAAGACGAATGCATATGAAACTGCAAATCTATTATGTACAACTTGCTATTTCTTTTAAATATATAAAAGTTATCAAGCAAATTTCTCCCCCCCCCCCTGTTTTTTTCCCACCTCTCCCCCCATGGCTACCATTGCACACAAATAAGTGCATATATTTACACACACACACACGTGTAAAACCATTCTACAGAAATACTGTTATTGAGCAGTTCTTTCTCTGGATGCTGATAGTATCTTTCTTCACATGCCCTTTCTAGTTAATTTGGGTATTTACAATGGTCAAAATGATTTATTCTCTCAAACAATAGTGCTGTTACTGGATAGAATGTTCTCTTGGTTCCGAATTATGAAGCAGGGTCCTTTGTTCTGTTTTCATTAAATAAAAACAAATTTCTGAAGAAAAATGGCCATTAAATTGCAATGGTCAATACCAAATGATCTAGATATGTACATAATCAGCTTTACCCTCTCACAAACTTTACTACTACATCACCAATGGAGAGTGAGTATTATCCTGCTTACTGAACAAAATCCAACATGCCCATAATGAACTCATCACTCATACCTTCTCACATACTGATGCCAAATCTCCCCATTTCTGATGAGGATATTACCATTCTCCCAGTCATCCAGGCTTGTCACTTCTAAATAATCTCTAACTCCATCTTCTCTGTCACCCTGGTTTCCCAAATACCAAAAAACTTTCAAGCCATGTTGGTATGACTTAACATCTGTGTTCTGCTTTCCATTCATATGGTAGTTTGGCCTTTATCTCTGCTTACCTGGACAGTTAATAATAAAAATTAGTCTCCAGTCAAGGTCTCTACTGTCCCAGTCAACTTCTATACTGTTGACAAAATAAGCTTCCTAAGGCTCAACAAGTCTGACCACACCATTCTCCTGATCAAAAATCCTCAGAAGGACCTTACTGCCTACAGAAGAAAATGTAATGTGGCTCCAACCTATCCTTCTAAGCTTACTTTATATCATTCTCTTTTGCCCCTTCTATGATCTATCCAAAATGAACTGCTAGTTGTTCCCTAAAACTTGCCATTCCATCTGCCACTTTAGCCCAGTATATCCCCCAAGCCTGGAATGCAATCCCATCTCTGAATTTCATAATCTTTATTCTCCTTTCTGGTTTAACTCAAAAGCCATATCCTCTGGGAAACACTCCCTGATTCCCCCAGGGTAATGTTAATGTTCTTTTTTATTTCCCAAAGAAATTTTCCTAAAGCATTCTTGTTTTCCCTTTAATTTACCTTAAACTACATTTATTTATACACATAGTATATCCCTAGAGTATAATATAAACTTCTTGAGGGCAAAGAATAATTCATTTTGTATTCTTGATGTCTAGAACGTTGCCAAGCACAAAGAAGTTGTTTAATAATATTTTAAAACAGAACTGAATCTCAAATTTAAGGCTATCTTGTAATGAGAAAGGATTATGATTGGTTATATAGCTTTCTCAACAATTTAAATAGCAAGGTAATTGAAAGGTAAGTCAATATGTCAAGGATATCTGAATTTGTTATTATGAGAATTTCCTTCACTGAGGGAATTACAAATCTTTAACTTAGCAAATAAGCTTTAGAGCTGCCAGAGGATTTTTCTGAGAGTTTAGGTCACTTGACCACATTGCTAGCGTCAGAGGCAATATCTGGACCAATGTCTTTCTGATTTCAAGCTCAGTACTTCAGCTGCTTTGCATGTCTCCACTCTTAAAAAGAACCCTTAAAAATAAACAAAAAAGTAAAGCACTCAGACCCTAATTTCCACAAAATACTATTATGATGTTTTATGGTGGCATGGAGTTCATCTTGATTTTTAAAAAGCTATGATAGGCTTTACCATGGTGGCTATGGTAGTATTAAGTATAAATTGTGATGATCAACATAGCTAGGTATTGAAAAGTTCATTTCCAGTAAGTAATATATTCTTTTGTCCTGGCAACTGGAGTAGTAACACAATATTCACAGTGCCTACTGCAGTCATGAATATGCTGGTGTAATTTTGAATCACAAAATATGACAGACTCTCCACATGGAAGACAGAACCAAAACATTTCTTTAAACATCAGAAAGTCAAATCCATCATAGCAACGAGCAAGGGGTACCACCAAACACAAGCCTTCCCCCCTTCTAAGGCCTTCCCGCAAAGGAACACTCCAGAGCTGCCTATTTCCTCCCTCTCCCTTGGCGGTTGGACACTGTTGTGTCCAACTTCCTCTCAGCTCTGCTCCACCCTTCATACTCCACCCCTTTGGCAAGCTACTCTCACCACAGGCTCATGTGCCTCAGGCTTCCATGGGACTCAAGCAGGTCACATGAACCAATTAACAGATAGGAAAGAACTTTTTATTATGCACAAAAAAATACATTAACAATACAGCAACTCATGTAACAACAAATATAAAATGGCTTTGGTCCTATGTAGCTTCTTTCTACTTTTCTGAGTGAAAAGGAGGACAGAGAATCACAAACTATTTAGACTACTGATAAACTTAACAGTTGATACTCTGTAAGTGAACTTCTGCCACACCAGACATAATTCTAGAGGAACTGATGTTTAAAAATATTGACATTCTAGTTAAAAATGAAATCAGAAACAAAAGGAAGTGGCAGTCAAATGAAAAAATGACTCATGAGCCATCCTTGAAAAAACAAAGATGATGGGAGATGGTTTTATCATACAATTATCCCTTCCTCATCATGAAGTTAGGGGCCCAGCACCTCCTTGCCCTGAAAAATCCATGTAAAATATTTTAGTCCTCTCTTCATATCAGAGAAGTCTGAATTTCTTCTTTTTTATGGGCTGTTTATCATACCTGTTGTAAACTTTGGGTTGATATTATACAAAACTATACATATATTTTTGCATTTCTGAACTTTTTATGTGTCATCTACTGGCCTTCACATGTTGTTTGCACCTTGCACAAAACTCCCCCCAAAATTTCCATTTGATTTCTTAAGCTGACCCTTGATACTGAAATTGCAATGGGGAAAGTCACAATAAAAGGGATAAATGTATTTCCAAAGATTAAAAGAAAGACTATTTCTTGGGACACTTAGTCTTCTTTTGAGATAAGCACTTATAAAAAGACATGAAAGGATTTTTTTTAGCTTTTATATAGTATTTTATTTTTCCTCAGTTACATGTAAAAACAATTTTTAATATTTGTTTTTAAAACTCTGAGAGTTCTAACTTCTCTCCCTTCCTTTCTCACCACTCCTAGTGAGAAGGCAAGCAATTCAATGTAGGTTACACATGTACAGTCATACCAAATATATCCAGTGGTTATACTGTTAAAGAAAATACAGACAAAACCTCAATAAAAAGAAAAAGAAAAGAAAAAAGAGTATGCTGCAGTCTGTATTCAGATACCATCAGTTCTTTTTCTGGGGATGTATAGCATCTTTCATCCTCAATCCTTTGGAGTTGTCTTGGATCATCATATTGCTGAGAATAACTAAGTCATTCACAGTTGGTCATTTTATAATATTGTTGTTACTTTGTCCCCTTCACTTTGCATGAGCCCATGCAAGAAAAGCCATTAAAGTCAATTGTACCTCCTATGCTGATATCTGCTTCAGATGATAAAAAATGCTACAAATGCTAAATTACTTAATGACTTTAATGCAAAAGTGAGAAAAGGATAAATGATGAAAAATATACTAGAAAATATGGCCCAGGGAAAAGAAATGCAACAGTTCAAAGGCCCAACTTATGGACTACATAGAAATCTTAAGCCTATACACCTTGAATACTTTCTTTAAGAAGAAAATAAAAAATGAACCTTCCTTTCAAAAGTGAGAAACTGCAAATATAGAATTTTTATTTTATCTACCTATCTATCTATCTATATATTTATATATCTATAAACACTGTCAGACTCAGTTGCTGCATTGGTTATTTTGGTTCAACTTTTTCCTTTTTCTTTTCTCTATTTCAAGGATTGAATTACTGGGTAGAGTGAAGAGGGTTATTTTTGAAAATACAAATAAAATATGAAAACAAAGTGAAAAGAAATTAGCTACGGTTAGGACCAAAATGCATAAAAATGAAGTATATTTTCACAGAATCACAGAGTTTTAAGAGTTGGAAGAGGTCTTATTATTCATCTACAGTTCAGCATATACCCATATTTTTAACAACTGTTAAGACAGAAAGCACTTTAAGATTCCCAGGCCTAGAAGTCATCAGCACAGAAGTCAAACTGAAACTCAATTCCAGAAACTTGATGGAGAATTCTAACACTCAGGATGTGATGGGATCAAAGTAGAAGTGTGTAGGCTTAGCAATAAGGACCTATGTGAAAGCTGGAAATTTATCTACTGAAAATTCATCAGGGAAGCTATTATCAAACAACAAAGAACTGAAGATCTCAATCCCTGCAAGTATGACAGGCAGAGAAAATTCTGTAGTGACCTACAAACAATGTGAGACATTTACATTTTTAACACAGTAAAGTGATATGTTTTCTTAAAAGTACAAACTGGTCTTCCTTATGGAAGGAGAGCAAAAGGATTTGAATAATGCCACTTCAGTCTCTAGATTATTAGAGATAATGAAGTGGAAAAACAAACCAAAGAGATAAAGATTTCTTCAATGTGAAAACAAAGGAAAAGGAAAAAAGAGACCATAATCCATGTCAGGAATTCAGAGAATAAAAAATATAACTGAAAAGAGAAAGAGAGAAAGAGTATCAATGAACACTTAGAGGTAACAATCTGAGGATCATGCTAAAGAAGAGAATAGGACCCTATGAGAAGAAAGGCACTCCTTATCTTCCAACAAGAAAAGATGTTGAAGAGCCACAGGTACTGACACATGAGAGATAACTAAATAAAGGTCAAAGGAAGAAGAGACGAGGACGGTGGGTGAATCCCAGTTAGGGGTATTGTGGAAACAATCTGTCAAACAGAAAACAAACAAAAAAGGTTTTGTCAGTTGTCTTTCTTAGAATGTAACAGAATCATCCAAGTCTTTTCCAATTTTTTTCTTTTTAATTTTTAGTTTTTAACATTCACTTGCACAAGATTTTGAGTTTCAAATTTTCTCCCCATCTCTCCCCTCTGCCCACCCCAAGATAGCATGCATTCTGATTACCCCTCCCCAAATCCACACTCCCTTCTATCACTCCCTCCCTTCCCCTCTATTTTCCTGTAGGACAAGACAGATTTCTATACCCCACTGCCTATATGTCATATTTTGCAGTTTCATGTAAAAACCATTTTTTAACAATTGCTTTTAAAACTTTGAGTTCCAACTTCTCTCCCTTCCTCCCTCCCCACCTAACCCCATTGAGAAGGCAAGCAATTCAATATAGGTTACACATGTGTAGCCATGCAAAACACTTCCATAACAGTCATGTTGTGGAAGACTAACTCTATTTCCTTCCATCCTATCCTGCCCCCATTTATTCTATTCTTTCTTCTGACCAGATCTGTCCTCAAAAGTGTTTAATTACCCCCCTCCTCCCATCACCTCCACCTCCCATCACCCCCACCCTCTCTCCCTGCTTATCCACTTCCCCCCTACTTTTCTGTAGTGTAGGACAGATTTTCACACCAAATTCAGTGTGCATTCCCCCCTTAAGCCAAATCCGATGAGATTTCTCTTTTTCTCTTCTCCCACCTCCTCCCTTCTCCTCCACTGAAAAAGCTTTTCTCTTGCCCCTTTTATGGAAGAAAATTTATCCCATCCTATTTCTCCCTTTCTCCTCTTCCAATATTCTTCTCTCATTTCTTTGTTTTATTTTTTAGCTATCATTCCTTCATATTCAACTCACTTTGTTCTCTCTCTCTCTCTGTGTGTATATGTGTGTGTGTGTGTGTGTGTGTGTGTGTATTTAAAATCCCTCCAAATACCCTAATACTAGGAAAAGTTGCAAGAGTTACAAATATTATCTTTCCATGTAGGAATGTAAATAGTTCAACTTCACTAAGTCCCTTATGATTTCTCTTTTCTGTTTACCTTTTCATGCTTCTCTTGAACAAATTTTCTATTCAGCTCTGGTCTTTTCATCAAGAATGCTTGAAAGTCTTCTATTTCACTGAATGACCATTTTTTTCCCCTGAAGTATTATACTCAGTTTTGCTGGGTAGGGATTCTTGGTTTTAGTCCTAGCTCCTTTGACTTCTGGAATATCATATTCCAAGCCCTTTGGTCCATTAATGGAGAAGCTGCTACATCTTGTGCTATCCTAATTATATTTCCACAATACTCAGATGGTTTTTTTCTTTTTCTGACTGCTTGAAATATTTTCTTCTTGATTTTAGAGCTCTGGAATTTGGCTACAATATTCCTAGGAGTTTTCATCTTGGGATCTCTTTCAGGAGGCAATCGGTGGATTCTTTCAGTATCTATTTTGCCCTCTGGTTCCAGAATATCAGGGCAGTTTTCCCTGATAATTTCTTGAAAGATGATATCTAGGCTCTCTTTTTGATCATGGCTTTCAGGTAGTCCAATAATTTTTAAATTGTTTCTCCTGATTTATTTTCCTTTTTTTCCTTTTTTTTAAACTAATTTTATTTATTTTCAGTGTTCTACAATCACTCTGCTCTACCTTCCCCCTCCCTCACCAAGATGGCATACAGTTTTATATAAGTTCTACACATACATTCCTATTAAATACATTTTCACCAGTCATGCTGTATAGAAGAACTGAAATGAATGGGAGAAATCATATAACAAGCCAAAACGTAATACAAAAGAAAATGATCTGCTACATTCTGCGAATGAATTCCATAGTTCTTTCTCTGGATGTGGAAGGCATTTTGCCTTAAAAGACCATTGGAAATTTTTTTAAGTCCTTGCATTGCAATGAAGTTCCAAGTCTACCAGAAAAAAACTCTCGCACATCGTGGTTGTTGACGTGCACAAAGTTCTCCTGGTTCTGCTCCTTTCACTCAGCATCAGATCATATAAATCTTTCCAGGCCTCTCTGAAGTCTTCCTGTTCATCATTTCTTATAGTGCAATAGTATTCCATTACATTCATATACCATAATTTATTCAGCCATTCCCCAATTGATGGGCATCCCTTGATTTCCAGTTCTTGGCCACCACAAAGAGAGCTGCTATAAATATTTTTGTACAAGTAGGACTCTTTCCTATTTTTAAGATCTCTTGGAGGTACCGCCCTAGAAGCGATATAGCTGGGTCAAAGGGTATGCACATTTTTGTAGCCCTTTGGGCATAGTTCCAAATTGCTCTCCAGAATGGTTGGATCAGCTCACAGCTCCACCCACAATGAATTAGTGTTCCAACTCTCCCACAGCTTCTCCAACATTTATCATCCTCCTGTTCTGTCATGTTTGCCAATCTGATAGGTGCTGTGTGGTACCTCAGAGTTGTTTTGATTTGCATCTCTCTAATCAACAGTGATTTAAAGCATTTTTTCATATTTTTCTTGGAGGCTTTGGAAGTAAGAGCTCTGACTTTGTTGTAAAACAGTGACAAAGAAAACCAAGAGAACAACTATAAACTCCACCAATAATCCAAAACTGTGCAAAAACACTGTTGGAATCTTACGGAAGTGAAGAGTATAGATAAGCAGGGTTTAGGGGAAAGAGAAAAAAAAAACCAGCCCAGTCCTCTAGGGTCACAGCAACAACCAGGAGAGGTGACCCAAGACAGCCAGGGGAAGCACCTAGTTCTAAGAGATCCAAGGATCCCAAGGAGATCTCATCATCACCAATGACTATGCTATCTCTGCTAATCATAGTTGTGAAATTCTTTTCTGAGATCACAAACTCTAATTTTTCCATTCACCCCTTTCTCTCTTTGCCTTACTCCTCAAAAACCTTTTCACTGACCTCAACTCAATTTTCATTACTGGTGGGAGTTTACTAACCTTTAAATTCTCTATATGAATGAAATCACATTTCCTGTTACATACAAGAGTTATCTATTAAATTAATTCCTAAGGGTTGAATGGACTTTTAAGTGAGGAAAGGTTGCAAGCTCATCCAGTTCTTAACACCATCCAAGATGAGTGGTTATGCAAAGGCTACCTGACCTCCAGAGACAGGATACTTATGACTACCTGAGAAAACCCATTCTATTTTTGGACAAGTTGGCATAATGGATAAAGGGTTGGCCAAATATCCACAATGGATAGAGATGCTAGGAAGGAATAAAGGAAGGCAACAAACATTCAATAAGTACCTACTATGTGCCAGGCACAACGTAAGTTCTTTAGAGATATTATCTCATTTTTATTTTTACAACAATTCTATAAATTTTATGCTTTTTGTAATTCAGGAAAACTGAGAAGTCAGTGGTTAAAGTGATTTGCCAAGGATCACAGAGCTAATAAGTGTTTGGGGCCAGACTTAAACTAGGTCTTCCTGACTCCTGACCCAGTGACCTATCCACTGACTGAGTCAACTAGCTAGGAAGACCTGAGTTCAAGTTTTGCTTCTGACATATCCTGGCTGTGAGACCCTAGGCAAGTCACTAAATATTTCTGTACTCTAGACAATGAGTTAAGATTACGAATTGCTGAGAAGATGCAGAACTACATTCGAAGAGGGCATTTCTTCACCTGGGAGTTCCCTCTAATGCTGAAATTGCAGGTGCAGTTAATATCCCCTATCTAGGCAATACGAGATTCTTTTTTATGGTGAGGAAAGATGTCTCCCTAAAATTATACTCATTGGTCCTAGTTCTGACCTTTAAGGCTAAGAAGAATAAATTTAATCCTTATTCCAATATTATAGCCTTTAAAATAACTGAAGGCCACAATCATGTCCCCCTTAAGCTAGGCTAAGCCAACCTACGTTTTACTTAGTCCACTTAAAATATCTAAATTTTGCTTGGCACACAGAAACTATTCTCCTTTGCTACATTTGTAGACTGATTTAATATTTTAGGAGGTATGTAAGGTTAAGTGCCAGGAATTGCAATCTAAACAGAACATGCTAAACCAAAGAACTTCTCAAATCTTGGAATCTTGAGGAACCATTTAGATCAGGAGTTTTTTCTATCTTAGAGATTCCTAAATGACTAAATAAGCATACCTGAGATGTAAAGCTCTGGTCTCTGAATCAAAATTTAAATACATCTTTAAAAGGCATAGTTTTGTTAAAAATTTAAAAGAGGGTGAAACTGATAAATTATTTTATGCCTTTGACGCTCTGGGACAATAACTTAAGCACTGGAAGTAATAATTGTGGAGAATGAACAACCAAATCTGCTGCATTATTTGGCATTATTAAGAACATCAAATATGAAAACAAAATTTTATGTTATATGATTTTTTTTCCTGTAAATATACCTGATCATATATCCTGGGTCACTGGGATGTAAATTCTTCCTCCTTTACCCCCATCCTGTTTTCTTTATTTTTAAGAGAAATCTTCCCTGTCTCTGAAAAATTCAAACCATCTTAATGATTGCATTATAGAATTGAACTACAGAACTGAATTATAGGATGAACCATATGATCAAATCTAAAAAAAAAAATTAAATAGTCTGGTACTTGACATGCAAGAATTTGACCCAACCAAGACTATGTTCACATCCAATAACTTAAAGGGATAAGTTTCAACAATTTCATTGGTTTCAAAATGAAAGATCTGTACTTTAAGCCAGAAATAGAATTAACTGTAAAGAGCATACATGATCTAGCAATAGGCATCTATCTGAATTAGATTTCCACATGGTATAGAATAAATAAATAGGTGGGAACTGTTTAAGAGTAGTGAACTGTTTAAGAATAGGGAACTATAAAAAGGAGCTATAACAATGACAGAAGGTTCCACTTGACACTAACAGGTTATGTTGGACACAGTGTCAAAAAATGCAAAAGACACTTTTCTTGAAGTCTAATCACTAACAACAATCCAAGAATCCAACAAAGTGATTATCTTGGCAGTTAGCATCTATATATTCTATTTCAGAATACTGAAAAACATCCTTTTTGAATAACCAGACTAGGAAGGTCTAAATACCTCAGAAATAATGACAAAATAGCTACAAACTTCAGGAGTAATCATTAAAAATTTGATATAATAAATCCCCTAGGGTACCATATAACTCATTTTAGTTAGCACCTTTTCATGCGCTATAAATTTAACTTCTGAAATTTTCTCTTTATATACTTAAATATTAAATACAAACATTTCAATTGTACAAAAACAAGCTCTGTATATGAAACTGAACCTGTTGCAGTCTTTTTAAAATGTGTTATAAAGTTTCCATGGTAACAACAAAATTGTCCTATTTTTGTGTCTCCTGAGTTTTTTTGAGGTTTTACTCTATGTATTTTTAGTATCTGACTGTATCTCTTTACTACCCACTAACTGCCCCACCTGGGAACTAATAATTATCATCAAACAAATCAACATGCTGGATTGTCTGAAAATGTTTTATTCTGGACTTCTCTGCCAAGAAGTGGGATGCATGCTTCATCATTCATCTTCTAAAGTTATGGTCAGAATTCTGAGGTTAACTGGAATGTTCTCTCCAAGAATGATATCCAAGAGCAATAGTATTGATTTGATTATGGAGCCAAGAAAGACAAAAAGGAGTTGAGAGGTAGAGCAGAAACTGAGAATACTGTAAACAAAGTAGCCAGCAGAAAGGCCAAGGTAGAGAGCAAAAAGACACATAAATGAGGCATGGTCTTCAGCTGGCTAGCTAGAGTGAGGTAGCTGAGCTATATTCACTCATCAATAAAGAAAGTTCAAAAACAAGCACAGCTTAGCAACTTTTGATCAGAGCTGCAAATTAATTTCCAGAATGGCTGGACCAATGCCCCCCCAGCATGTCATTTTCCTCTCATTATCTTTCTCAATGCAACCTTAGATTGCTTTAACTTGTATTTTTCTAAATATTAGTCATTTAGTGGATTTTTTTCACATGGTTGTCAATAACTTAGATTTCTTCCTTATCCTTCAACCAGTTATCTACTGGAGAATAGCTCTGGATTTTATACACAGACACACGCACAGTAACAGTCTTCTATATCTAGCTAATGTAGATATAAGAACCTGATGAAAGATATATGACACAAGAATTCAAATCAAATGTTTCCCCCCCCAACAAATGTTTTCCTTCTTATAAGAATTGTTATTTTTGTTTATACAAGTTTTTCAATTTTCTATAAATGCAATTATCTGTTTTATCACTGCCTCCCTTGTATAGTTAAGAGTTTACTTCCAAACCATGGTTGTAGAAGGCAGCTATCCTGCTTTTCTTCTATTTTTTTTTTTTAAACCTTATAACCTTTAATATTCAAGTCACACGTCCATTTGGATTTTGTGTGGTATGTGGCATATATGCGGTTTAACAATAATTTCTGCCAAACTGCTTTCCAGTTTTTCCAACAATTCCTGTCAAATGGTGAATTCTTTCTAATATACTAGATTTGCTGGGTCAGGCCCAAGCTGCTTTATGGTATAATTTGAGGTCTGGAAGTGCTATTCGTCCTTCATTTCTATTTTTTTCATTATTTCCCTTGAGATTCTAGATCTTTTGTTCCTCCAAATGAGCTGTCATGATCTTGTCTAACTTTAAAATACAATATAAAACTACTCTTAATGATTTTATTGCTGCTTATTTACATCTTTTAAAATATGGTATAAACTAGCCAAAACTACTGAATATTCTTTATTTAAGGAGTATTTTGTAATTACTTGGGAAGATTTAGGTGAACTGACTGCAAAATGAAGTAAGCAGAAACAGGACAGCAATAAATATACACAGGCTGAAACAAATATAAATGGAAAGGAAAACAACAAAATAATAAAAACTGAACTCTGTACAATTATATTGACCAAGTTTGATTCCAAAATAGAAATAAAAGAATAGGTCTCCCTCCCTTCTTTGGAGGAAGCTTATGGGTGTGAAACATTACATATAATCTTGAACTTGGTTTATATGATGGCTATTTTTAGCCAACATTTTTTCCCTCTTATAAAAATTCATTGTTACATGGCTCTCTGGGAAAGCGAGAAATATACTGGGAAATGTAACTGAAGTAAAAAAAAGATATCAATAAAAACCAATCTAAAAAGAAACAGCAACTAAAATATTTGGTGAAAATGAAAAATATGGTTAAAGAAGAGTTCATGAGTTTAAGTGCCTAGGGAGAAATATATTCCCATTTAACCTACAATTAAGGTGACACCCCAGTTAAAGAAGTAATATTTTGCAAGACTAGAGACTCATTACTCTTACTGCTTTTCCCTAGGGTTTTTTGTCTCCCTGAATTTATTTTCAAAAAATATGTTGTAATGTTTGCCTCCTCTGAGGCACATTATTTCAGTAGTAATGGTTGTTTCCAAAACTTTTGAAAGTAGCAGTCAAAAAGTTTAGGGCTCCTGGTGCTTTCACAGCCGGTAGGAAATGTCCTGCCAAGCACTCCAGCTCAAATTTCCAACATTACAAAACTTTAAAAAACACAAACAAAAAAAAATTAAAAACAAAACTTTTTTAAAAAGCTCATATGACACCGTTTCCTTACCTCCCACTCTTAAATTCTGTTTACACATTCACAGGCCTTTGAACTAGGTTTATCTAGACTTAAGTAATTCCAGCTTCAGTTCCTTCATTCAAAAATTAGGTGTGTGGCATGACTCAGTTAGTAGTAATGGGATTTTCCTCATTGCCAACAAGTGAATTTAGCCTTTGTTTACTAGTGAGAAACACAGTAGGCTCAAAAAAAAAAAAAAACATGAAAATTTGAAGCATACTAATGAATTTAACTGCTGCAATGATTTTTGTTATTTTATCTTTAATAAGAGTTATGTCTTGAGGTTCTTATAGTTTATCGATGAAGACTATGTCATTTACATTATTATAAATGTGACTGTTTTTTTTTAAGAATTTGACTTAACCAAGTTTTGGACTAGGTTGAAGAAACTACATGCCAATAAGCAAAATGGAATTCCAGTGTGATGATCTGTTTCTGAATGCTGTTGCATGTGTAACTCTTCAAAACAGGGTATATGCTATCTTACAATATCAAAATGATTTCCTGTTTATAATTTTTAAAGTTCACAAGTTGAACAAAGAGAGCTATTAATCAGAGTGTTCTGTTCCCGGTGGCAGTGGCAAAATCTCCCTGTCATATGTGAAATGAACCTGGTGGGAGGGTATTGACTAAGATGACCCTTCAAAATGAGAAGCAAGCTTTCAGTTCTGACTTTTTTTCTTTAGGTATTCCTGTTAATCTACTTTATTCTCTAGAAAAGGCACGAAGCAACAACCTTATCAGTTCTTGAATCTGGTAATTTGTTCATCAAATAAAACAGCAGATTTTGAAACAGCAAAGACTTAAAATAACAATGAAAAGTGACAACTGATTGTGATGTAATAGGCAGAAAAAAACCATATAACATAGGAGTGAAGTCATATACAATGATAACTCCTGAAAGCATTATAAAATAGAACTAAGTAATAATAATGAAATATTCAAATACTCAATATTTGATTATATTCCATGCTTATTTCAGTATATAATAATAAATTATAAAAACACAAAAACATGATAGATAAGGATAGGAATGGGGACTGGACCTATAATTTCACTGGCACAGGGAACTTCCTGAAAGGGGAAACTCCCTTTTATCAATTCAGGTGGGAATCTTCATAAGTTTCAGTGAACCACTCAGAGAACTGAGAAGTCAAGTGACTTTTGCTATGACAGAGCAGATATGTGCCTGGTGAAACCTGAACCCAGATCTTATTGGTTCTGAGGATAGCTTTCTACTTATTCATTGTTACCAGCAGTTCTCTCTGAGGATGCCTGGGAATTGCTAAAACCCTTTCAGAGAGGGTCTGTGGGGTCAAAACTATTTTAAAAATGATACTAAGTAATTTTAATTTCTGATATGGAACATCCACATATGTATTTTAAAATCCACATTAACAAATACTCTTTGGGGGAATTCATAGTAACTTTTATGAGTCCAATGACCAAAAATTTGAGAAATTGCACTATGCCATCTTGCCTTGTGAAAACAACAACAAAAAAATATAATTAAGGATTAATTATATTCAGGACACTGTTTAAGTATTCAATACAAAAGATTCTCCTCAAAAAATTCTTTTAAAAGTATCATAATATATGCATAGCAATCTGGTATAAGCAGTAAAATTAGCTATTTTGCATGAGAAGCAAATACAGCTTTTATGTATTTATAGCAGCTTTGTATGAATCCAGTCATTTGACTTTGTTGAAGAACCTAGCACTGTTTCTCAAATGTCAATAAAACGGTTACTATCAGGGGTTTTGCAATGCCCTTTACTCATAATAAGTGAAGTTTTGTGGCTCAATGTCGAATTTCACTGACATTTCCATTTAATATATCTTCATGAAGAAAGTTTTAAAGTGGATCCTCTATGCTCACAGAATATGTAAAGGCACTGTTGGTGATTTATTTTGGTATTCACATAATAGTGACCTTTTATCATGAAAGAATTTATGCCTTATTGGCAAAATGACATCGTATTATACATGAACTAAGAAGAAAAAATACTGGAATGGAAAAACACAACATACTGTTATCTTCTATGAGATGTGTTATTGAAAGAACACCTAAAGCCCTTTGTCATTAAAAATTATTTGAGTATTTAGAACATGACTGCAGAGACGTCGGAGCTGCATCACTGTAAAATTGACTCCACTCCATTCGCTAGTATAACTCCCACTACCATCATGAGAAAACATTTCACTTTGTATTTAGTAAAAGAAGTTTGTTACTTTAAACTTAAATATTTCCCTTGTCCTATGCGCTCATTGCTAGATGATTAAAGGCCGAGCTATTTATAGCTGGACAGAGCCTTTGGTATCACCTATTCAGTTCCCTTACTTTATAGATGAGAAAAGAGGTAGAAACTTCTGGAACATTCATTCACCAGCAGGTAACTTGTGATGATGTTAGCCTCACAGTGGAGTGATGGCCTGCTGCCCATGGCAAGTCTCCATCTACCTTTGGCAGACAGGGGTTTAAAACGTCCCTGAATTCTTGTGGGGGCTGGAAAATTCTTTCAGTAGATCTGAGTCCCTTAACAGCAAGTATAAGTTAGGCACCACCTCCCTGGACTTTCATTCCTGTGCTCCCAGGGAGCTGTGGACATAAAGTAGCCTTCCTCCTACCCCCTAACCCCTTTTAAACAATACAACAATGACAGGACTCAGCAATATCAAAGCTGCTGAGAGTATTTAATCTTTATCTTCTCATCACCTTGAAATTGGGAAACTCATGTTTGTGATCAATCTCTTCATTAATTTCACATATAAAAATAATAAGGCATAAACTTTCCTTCCAGTATAATTTAGGGAAAAAAAAAAAACTCTCACCTTAGTCTTGAAAAAGAATCAGATAAATCTGAGCACCTAAAACAAATGAGCAAAAATTGATGACTTTGGCCTGGAGAGAAACTTCCCATGTCACAAGGCAAAGCAAACCTGATTTTCCAAGTTAATTTGCTAAAAAGAGAGAATTATTGGAGTAAAGGAAGGCTGAGGGGCATGGGGTCCTGGAAGATTTTGTACTGCCATGTTGGGCCAACAGATGAGCAGCATATTTTCATCACTTAGGGAACCATTCTGATATCCTGTCCATACCTGGGCTATAGTCAGTCATCTCTAATTTAGAACAATTCCTTCCTCTTTAAAAAACAAAAAAAACCAAAAACCTGTTAATCCAGGAGAGGAAGTCTTTTGCCACCAATGAATAACCATGTCTGTCCAGGCATCTTCCATTAATGGTGGCATGAAAGGCTTCAGCTTCCATTGCCATTTTTCTGGGGCTCTTTGGGAAAGGGTGAAGAAAGGAGACACCATCATCTATGGGGAGAATCATGTTCAAGATGACCCTTTCTTCAGATCCAGGTCTAAGTGTACGTCATGAAATCATTTGGATGTTGTAGAAAAGTTTTCTTTACACCTTGACAATATCACACACCCAAATCCAGCATAGTATCATTAGTGTGATTTTAAACAATGTGAAATTAGAAAAGATGCTAACTGCCATGTTTTCATTATATTTGCTTTGCTGTGAACAGCTAGAGAATCAATTTTTTCAAAGGTGATTAAGTCATATGTTTATATAGCATTTTGTTTGAGTATTTACTCTACTGCATCTGTAAATTGTTGCTATTAGTTCTTACAATAACGTTCCAGTCTACAAATTTTTAAGGTTCAAATACAGTTTCATTGCTTGCAAAAAAGTTATCATGGTACTATCAGTACTAAAAGATTCATAGGCTTCTAGAAAATTCACTTATCTAAAGTATAAAGTATTCCCCTATAATGCAGGATAATCAATAAGATGTTACTGTACTTAATAATTGATCTCCTCTATTGTTTTAAATAGAACTCAGGTTATTAAAAAATATAGATCTAAAAGATATGTTTTGTACACTTTGGATTTCAATAGAAAGATTAGGGCCACTTCGTAATTAGTCTGAATGTCAAAGAACAATGTTGTGGCAAAAAGAGATCTAGTTTAGTGATGTTAAACTCAAACAGAAATGGTAAACCCTGTGAGTCACATAGTGATGTTTTCAAATGTAGCATTATTTATGTTATATTACATTTTTATTCATTTTAATATTTCCCACTCACATTTTATTCTAGTGAGGGCTTCACTTGGGAGTGTTATGGGCCACATACAGCCCAGGATAAGTGTCTCAGGACCCCTAGAATACTAAATCACATATAAAAAGCAGGAAGGAAAAGACAGCTAAAAAAAAAACACAAACCACATACTAGTCAACTAAGATTGGCATGACTGAGAAAAATGCGATTTATTTTATATTCTAAATCTTTTATTTTACATATGAGAAAAGTAAGGCCTTAAAAATGAAGTGACTTGTCAAACATCAATACTAATGTAGGGATAGCCATTCATTAGTCTTGGTGAGTTGCCTAGAGCATTGCCCAAGGTCACACAAATAGTATTAGAGTTGTGACTTGAATCTAGGTCATCTGAGCTTGAAGGATGCATGACTAAGAAGCATGTCATGTCATCTTTTAAATTGTCAAGAATTGCAACCATTTTCTACAATTTGCTGACTACAATCAGCAATCACCCAAGGAGAATACTGGTATTAAAAACATGGGCTTTTATGGCAAATGGGTAGCTGGGGAATCATTTAAAGTACTATACATTTTCCCTTAGATTATTCAATTCCATCTCCTCCTTCTATTTATATGCTCCCAGCTCACTAACCAAGATAAATGTCCATCCAGTTTCATAACACTGTTTTTCCCCCGTTGGAGAAGGCTTTTTGAGATGGACCTGGTCCAAGGCTCTATGTAACGACAACAATGTCACCTGCAAACAGAAACACCTTTAGAACCTTTCCATAAATAGAGAATGTACTCTGCAGATAAAATCTTACACATGACATTGATGGACACCTCTGGAAAGTACACATCTCCCTATTCTACGCTTTGCCTGACATTATTAATGAGAACACAAACATAGTTAAGGTAGCCCTTCATCTTTCTCTCTCTACTACACCGGTTTGCGAGCATAAATCCAACGTCAGTGCCTCATGTCAGAAATCATCCAGTTACCAAATTTGTAAAGATATTTCTCCCTCAAACCTCACAGACAGCACTGCCTTATAAGAAAATTCCTTCTAATCTTGGAAGACCTGGTTATATGTACTGCATGTGACAGGCTAAGCTATTGAACCTTTCAGGGCTGTAAGGAACTCTAAGACTAAGTTACTGATGATGTGCACCAGTGGAAAAAGTTTACATAGTTTGAAGTCCACAGCAATAAAATTATAGGTATGGGCTCTTCCACCTCCAAAATTTGTACATGTAAGAGAGAAAAAAGAAAGAGTTATAAAAATATTTTCCTAATATAACCATACAATGAATATAATAATAGTTCTTCATGAATTAATAAGAATGAAGTTCTCTGATCCACTCTAGCCTGATGAGTCTTAAGTTTCATAGATTTTGATTCTCTGAAGTGATTCAGAAATGATATCACTTGGATAACATGATATAGGGATTAGATTTAATCTTTGGTGGCAACCAAGCTGCCAGCGACCCCAGTCAGTGATGAACTTCTAATCTTGGACCCCACAAAACATTCAGCTTGTATCATTTTTGCACCTTTAGAGTATTTTATAATTACTTGCGTACATTATATATGTGTGTACCATAACTAGGAAAAGAACAATGAAGACAATGACCACGTCTCATCTAATTTTGTCTTTTACTTAGCACAGTCCTCTGCACATAGTAAGCACTTGACCAGGCAAGTCATTTCAGAAGCTTGAATTTAATCGTTGATAAAATGACTCAATTCTAAAACTCGAAAAACTAAAAGTGCACAGGTTTTGCAGATTATATATTTCTCCAATAGCTGCAGAAACTTTCAAATAATTTCCTTTTAGAAATTATTATAGTACTTTGTACAGGTTGGTAACAACAATGACAAAGTCATAATAATTACAGGAAGACCTGAGTTCAAATCTGCCCTCAGACACTTAGTAGCTATGTGACCCTTGACATGTCATTCACACAATTTTGCCTCAGTTTCTTCATCTGCAAAATGAGCTGGAGAAGGAAATGGCAAACATACTCAACAGCTGTAAGGATCAATAGTTGCAAAGCACTTAGCACTTGCTTGGCTTAATATACACTTGTTTCTTTCCTTTCTTCTTTATTTTTAATAAAATTTCTTTTTACAAAAATGGAAATAAAATTTGGAAAAACACTTTTTTGATGGAAAAACTTAAATAAGTTTTACAGAGCAAACTACATGTTAAAGTTCTGGAATGCTTTTGAGATAATGAAATATTGATGTTGTGATGATCAAATCATACTGTTGCATTTCCAATGTCTGACTTATGTCAATTAAAAGATCTCTATAAACAGCAGACTGTGCTAAAGAACGTTAAGATTTTTCACGCTGCTGACATTTTTCTGGACCCATTCATTCTAGATGATTTCTAACATCAGTTCTAGGTCTAGTATTCTATAATCCAATGTGGTACAGTGGAAAGAACAGTGGCTTTGAAATCAGAGGAACTGCATTCAAATTCTGTGTCTGATAACATTTTTTAAAAAATGGTCTAAATCACAATTGATTAGAGAAATCCAAATAAAAATGACTCTTAGTTATTACCTCACACCTATCAGATTAGTTAACATGACAAAACAGGAAAATGATAAATGTTGGAGAAGATGTGGGAAAACTGGAACACTAATGCATCGTGGTTGGAGATGTGAACTGATTCAACCACTCTGGAGAGCAATTGGGAACTATGCCCAAAGAGCTATAAAACCGTGCATACCTTTGATCCAGCAGTATCACAACTAGGTCTGTATCCCAAAGAGATCATAAGAAAGGAAAAAGGATCCACATGTGCAAAAAACATTTATAGCAGCTCTTTTGGTGGTGGCAAAGAATTGAAAATTTGAGGGGATGCCCATCAACTGCGGAACGGCTGAATAAGTTGTGGTATTTGAATGTAATGGAATGCCATTGCTCTATAAGAAATGATGAGCAGGCAGATGACAGAAAACCTTGGGAAGACTTACATGAACTGATGCTGAATGAAGTGAGTAAAACCAGGAAGACATTGTACACAGTAATAGCAACATTATTCATCACTCAACAACAGCAACTTTGATAGTCTTACCTCTTTCTCAGCAACATAATGATCTAAGACAATTCCAAAACATTCATGATAGAAAATTCTATCCACATCCAAGGAAATAACAATGAAGACTGAGCACAGATTGAAGCATAATATGTTCTCTCTCTTTTTTCTTTCTTTTGTTTTTCCCTTTTGTTCTGATTCTTCTTTCACAACATGACTAATGTGGAAATATGTTTATTATGATTATACAGGTATCAATCACACTGCTTACTGTCTTGAGGGGAAGAAAAAAATTTGGACCTCAAAATCTTATAAAAGTGAATGTTGAAAACTATCTTTACAAGTAATTGGAAAAAAAATAAAATACTATTAAGTGGGGAAAACAAAGTTCTGCTTCTGATATTGACTACCTGTGTGAATTTGGGTAAGTCATGTAACCTCTCTGAGCCTTTCAAGAGAAGGATTCTAAGGTCCTTTCTAGGTCTAGATCCAGACTTTTGATCCTCTGATCTTAATACATGCTTATTGAGTGAATTTATAGAGAGAAGGGAGAAAAGAAAAGCCATACAAAGATGAACACAATTCAAGTACAACAATCAACAAGTATTTATTCAGCCAGTACTATGTACCTGTGCTTAGCACTAGGAATAACTACAAAGAAAGAAAGAATTCCTACCTGAAAGAAGTTTTTGTCCTGTGGGAGAAGATAACAAGTATATCTATCTATCACATAAATATAAAGTGATTAAATACAAATAAATGCAAAGTAGTTACATTTATTCACTTTATATGCAAAGTTCTTGTACAAGGTAGTTTAGAAAGGAGATCACTAGCAGTAGGGAGGGACCAGGAAAGGCTTCATGTGAAGACAGTGACCCAAGCTCTGTCTTAAAGGAAGAGAGGAACTCTATGAGGTCAGAGTAAAAAGGGGATACATTCTAGGTATGCCAAATTATAGACTGGAGATGGAGTATCATGTATGAAGAATACAGAGAAGTATTGGGAAATTCATAGGATTAAGAGTAAAATAAGCCAAAAAATGAAAACAATACAAAAGATCACTGCAACAATGTAAACATAAACAACACATCAGAAACTGAAAGGTACATAATTATAATTAACAAGACTGGCCCTGGGAACAGCCGGAAAATGCAGCTCCTTTTCTTCTTTGTAGAAGTAAAGGACTTTCGGTATGGAATATTGCACATACTTCCAGATATGACAGATATATTGGTTAGTTCTACTAAGTTACTCTTTCCTTTTAAATCTTTGCTCCAAGGGGATGCACAGGCTAAGTGAAGAGTTAGAAATTAATGTCACATAAAGACAGAAGTTAAAAAAAGAATTTACTTCCCTTTTAAAATCCTGCTTCCTTCTGACTTTTCCCATGCTATTTGAAACAACACTAACAATGGCTAAACAGTCACATTTACCAATTTTTCAGTATCTTGGGATATAACTTGTCTTGGCCTGCTGACTGAACTCAATGCAGGGAAGCAGAAGGCACTCTTCCTATCTCCCCACTTATCCTGGATTTTAACCCCTTATTTTTGTTCTGCCCTTTGTAGATAAAAAACATTCTCCTTAACAAAGAAGAGAGAAGCAAAATAAAAATTCAGCCACAATGCCTTCAGTCTCTCATTATCATTTTAACAATCCAGTAGAGCAGCAGTATTATCTTCTATTTGATCCTTCCCCTTTCCCCAAAAAACGCTTTAAAGACCCAGTGGTAGGAGTGATATCATAACCCCTCCCAGGCAAGTTAGGCTAGTTTTTCCTTAAAATGCATCAAGACATTCCTTCAGATTTGGCTGGCTCAGGGGACTTAAGACTGTTGAAGTCACTTCCTCATATCCTACAAAACAGTCTCAGGAGGCTCTAGAGGCTCGGCTAGTGGATCTCAATGGGTAACATGGGCAAAGGAGCATTGCAGAATCAACTTGAGGTACCCCTAATGCCTATCCTTGTTGCATATCCCTCTTGTCTTACAGCTAAATAAAGCTTGTTGTTGCAAATTGTTGAGTGACTTACAGGGTCTTATTTTGCTTACAACCTAAACTATTGGGGAACTGGCCTGAGTTGGGTCCAGCCCAGATCAGACCTGTTCTAATGCTGACTCAGCGCATTCTGATCTCTTAAGTTCCTGACATTTTTAAGGGACTGTGGAACAGTTTATTCATCTACACTTATGTCTTTTGAAATTACTTTTATTGTAAATTTAATCATCAACAAATATTTCAATATATGAAGAACAAAGTGAAACATAGGAAACTGTGAACTTGTTAAATATTTGTTTTTTAAAAAGTGTGTTAAACTTAACAAAACTGCCATTATCATTTCCTTTTGAACTGAAAAACAACATGTTTGTGAAATATAAGTTAGTGATAAGTTCCAGCACACTGGAAATATTTTCTCTAGACAACTCCTCTCTTCCCTAATTCTCAATCAGATGGTTTCATTTTGAGTCTTCCTCTTGTTCTTGAGATTTCCCTATTCCTACTATATTTCCCCTGTTGAATTTCAGTACACAGCATCCTTCATAATTCCTCTCTACATCCTTCAAAATCTGTCTCTCCAAATTCACAGTAAATTTCAGATGATGCCCAGTTTTTCTAGTATAAATTCTATTAATTTTCCTTTTCTATCACACATTCTAGAACAGTTTCCTCACCTGTGAGTTAGTTCTCTACTCCAATTAAATCACGAGTCTAGTCTCTATTTTCTCCCTAATATAAATTCTAAGATAAAGTGGGGAGTTTCCCTTATGGTTTAAAACAATTATAACAACTAGTACCTTCTTACCAGTCAGAACCAAATGCAGAATAAAAGTTCTCATTGTTCATTCTTTTACTTTTTTTTAAATTTTGTTTATTTATTTTTTAAATTTATTTATTTAACTTTTAACATTCATTTTCACAAAATTTTGGGTTCCAAATTTTCTTCTCATTTGTCCCGTCCCCCTACCCCAAAACACCAAGAATTCTAACTGCCCCTATCATCAATCTGCCCTCTCTCCTATCATCCCTTGTCCCCATCTTCTCTTTCTTCCTGTAGAGCCATATAACTTTCTATACCCCTTTATCTATATTTCTTATTTCCTAGTAGCAAGAACAGTACTCAACAGCTGTTCCTAAAACTTTGAGTTGCAACTCGTCTTCATCCCTCCCTCCCCACCCATTCCCTTTGGAAGGCAGGCAATTCAATATAGGATGTATGTGTGTAGTTTTGCAAATGACTTCCATAAGTCATGTTGTGTAAGACTAACTATATTGCCCTCCATCCTATCCTGCCCCCCATTGCTTCTACTCTCTATTTTTACCCTATCCCTCCCCAAGAGTGCTGACTTCAAATTGCTCCCTCCTCCCATTGCCCTCCCTTCCATCATCCCCCCCACCCTCTTATCCCCTTATCCCCCACTTTCCTGTATTGTAAGATAGGTTTTCATACCAAAATGAGTGTGCATTTTATTCCTTCCTTTAGTGGAATGTGATGAGAGTAAACTTCATGTTTTTCTCTCACCTCCTCTCTTTTTCCCTCCACTAAAAAGTCTTTTGCTTGCCTCTTTTATGAGAGATAATTTGCCCCATTCCATTTCTCCCTTTCTCCTCCCAATATATCTCTCTCACCCCTTAATTCCAGTTTTTTAAGATATGATCCCATCCTATTCAGTTCACTCTGTGCTCTCTGTTTCTGTGTGTGTGTGCTTGCGTGTGTGTAATCTCTCCCACTACCCACATACTGAAAAGTTTCAAGAGTTACAAATATTGTCTTTCCATGTAGGAATGTAAACAGTTCAACTTTAGTAAGTCCCTTATGACTTCTCTTTGTTGTTTACCTTTTCATGCTTCTCTTCATTCTTGTGTTTGAAAGTCAAATTTTCTTTTCAGCTCTGGTCTTTTCATCAAGAATGCTTGAAAGTCCTCCATTTCATTGAAACAACATTTTTTCCCCTGAAGTATTATACTCAGTTTTCCTGGGTAGGTGATTCTTGGTTTTAGTCCTAGTTCCTTTGACTTCTGGAATATCCTATTCCATGCCCTCCGATCCCCTAATGTAGAAGCTGCTAGATCTTGTGTTATCCTGATTGTATTTCCACAATACTTGAATTGTTTCTTTCTAGCTGCTTGCAATATTTTCTCCTTGACCAGGCCACAACGTTCCTAGGAGTTTCTTTTTTTGGATCTTTTTCAGATGGTGATTGGTGGATTCCTTGAACACTTATTTTGCCCTCTGGTTCTAGAATCTCAGGGCAGTTTTCCTTGATAATTTCATGAAAGATGATGTCTAGGCTCTTTTTTTGATCATGGCTTTCAGGTAATCCCATAATTTTTAAATTGTCTCTCCTGGATCTATTTTCCAGGTCAGCTGTTTTTCCAAGGAGATATTTCACATTATCTTCCATTTTTTCATTCTTTTGGTTTTGTTTTGTGATTTCTTGGTTTCTCATAAAGTCATTGGCCTCCATCTGTTCCATTCTAATTCTGAAAGAACTATTTTCTTCAGTGAGCTTTTGAACCTCCTTTTCCATTTGGCTAATTCTGCTTTTGAAAGCATTCTTTTCCTCACTGGCTTTTTGAACCTCTTTTGCCAATTGAGTTAGCCTATTTTTCAAGGTGTTATTTTCTTCAGCATTTTTTGGGTCTCCTTTAGCAAGGTGTTGACCTGCTTTTCATGCTTTTTTTGCATCTCTCTCATTTCTCTTCCCAGTTTTTCCTCCATCTCTCTAACTTGATTTTCAAAATCCTTTCTGAGCTCTTCCATGGCCTGAGCCCATTGGGTGGGCTGGGACACAGAATCCTTGATTTCTGTGTCTTTGCCTGATGGTAAGCATTGTTCTTCCTCATCAGAAAGAATGAGAGGAGATATATGTTCACCAAGAAAGTAACCTTCTATGGTCTTATTTTTTTTCCCTTTTCTGGGCATTTTCCCAGCCAGTGACTTGACTTCTGAGGTTCCTCTCCACCCCCACCTCGCCTCCAGATCTGCCCAGCCAGCCCTTGGGGTCTGAGATTCAAATGCTGCTTCCAAGCCTCAGGGCTTTGGGGGGGTGGGGCTGCTATTCAGTGTGAGATTAAGTTCAGGTGCTCAGGTTGGGGCAGGGCAGCCACACGGGGCTCAGTTCCCTCAGGGGGTTTATGCAGAGACCTTCAACAATGCATCTGAGCTCCTGCCTGCTTTGGGAGCCCCTGTCTGCTGCTGCCTCCACTGCGGCCTCCTGAGGGGGTCTGAGTTATGGGGAGACCCCACTCCCCTCTCAGCGAGCTGAAAAGACCCTTTCACTGACCTTTGGCCCCTGTGGGTGGAGGGACCTGCTTGGCCACTGGAGATTCTGTCCCTGAAGGCTGCTCGGATCTGCTCCTCTCGGCAGAGGCAGGGCTGGGCTCTGCTCTGGGTTTGGTGCTCGACAGACCTTTCGTGTCAGTTTTTCAGGTCTCTCTGGAACAGAAATCTCCTCTGCTCCATTGTTCTGTGGCTTCTGCTGCTCCCAAATTTGTTGGGAGTCCTTCTTTATAGGTATTTTATGGGCTGTGGCTTGGGAGCTAGCATATGTGTATCTTTCTAGTCTGCCATCTTGGCTCCTCTCCCCCATTCTTTTACTTTTTAAATGATAATAAATAAGGCAAATCAACTAGTTGCTTTGGAGGGGAGAGAGGAGAATGGGAATCTCCAGAAAATGTTTGGATAATTGAATTCTCCATTCCAAACTTGTGATCTATCACTTCTTTAATTCCTCATGTATTTTCTCTTTGTCTCCATGGATCTACAGTATTCTCAGACATTAATAATAATAACATGAATAAAGACACACAAACAAAGGTCTGTACTGCTGTACTCACAGAAACACCATTAGTCCCAAGCTTCAGGGAGTATATGATGCACACCAGAGATTTGTGACATGTCCAGTATTTTGTTATTGTTTATTAATTTCAATTATTCAACTCTGCATGACCCCATTTGGAATTTTCTTGGCAAAGATGCTGGAATGGTTTGCCATTTCCTTCTCCAGCTCATTTTACAGATGAAGAAACTGAGGCAAAATGGGTTAAGTGACTTGCCTAGGGTCACAGAGGTACTAAGTGTCTGAAGCCAGATTTGAATTTAGGTCTTCCTGCCTCCAGGCCCAGCACTCTACCCCCTGTGCTACCTACGTGCTTATACTTGCTGTCCAGTATTTACTCACTCAGAATACCACTTTCCCTTCTTTCTTGGAGAGAAATGACAACATCTTCCAACCGCACAGGCCCCTTAAAGAGTGGGACCCCTAATCAAATGAGAATTTACCACTGAAAACTATTAGAATCACCTGCCAGCCTGTTTTCCTCTCCTAACCCCTGTGATTAAAGAGCTAATAACGGACAAGCAGAAAAACATTTTCACCTGTTTCTACTTCCCAATTTCCAGTTTCCATTTACCTTAGCCTTATCAAGTCTCTACCCAGTGGGGCTGCTAAGTGGCACAGTGGAAGATTGAGATCAAATCTGGCCTTAGACACTAACTTTGTGACCCTGTGTAACTTAATTTCCTAATTGCCTCAATTTCCTAGTCTGTAATATGAGCTGGAGAAGGAAAAATTAATTTTCAGGGGTAAAGAGGTAGCATAATGTAATGGAACGGCAGCAAGATGGTGCACTGGATAGAGTGCTGGTCCTGGAGCCAGGAAGACTCATCTTCATGAGTTCAAATCCAGCCTCAGATACTTACTTACTGATCCACAACAAGAACAAACGACCTTGTTTTCTGTAACCTTTCTATTGTAAGCAAACTTTTTTTTTGCTCTCGATGTCTTTTTCATGCTCACTAAAACTTGGCTTCCCTGCCCTCCTGGACTGCTCTCTGGTCATCTCCTCTAGATGGGGCCAGCATGAAGTACAAGCTTGGTTTCTCACTGCTGCTTCCTGACTCTCAGACACCATTCCCAAATCATCTCTCCTCTGACGTTCATTCATCCCTCTATGTCATCTGGCTCAGATATTACTGAAGTTATTTACTGGCCCCCAGATCACTCATTCTGCTTTTCTTCATGATGAGACATCTGCCCTCACACTGGGAACTTCAATGGTCTCGTTTATGACCCCCTCACCAACCTTCCAATTCATAAATTCTCTCAACATCTAAGACCTGCACTTTCAGTTTACTGCACCTCTGCCACCCCCCAAAAAAGTCCTATCTTTTAAATCATCCTTTCACCTCTAACTGTGCTGCCACCAGTACCCAGAACATTAGAATTCCTCCCCCAGTTCACAACCTTTCCTTCATTCACCATTTCTTCTACCTTCTATTCTTTATTCTACTGAGGAGCAGCTACCAGGTATGTCAAACACCCACCACCAGCCTGGCCAATATACACCCTCAGACCCCAATAGAGAAAGTCTAAGACCATTTTAGGGGTCTTGGTCAATGCCCCAAAGCAATCACTAACAGGACTGAATAACTTGTACCCTCAATACAAGAACCCTGGTTGTGGCAACCCTCATCTCCCAATCCACTGATCCTACTTAAAACCCAACATTCACAACTATTATCCAGGAAAGTAACTCCTGTGGAGAGGGGGTCAACCATTCCCACCAAATGCCAACGAACTGCCACTCACAGGGCAGGTAAGCCAGCCTAGCTGAAGCAGCAAAGCACTGAGGTTGAGGGAAGAGGTAGCATGTACCAGGTAAGTATAACCACTACCACTTTGTCTACTATTTTCCCCTCAAACTAATGGAGACAGTCCAGGACCCTGAATCTAAGATCCTTGATAATAACAATATTTCTAGACAATGTTTCTTCCCCCTATCGAAGTGCAGACTAACAGCAGTTCCTCTTTAAGGGCTACAGCCAAAGTTACTGAAGATCCAGAAAAGAAACTATCAAAGTACTTGGCATTGTTAAACTGCTGAATATCTGAAACTTACATGATTTTATCACTGGGAATTACTTAAAAATAAAAAAAAATATATTACCATTTGCTTTGCCATTGAAACCAAAGATCATGAGAACTTTCCATCTGACTTGCAGTTAAATCCTTATACATGTGTTTTCTCCCCTATTAAAATATAAGTCTCTTGAGAGCAAGGCCTATCTCACTTTTCTATTTGTATGTCCAGCACTCAGTACAGTGTTTGACCTGAAGTGCTTACTAATGGTTTAAAATCTTTTTCATCCTTGCTACTGCCAGTCACTCAACTCCTTTGTGTTTTTCCAGTTAGTTAAACTAGGTTCAAAGCTACAACTTCTTGCCAAGAATATTGCAATAACTTTTGAATTGGTTATTCTGCTTCTAGTCTCTTACATCTCCACTTCTTCCTACACATAACTACCAAAGTGAATTTCCCCAGAGATCTGTATCATTCTTCTTTCTCAAACATATTCAGTGGCTCCCTATTGCCTTAACCTGGTATTTAAAGCTCTCCACAAACTAGTTCCCACCTGCCTTTTCGGCAAAATTTCACATCAATCATCTTTACATGTTATCTATTCTAGTCAAATGAATTTACAAGCTATTACCCATACACAGTATTCCATCACTTGTGTCCATGCTTTCCTAACGTGGGATTGTATTGATAATGCATTTTTGCTTATTGTTCATATAATTTTGCTTCTTAATGGAAAGATCTTTCCCATCCATTAAAAGGCCCATGTGACCTGTTTAAGTCACATGGAAGCCTGAGTCACATGAATCATCACATGAAACATGAGGGGGTGGAATAAGAAGGGTAGAACAGGAAGAGGCGGAGCTAAAGCAGAACTGAGAGGAAGTTAGTCAGAGAGCAATCAGAGCAGGGAAAGGCAGCAACTAGTGTGAGTGGTGAAACCCATTTGTGATTTGCTTAAGGGAGCTGGCTTGTGGGATGCCTAACAGAGGGAAGGCTGGGGGATGGTGTTGTCCTCTGCATTGTTACTGGGTACAGATTTCTTTGTTGCTATGATGGATTTGTTTTTTTGGTGTTAGGATTCAGCTTTCTGCTGTCTGAATAAATGTTTTGGTTCTGTCTTCCATGTGGAAAGTATGTTGAATTTCACAATTCAGAACTGTGTTGGCATATTCATGGCTGTGGTAGGTGCTGTGAACATCTCATTGGCGTTACCAAGATATATTCTCTTCTCAGTTTCTGGAAAAACTCAACTCAAATGACCCCTATGACACTCTAGATCTCCTAATTTAGGATTTAGATTCTTCAGTTGCTAGTATTCTCTCCCTTGTAAAATGACTGTATATTTCCCTATGTACATACTATATCCCTCCTACATCTTAAGACAAATGTAAGGTTCCTTAGGACAAGACACTTTTGTTTTTCCTTTGCATTAGGGGCCTATTGTTAAATTGAATAATATGGCTTCTGTTTCTGCCTTCAATATCTCTGCCTACTCGGCTAACCATGCTTTATTCCTTTCATTCCTAGATTCCATCATGTGAAAATATCTTAATATAAACTGATAATTCTACTGTCATTTACATTTTGTGTGCTTTCTGAAAAACAAATACTTTCAAGAAACACTTTCCAGTCACTTCTATTCTACAAAGTCTTAGTAATACTTATGATACCAAATTCACCTCCTTATATTAGAGAGCTTATAGATCACCACCCTTACTACTCAAACTTGGTTCAGCTGAGGCCACAGATGATTGTAGGCTCTTGAATTTGTCTATTATGAATTTAGGACAGTTCCACTATTATTCTTCCTCCTATGACATAGCTACTTGGCATGGCATCTAGCATAGTGGAAATACCTGGCCAATTTTCACCTTCTCTTTTCCTTTTCAGAGTAAAATAATTTTTTGAGGTAAAGGAGAAAATAGAGTTTTAGCAGAATCAGTATGTTTTCCCTGGAGGTGGTGACAATAACTGTCTCAGATTGGCGTGGAGAGGATGGACTGTCGTCAGTACTAATCTACTCACTGAAGTCCACTGTTAAACTTTCAGTACAAGCACTTCCACCTCAGAAATGAGCAATCACTACAAATCAAGGCTTGATTTATGTTTCATTGATTTGCTACACTTAAGAAAATGTTAACACGTTTAAAAGTGTGTGTGCCTGCATCTTCTCCTCCCCCAGTATTTACCAGCATAGCCCCGTATTGCTCTAGAAACAGTCTGAGCTCAGCAGGAATACAGAAGAATGCTCAGGGAATGAAGTCACCGCCACAGTGGAGGCTAAAAATAATCATTGGCATTTATGTAGTGCTTTAAGGTTTGCAAAACGCTTTACATTCAATTATCTAATTTGAACCCTCACGACATCCCAGAGTGGAGAGATGGGGAAGTTATGGTAAATACAAAATAGAAAATGTAGGATAGAAAAAAAAATGATTATTGGAGGGAGGGTGTGGGGGTGTGCTTTCCATTATAATAGATTAAATGGAAGGAGGGAGAAACAGGTTGCCAATATATGACTGCTTATACTAGTCATTTGTTATCTGCAGCAGAGGATGGGGAAATATATTGTTATGTTTGGAAGTACCAGCACACAGGTGATCAAATCTCAATGTAAAAGGGAATAATCCTTCCTCGCCAGATTGGAAGGACTAGAAAAATACACAAAGATTGGAGAAGCAGTAAGAAGCACATTCTAGGTCTTCATGCTTCTCTTAAAGCTAGTTCTTCCATCAGTTCTTTTTAACAAATAGTCCCATCAACTCATCCCTTTTTTCTTTTGGCATCAAAAGCTAAACTTTTAAAATCAAGTCTGATAAGCTCTTTCTTATAGTGGCAATTGGGAAAAGAGGCAAGCAAGACCGAAAAAGAAAACAGGGCAATATGAAAACTTGCTGGCAGTAACTTTAAAGAAAGTAAGATGCAAAAAGATTTCACCACCGTTTAAGTAATTTTGATATCCCCAATGTAGGAGGCCCTTACATCATTTCAAGGGGGGCAGTTAGGTTAGTCAAAATTTGACTAGGAAGTAGGGAATTCTTCATTCTCAGGTAAACTGCATAAAACCAAAAAATAAATAGATCATAACTTTGGAGAGAGAGACACCACTCATACACCATCCAGAAGTACCTTATTTACTAAAATTTTGCTCAGAATTGATAGTTACTGCTAACTAAGCTGGAGAAGAATCTTTTTTTCCATATTTTGGACTGTGAAGTTCCAGATGCTTTGATAGCAGGGCATTAAGGGATCTAGAAGAGATTTTCTACATATATGGAGGAACCTACATTCAATCATCACCCAAATATAAAACTGGAATGTAAAACTGTTGGGATTCTACAAGTAATTTCCAGTAGTATCAGAATATTTCATAAACCATTACATATCCAATATACTCAAGCTACAAGTGTTGGTTCAACTCAAAAGGACAACAATGGCAGGATTTTATATGTAATAAAGTCTGTGAAATTAGAACATTATGATTTTATGGTATCATAAAAATCAGTGCATTTTTCTTGTCCAGAAAACAAAGGACTTTGATTTCTAAAAATATCTTAAATCTCCTTTACAAGAAAGTCATAATGCAATAAAATACCCTACCATCACAGAAAGCAAGTACAGGATGGTATTCATGAGCAAGAAAATAAAAATGTGGCAATGTCTGAGCCAAGGAAAAACTTACCCTGGAAAGGAGAGATGAGTAGGAGTATTTCTCTAAATGTAATTGAAATGGTGAGCTTTCTACATTGTCTTATTTTTTTGTAATATTCTCACTTTTAGTACAAATTAGACTTAACTTTGAAAAAAGATTTTTCAGTTCAGAAAACTGTTCTTTGTGTTGATTTTCTTTCAAGAGAAAATCATTAATTTTCAAAATGACTATCTAGGGACCAGAACTCCATATTCACATTCAAGGACAGCACAGTAGGTTTGGTTCTCCATTGTGTTCTTGTTCAGCTTAATTCAATTTTCGAAAAGGTCTAAGAAAAAGGTGAAGGGAAGACAACCGAACTTGATTATAACAGGTAATATTATGACCAAAAGATATGGGATTCTGCCTGTAAAGAAGTGTAGGCTCCCAGGAAGCAGAAGAGGATTCTATAAAGTTCTTGACAAGCCTAGACAACAGGCACAACAAATTAAATGAAACTGTATGAGTAAATAAATAATATGAACATCTTAGAAACTTAAAATTATCACCAAACAACTTCTGAATACAGATTTACAAATACTGAAAATTCTCCATGTAAATGAAAATAGTTAACAGTTACACAGGAGAGAAAGTCTGTATTACTCATAATATTTTTCATTCCCAAGTCTGTCCATATTCAACATACTGCACTCTTTCCAAGTAAAATAAACATAGTAATTATATAGTATTTCAAAGCCTCTGAACAATTTAGGACAATGAAAAATGACTATCCAGTAGAAATTATAGGGATAATTTGGACAGGCAAGGCAATGTAATTTGGTTAGGGCTTTGGTTTCTTAAATACACACACACACAGAGACACTCTCACTCTTTCTCTCTCTCTCCCCCCTTTATTGTTACTCTCAGAGACCCTATTTTAATCTACTAAGATTAATGAGTAAAATGGCATATATAATAAAAACCAACAGGCCAATTAACACCAGGAAACATGTATTAAGTAATTTTACTTCAAAGGTTGTTGAAAGAAGTATTTCAATTTTGGGAATAACTATCAAGTACTGCCTTAATTAAAACAACAACAACAAAAACAACATACACCTCTTTCTCAATTAAGATATTTTATCTATTCTTTTGCAATTTTTAAAGATTTTATTCCATAGGTGTTTTACCACATCTTAGCCCCAAGTATCATCTACTGAAACCTTCCTTGTAACAAAAATGTTAAAGCAAAATCAACTGATACATATGATAACTATTTAGCTGTAGATTATATTGACAATTTTCCCAAACAACTAGCTATATATTTTTTCTTTAACTATTTTTCATTTCACAAAAATGAATCATGGAATAAAATTGAATATTGGGCTTGGAAAGAGGAAGACCTCAATTCAAATTCTGCCTCTAGCAAACCCTAAGCAAGTAACCTAATCTCTATGTGCCTGAGACTACCTCTGAGCTTTTATTAAATCAGAAATAGGCTGCCACCCTAGAGTAAATTCCCATATGGGGAATTCCACAAACGTATAGATAAAGAAGGAAACAATGTAGAGAAGATTTGATTATTTGTGAACAAAAGGAAAGAATTTTATGAATTCTCTTAATTTTCTACTCAACTTCAAACCCAGACCTTTGAAATGTAATGTTCATCCATGCATACAAAATATACCTTATAATTAAGATAAATGCTGCTACCAAATGTTGCTTTAAGTTTGTAATGAAAGTTTTCTAGACATTTGATGGTATGTTATTTAGAAAATGAGAGTTCTACAATTTAAGGAATGAAAGGAACTGAAAATTATGCCAGTAAAGAGTATGACTGAGGGGACAAGGGGTAGACAGGGTTCTTGTTAAGGCATTACAATGTCTATTGACTACAGAATTAAACTGAAAATACTGATGTCACCACACAAACATTTATTGAGTTGGTAACTAACAAAGTACGATGTTAAAAACCAGCATCATTATCAGAATTCCTAAATAACATGGTTACACCAATACTTGTACTTGTACTGATCATCATACAAGCTCATGGTATGAAACTCTTCTGCTAAACACGTATGTTAGTTCAGCAGGTCTACAACTCAACTATTCTTAACAATTTTGGAGATTTAGTGAAAAACATGGAAAAGTAAAAGCTTAAATGTTCTACATTTTCCTTAGACAAGCTGACCTATTCAGTATTTCAGGTAGGTCATTAAAAGAACCTAAGAAGTTTTCTGTATAATCAATACACATCATTACCTTCATGGCATGAATTTCCTCAAGTAGTCGTTGTGTTCGTCTTTGATTTTTTGATAATAAATCTTCAGTACCCCTACAGAAAACACGTCATTATGTATGTAACAAAATAAGCCATTCACAGCAGATGCACATATTTACTAAAATATTGAAAATTCTGTTAAAAGTACAACAAATCTCAAACACTAATGGAAAGATATAAATAAATGAGGAATAATTAATTGTTGGGATGACTACTGAAGAATTACAGAAGATTTAAATACTGTGATTCATATAACCACAGGCAGAGGGCCTACTTTCTCTGTTTCCATGTCCTTTGGTTTTTTCATGGAAGTATCCCTAATGAATTTTCTCACAAAAATATGAGCATTAAAAAAAAAACAAACCTTCTATTTGTATTCTGTAAATACTTTTAATAAACTTCTTTATTTGGTAAATAACAATTTATACATTATTGCACAAATATATGTAATCTCTCCTGTTTTTTGTTGTTGAGAATTTTTTCTCTTGTATTTCTGAAATACTTGTACTTGTTAAGCTACAATAAAATTTATGATTAAAAATAAGCATACTGAAGGATTTCTTTGAAGTGAAAGTACTCAGTATTGTTAAAAGACTACTAAACAGTATTAGGCTTAAGTGTCAGCTCTAATTTGCACAAGATCATAGGCAAATCAGCCTCTCAAAGACTCATTTTCCTCACAGATAAAATGGGTATAGCAAACTGCACACCCACCTCTCTTAGGGTTGTTATAAATAAAGTGCTCCGATACAACTTAAAAACTTTAGAAACACTAAACATCATTAGAGCACGATTCTTATGGGAGAAAAGATGCATAAATACTCAAAGAAAAGAACAGATATGTGATACAAGAAAAAAAGTAAGCCTAATATGGAAAGGTGCTATGAAAACAACAGTGTTTAAGGCAGAAAAAAATACTATAATCGTAATTTTCCCAAAAATTAGTGACAATGATAAAATGATATAACTTTTTAGTAAAATAATAAAAAAATAGCAGATCAAGTAAGATCCTACTTGTGCAAATTCTTTACAAACTATAACATATATAAATGTACAGGATTATTATTAAATGTTTTAAATTTCAAACTAAGTGGTAATCTGAATAAAAAATAAAACTACAGTTGATCTTCAACATTCATGCTCTGACTCTCAAGCACGACTTCAAGCATCTCCATGATTTTATTAATAACCTCATTTTCACTTTCGCTTTGGCAACCCAGCACATTCTTGGCTATGTGCAGTAGAGGCAGAATATCTAAGTATGATGTGGAGACCTCATAGTCTTCTGAGGTAATGGAGAAGTTGCTAGGGGTAAAACCTGGCTGCCTCTGTATGTTCCTCCCAAGTCAATCTGAAGTCAAACTCTTCAGTACTCAGAGGGGGTGAAGGAGGGAATGAACAGGGTATATAGCACAGGGTACTTAGGTAGTAGGGGGAAGGCATTGTCCCTTGGAAGGTCTTGGTAAGCACTGGCTCTACTCCCAGGACTGCTGGAGCCTTTAAAAGGGGCTGGAGATAGGGAAACACAGAACTGACCATGCTGGGATCCTGGCTGACTAGACTGAATGACTAAAATCCCAGCAACTTCTCCCTTGGTTTTCAGAGGGCAGCCAAGGTAGAGAGGTTTACAGTAATATAGTATATAGTTTAACACCCTCACAGTCCTGACACAGTGGAAGATTCAGGTTAAAAAATGTTTTAAATTTAAGAATGTTATTTGCTGCACAGTACTCATGGTATTATATATTTCACGTGTTATAAAAACTGAATACTGTCTGAAATCAATTTTTTTTAAAGTGGGATGTTAGCACAAAAGGTCACAGAATTCTTAGGGAATTACTAGTGAGATAAAATGTTTCGCATGTTACCAATTTTATTTTGTGTATGGCATTTTATGGGTTATTTCAAGGTTACTGTGTTGGGAAAAGTGTATATTATCAGCATTTATATTTTGTTATAAAGAATTTTATGCATAAAAGCATATTTTCAGCAAGATTATAGTTTTTGGCAGTTGTGGGAAACTAACCCCCTACTTCTCATAGGTTCAATGTAACAACATTTATTTTTGACTTTCAGGGCCATTTCTATAAATGTTGCCTGACTTTTACCAGGGGTAGGGAACCTGCAGCCTCGAGGTCACATGTGGCAATCTAAGTCCTCAAGTGCAGCCCTTTGACTGAATGCAAACATCATAGAATATTTGGTCAAAGGGTTGCATCTGAGGACCTAGAGGGCCACATGTTCCCCACCTCTGGACTATATCAAAGTAAACAACTGATTCATAGTACCAGAACTTTAAAACTACAATCAATATCATAGTCACCTAGTATAAAAGGAAATTTTTTGTTCAAAAACAACAAATTACAAATAGCTAGCCAAGAAAAAAGTTTCTATTTCTATTATATAGGGAACATAATACTTATAATCGCTTAAAGGAAAACTGGAAAATTTTGACTAGAAGAATTCACAAAGAAATTATTAGTTTGGTCCCAAACCCAAGAGAATAGGTTCATGAAACTCAATTACAGCAACAATTATGTTCCCTATAGAAGTTAGCAGCTGGAATTCTTATTGAGGGTCTAACCCCCTAGCAGAGTAAATAATGGTTAAAGATAATTCTTCATTTGTGTCTAGGTAGTACATGATTATTAATGAAAATCACTAACTTTTTTGACTTCAGTTTGGCGAGATGCCTGGTAAGCCTGCGAATAACCAAAACTCGAGTCCTCTTCACTTCTTTCCTCAACTTCACCACCTGGAAGAATGAAACCAAAATGGAAGACACAATTCAAGCACAAAGGCATACTTATTTTAAGCCCAAGTAAAATACGTAGTGTAACACATAAAAAAATACTTGAATGAATTAATAGGATGATAAAAATCAAGCTATTTCCATAAACATCAGTAAAGTATGAAACTAACAGCCTGAAAATGTGTCTGAGGTCTGCGAACAAACAGTTGCAAAAAAAGTGAAAACATTCCAAGCTAGTAATATTTCTATGTTTTTCTTAAAGACAGGTTACTCTGGAATCTTCTAAATGTCTTTTTCCTCATTTATTACTCTAAGCACAGTGAAATTACAAGTGATTTTCTTTTAACAAAATGAAATAAAAAACTCTAATTCAGTTAGATGGCTGAGATAAAATAAGGCAATACCTATAAAGTGCTTTTCAAACTTTTAAAGTGATTATTATTACTTTCTTCTATAATAAAACATCTCTACTGTGTTACTACATAAAATACCCCCTGTATTTGCTCCCCGAAATCAAAGAATCACAGAACTTCAGTGGTGGGCAGGACCTCAGAGGCTATCTACACAACCTACACACACTTCACACAAGAGTCCAGGAATGAGGTAATGAGGACATGCAGGAGGATAAAAGCATTGTATGTATGTATGGATAGGGGAAGAGGGTTGTGAGAGATGATATGAAGGTCAAATCTGCCTCAACAACAGATTTTACATGGGGAGTAAGAGAGTGGAGAGTTGAATGGCACCAAGATTTCAAGCCTAGGTGAATAGAGGGATGGTAGTGCCCATGAAACTAAAAGAGAGAGATAAAAGGGAAGAAGGGTTTCAGAGAAAGATAATGAGTTTACTTTGACTATACTGTGTACAAAATGTCTATGAGACATCTAGTTTGAGATGTCCAATGAGCAGCTGGCAATGGGAGATTGTGGAGGTCAACAGAAAGGTTAGGGTCAGACAGGGAGATCTGAAAATCATTAGTACAGAGATCATAATTGAATCCACTGAAGCAGATGAGATCAAATAACATGGTACAGAGGGAGAAGAGAAGAGGCCCAAGGCTCTTCTGGTAACTGGAAAAGGACACAGTACCCTCCCCAAAACTGAGAGACAAGAGAGAAGACGTGAAGGAGAAGAGTGTGGCTGCCGAGTACCAATGGGGCAGCTAGGTTAGCAGGGTGTCTGGCACAAAGTAAGTGCTACAGAAATGCTGGCTATGAGTATTATTGTAAAAGCTGCACAGAGGTCAAAAAGGATGAGGATTGAGAAGAAGTCATTTAGATTTGGCAATTAAGAGATTAGTAACTTTGGAAAAAGCAGTGGTTGAATGATGGGGTCAGAAGCCAGACTGTTCAGAGTTAAGAAAAGAGTTGAAAGGAAAGGAAGTGGAGGCACCTATTGTGGACAAACTTCTTAAGGAGCTTAGCCACAAAGGCAGGAGTGATATGGAGTAATACCTAACTTGGATGGATAGATCAAGTAGAAGGTTTTTGTTTTTTTTTAGTGAAAGTTTTTTGAAGGTAGAAATATATTTGTAGGCAATAGGGACACTGCCAGTAGAGAGGAAAGGAGAGAACAGGCATGACAAAGGGGGCAATCTGGAAAAGATGAGATGGAATGGGAACATTTGTGCTTGTAGAGGGGTTTGCCTTGGCAAGGAGAAGGGCTACATTTTCATGTGAGATGAGTAGAGGAAGAGAAAGTGATGGAAAGCTTTTGGGTGACGTGAGATAAAGAGGAGGGAAGAAGAGACAGCTCTTGGTGAAGAACCACAATTTTTTCAGTAAAATATGAAGTAAGGTTCTCAGTAGGGAAGATGGAAGAGATGGGAACCATGGGAGATTTGATGGAGGATGAAAAAGTGCGGAAATGCTGATGTGGAGAGTGGGGTAGTGAATTGATTAGGGAGGTGCAAACTGATTGCCCTGTAGCTAAGAGAGCAAACTTAAGGTTTATGTAAAATAAATCTGTAGTGGACTGCGTGTCAGCATGTGTCAAAAGACAATATAAGTAACTACTTACATGAAATTGAAAACTATCATACTAACAAAATCAATGCAAGTAGGACAAAGGAATCTCTTGATTAGGGGAAAAAAAATTCTTTGTGTTAATGCTCTGAAAAAAGGTCTATACAGAGTAATAAGACCAAAAGTAATTCCCCCAATTCATAACTGGCAAAAGGATATTAATAAACACTTCTCAAGTTCACTGCAAAGGAATAAGAATTCACTGTTTGACAAAAACTGATTGGAAAACTGGAAAATAGGGTGGCAGAATAGTTTATTTGTCAGATTTATGGAGAATGGAGGAATTTATGACCAAACAAGAGGTAGAGAACATTATGAAATACAAAATGGATAACTTTGATTACATTAAATTGAAAAGATTTTGCACAAACAAAGCCAATGCAACCAAGATTAGGAAGGAAGCAGGAAACTGGGGAAGAATTTTTACAATTAGTGTCTGTGATAAAGGCCTCATATCTAAAATATACAGAGAACAGAGTAAAATTTACAAGAAAACAAGTCATTCCCTAAGTGATAAATGGTCCAAGGATATGAACAGGCAGTTTTCAGAGGAAGAAATTAAAGTTATCTATAGTCATATAAAAAAAGCTCTAAATCACCATTGATTAGAGAGATGCAAAGCAAAACAACTCTGAGGTACCACATCACACCTATCAGATTGGCTAACATGACAAAACAGGAAGATGATAAATGTTGGAGAAGATGTGGGAGAGTTGGAACACTAATTCATTGTTGCAGGGGCTGTGAGATGATTCAACCATTTTGCAGAGCAATTTGGAACTATGCCCAAAGAGCTATGAAAATGTGTATACTCTTTGACCCAGCAATACCACCTCTAGGGCTGTATTCCACAGAGATCATAAAAATTGGAAAAGGACTCAAATGTACAAAAATATTTATAGCAGCTCTTTTTTGTGATGGGAAAAAAAGAGGGATGCCCATCAATTGGGAAATGGCTGGAGAAGTTGTGGTATATGAATGTAATGGAATATTACATGACCAACAGGCCAACATCAAAAAAACCTGTAAAGACATATGAACTGATGCTGAGTGAAGTGAGCAAAACCAGGAGAACACAGTAACAGCCATGGTGTATAAGCAATGCAAGGACCCAAAACATTTCCAAAGGTCTCATAATGCAAAATGCCATCTACATACAGAGAAAGAACTATGGAATTAGAATGCAGAATGAAGCAGACTATTTTCTCTTTTGTTATGTTTTGTTTTTCCCATGGTTTCTCCATTCACTTTAATTCTTCTGTGCAACACGATTAACATGAAAATGTGTTTAACAGAAATGTATGTGTAGAGCCCATATAAGATTGCCAGCTGGGGCGGAAGAGAAAGACACATATACTCTAGATCTTCCCCCACAGCCCATAAAATACCTGTAAAGAATGACTCTCAACAAATGCTAGAGCAGCAGAAGCCACAGAAGGACGGAATGCAGATTTCCACCCCAGGGTGACCTGGACAGCCTACGGGAAAGGTTTGTCGCACTGCATGCTGAGCAGAGCACAGCCCAGCCTTGGCGGAGGCACTAGGAAGAGCAGGACTAGAACAGGCCTCAGGGGTGAAATCCCCAGCAGCAGCATCAGTTCACAGATACCTCAACCCACAAACGCCAAAGCCAGCTTCAAAGGACAGTGAGAGGGGAGCAGGGTCCTCCCTTCACCCCAGCCCCAGGCAGGGGCAGCTGCAGTGGCGGTGGCCAAGGCAGGCAGCAGCCAGCATCCACTGTTGGAGCACTCAGCTTAAAGCTACTGGGGGAACTGGGCAGCTGAACTGAACCTCAGCCCTGTGTGGCAGCCCTATCCTCTTCCTAAAGCCCCTGAAGGAACTGAGCAAGTGATCTGAATCTCAGCCCTGAGCAAGGTCCTGGGGAAAGGAGGAGTGCTGGCTTGGCAGAGCTGGACACCCTTAAGGAATAACTCCTCTCCTTTGATTGAGCCACCTTGAAGGAACTGAGAATTTACAGGTCCCCAGAACATACCTTACTCTTGATAAAGGACCCAAAAGTCAAGTAATTGGTTGGGAAAATGCCCAAAAAAGGGAAAAAAATAAGTCTATAGAAGATTACTTTCCTGGTGAACTGGTATTTTCTCCCATCCTTTCAGACGAGGGAGAACAATGCTTACCATCAGGGGAAGACATAAAAGTCAAGGCTTTTGTATCCCAAACATCCAAAATACATTTGCAGTGGTCTCAGGCCATGGAAGAGATCAAAAAGGATTTTGAAAATCAAGAAAGAGAGGTGGAGGAAAAACTAGGAAGAGAAATGAGAGAGATGCAAGAAAATCACGAAAAGCAAGTCAACAACTTGCTAAAGGAAAACCAAAAGAATGCTGAAGAAAATAACACCTTGAAAAATAGGCTAACTCAATTGGCAAAAGACGTCCAAAAAGTCAATGAGGAGAAGAATGTTTTAAAAAGCAGAATTAGCCAAATGAAGAAAGCTCAAAAGCTCACTGAAAAATAGTTCTTTAAAAATCAGAATGGAAGTGGGGAGGAGCCAAGATGGCGGAGTAGAAAGACACACGTATGCTAGATCCAAACCCACAGCCCATAAATTACCTCTAAAGAAGAACTCCCAACAAATTCTAGAGCAGCAGAAGCCACAGAACAATGGAGCGGACGAGATTTCTGTTCCAGAGAGAAATGAAAAACTGACCCAAAAGGTCCATTGCACACCTGACCCGGAGCAAAGCGAAGCCCTCCCTTGGCCACCCAGCACGAAGACAAACAGATTCGAGCAGGCTTCAGGGACAGAACCTCCAGTGGCTGCGCAGGCCCCTCCAACCACAGGCGCCAGGGATGAGTGAGAGAGTCTTTCTGGGTGGCTGAGAGGGGAATGGGGTGTCCGCATAACTCAGGCCCCTTCGGGAGGCAGCAGGGGAGGCAGCAGCAGACAGGGGCTCCCAAAGCAGGCAGGAGCTCAGATGCATTGTTGAAGGTCTCCCCGTAAACCCCCTGAGGGAACTGAGCCCCGTGTGGCTGCCCTGCCCCAACCTGAGCACCTGAACTTAATCTCACACTGAATAGCAGCCCCACTCCGACGCAAAGCCCTGAGGCTGGGAAGCAGCATTTGAATCTCAGACCCCAAGCACTGGCTGGGCAGATCTGGAGGCGAGGTGCGTGTGGAAAGGAAGCCCAGAAGTCAAGTCACTGGCTGGGAAAATGACCAGAAAAGGGAAAAAAAAGAAGACCATAGAAGGTTACTTTCTTGGTGAACAGATATCTCCTTCCTTCCTTTCTGATGAGGAAGAACAATGCTTACCATCAGGGAAAGACATAGAAATCAAGGTTTCTGTATCCAAAAAATCCAAAATAAATATTCAGTGCGCTCAGGCCATGGAAGAGCTCAGAAAGGGTTTTGAAAATCAAGTTAGAGAGGTGGAGGAAAAACTGGGAAGAGAAATGAGAAAGATGCAAAAAAAGCATGAAAAGAAAGTCAACACCTTGCTAAAGGAGACCCAAAAAAATGCTGATGAAAATAACACCTTGAAAAATAGGCTAACTCAATCGGCAAAAGAGGTTCAAAAAGCCAATGAGGAGAAGAATGCTTTCAAATGCAGAATTAGCCAAATGGAAAAGGAGGTTCAAAAGCTCACTGAAGAAAATAGTTCTTTCAAAATTAGAATGGAACAGATGGAGGCCAATGACTTTATGAGAAACCAAGAAATCACAAAACAAAACCAAAAGAATGAAAAAATGGAAGATAATGTGAAATACCTCATTGGAAAAACAGCTGACCTGGAAAATAGATCCAGGAGAGACAATTTAAAAATTATGGGACTATCTGAAAGCCATGATCAAAAAGAGAGCCTAGACATCATCTTTCATGGAAAGGAAAACTGCCCTGAGATTCTAGAACCAGAGGGCAAAATAAGTGTTCAAGAAATCCACCAATCACCACCTGAAAGAGATCCAAAAACAGAAACTCCTAGGAACATTGTGGCCAAATTCCAGAGTTCCTTGGTCAAGGAGAAAATATTGCAAGCAGCTAGAAAGAAACAATTCAAGTATTGTGGAAATACAATCAGGATAACACAAGATCTAGCAGCTTCTACATTAGGGGATCGGAGGGCATGGAATAGGATATTCCAGAAGTCAAAGGAACTAGGACTAAAACCAAGAATCACCTACCCAGCAAAACTGAGTATAATACTTCAGGGGAAAAAATGGTCTTTCAATGAAACAGAGGACTTTCAAGCATTCTTGATGAAAAGACCAGAGCTGAAAAGAAAATTTGACTTTCAAACACAAGAATGAAGAGAAGCATGAAAAGGTAAACAGCAAAGAGAGGTCATAAGGGACTTACTAAAGTTGAACTGTTTACATTCCTACATGGAAAGGCAATATTTATAACTCTTGAAACTTTTCAGTATCTGGGTAGTGGGTAGGATTACACACACACACACACACACACACACACACACACAGAGCACAAGGGTGAACTGAATAGCATGGGATCACATCTTAAAAAACTGGAATTAAGGGATGAGAGAGAAATATATTGGGAGAAGAAAGGGAGAAATGGAATGAGGCAAATTATCTCTCATAAAAGACGCAAGCAAAAGACTTTTTAGTGGAGGGAAAAAGAGGGGAGATGAGAGAAAAACATGAAGTTTACTCTCATCACATTCCACTAAAGGAAAGAATAAAATGCACACTCATTTTGGTATGAAAACCTATCTTACAATACAGGAAAGTGGGGGATAAGGGGATAAGCAGGGTGAAGGGGATGAGGGAAGGGAGGGCAATGGGAGGAGGGAGAAATTTGAAGTCAGCACTCTTGGGGAGGGATAGGGTAAAAATAGAGAGTAGAAGCAATGGGGGGCAGGATAGGATGGAGGGCAATATAGTTAGTCTTACACAACACAACTATTATGAAGTCATTTGCAAAACTACACAGATATGTCCTATATTGAATTGCCTGCCTTCCAAAGGGAATGGGTGGGGAGGGAGGGATGAAGAAAAGTTGGAACTCAAAGTTTTAGGAACAACTGTTGAGTATTGTTCTTGCAAACAACTAGGAAATAAGAAATACAGGTAAAGGGGTATAGAAAGTTATCTGGCCCTACAGGACAAAAGAGAAGATGGGGACAAGGGAAGGGAGGGATGATAGAAAAGAGGGCAGATTGGTGATAGGGGCAATTAGAATGCTCGGTGTTTTGGGGTGGGTGGAGGGGACAAATGGGGAGAAAATTTGGAACCCAAAATTTTGTAAAAATGAATGTTAAAAGTTAAGTAAATAAATTAATTTAAAAAAATCAGAATGGAACAGATGGAAGCTAATGACTTTACGAGAAACCAAGAAATTACAAAATAAAACCAAAAGAATGAAAAAATGGAAGATAATGTGAAATATCTCATTGGAAAAACAACTGACCTGGAAAATAGATCCAGGAAAGACAATTTTAAAATTACTGAACTACCTGAAACCCATGATCAAAAAAAGAGCCTAGACATCATCTTTCATGGAATTATCAAGGAAAACTGCCCTGACATTCTAGAGCCAGAGGGCAAAATAAATATTGAAAGAATTTACCAATCACCTCCTGAAAGAGAGGCAAAAAGAGAAACTCCTAGGAATGTTGCAGCCTAATTACAGAGTTCCCAGGTCAAGGAGAAAATATTGCAAGCAGCTAGAAAGAAACAATTAGAGTATTGTGGAAATACAATCAGGATTACACAAGATCTAGTATCTTCTACATTAAGGGATCAAAAGGCATGGAATATGATATTCCAGAAGTCAAAGAAACTAGGATTAAAACCAAGAATCACCTACCCAGCAAAACTAAGTATAATACTTCAGGGGAAAAAATGGTCATTCAATGAAATAGAGGACTTTCAAGCATTCTTGATGAAAAGATCAGAGCTGAAAAGAAAATACGACTTTCAAACACAAGAATCAAGAGAAGCATGAAAAAGCAAACAGGAAAGAGAAATCACAAGGGGCTTACTCAAGTGGGGCTGTTTACATTCCTACATAGAAAGACAACATTTGTAACTCTTGAAACTTTTCTCAATATTTGGGTATTTGGAGGGATTATACACAAACACTACATATACATATACATATATATATATACATATACATATATACAAAATATGTGTGTATATATATGTATATATATACATATATATATGGAGAGAGAGAGAGACAGAGAAAGAGATGGAAAGACAGAGAGGCAGAGCACAGGGCGAGTTGAATAGGAAAGGATCATATCTAAAAAAATAAAATTATGGAGAGAGAGAAATATATTGAGAGGAGAAAGAAATAGAATGTGGGAAATTATCTCTCATAAAAGAAGCAAGAAACAGCTTTTTCAATGAAGGGGAAAAGGGGGGAGGTGAGAGGGAAAAAGTGAAGCTTACCCATCACATTTGGCTCAAGGAAGAAATAATACGCACACTCAGTTTGGTATGAAAACCTATCTTACAGTACAGGAAAGTAGGGGAGAAGGGGATAAGCAGGGTGGGGGGATGATGGAAGGAAGGGCAAATGGGAGGAGGGAGCAATTAGAAGTAAACACTCTTGGGGAGAGACAAGGTCAAAAAACAGAACAGAATAAATGGGGGGCAGGATAGGATGGAGGGAAGTATAATTAGTCTTACACAACATGACTATTATGGAAGTCATTTGCAAAACTACACATATATTGAATTGCTTGCCTTCTCAGTTGGGATGGGTTGGGAGGGAGGAAGGAAGAGAAGTTGGAACTCAAAGGTTTAGGAACAAATGTTGAGAATTGTTTTTGTTTACATCTGGGAAATGAGAAATACAGGTAATCGGGTACAGAAATTTATCTTGCCCTACAGGACAAGAGAGAAGATGGGGATAAGGGAAGGGAGGGGTTAGAACAGAGGGCAGACTGGTGGAAGGGGTAATCAGAATGCAAGGTGTTTTGGGGTGAGGGAGGGGAGAGATGAGGAGAAAATTTGGAACTCAAAATTTTGTGGAAATGAATGTTGAAAACTTAAAAATAAAGAAAAAAAGATTGTCTGCTGTATTGGGAAAGGAGGGGAGATGGAGGGGGAGAAAATCTGGAACTTTATGGAAGTGATTGTTGACAACTGAAAACAAATAACAATATATTTTGGCGAAAAAAGTTAAATATAGCAATTGGTAACCACCTGAAAGACTGCTCCAAATTATATACACAACCAAACCGCCCCAAATCTCCAATTTATACCAAATTGGTAAAGAAGATAAAAGTTGGGAAAAGTCAATTCTAGAAAGACAATGGAAAGATAGGCACACTAATGCACTACCACTGGAGCTATGAAGTAGTCTTGACATTTGGAATTATGACTAACATACTGACACCCTTTGGCAATGAAAGATGAAATTACCAAGAAAACAATGGCTCAATCTCCTGAGCAATTTTATTTCTTAAGCAATGCATCCCACTTGTCTAACAAATTGGGATCAGGCCCCTTTCTCAGCTTAGGGCTGCACTCTGAATAGAGGTGTAGACATTAAAAAATTAAAACAAAAATCAAAGTAGGCCAATTAATTAAACAAAACAATACAGTATTAGGTAATAAGATTTCTTAGTGGAGAAAAGATTAGACTTTCCAATTTGGAAGAGAGTGAACAGATGCAATTCCCTGAAATAAGAAAAAGAGAGGTATCTGACTTCCCCCAAGTATCTGTAAACAACCAAAAGAACATGGAAATAATATCTGATAAGTACAGAGCCAGTTTTCAGGTAAGATATATGTGCTGCTTGAGATGCACAACTGTGATACATCAATTCTTAAATCTGACTAAGTTTCTGGTTGGCATAATCTAGTTCCTTAGTTGAGGGTTTCTAAGCAGCAGGCACAGTTGGTCCAGTTTCCCAGCTATACAGGGCTAGGTTTGAACAACAAAATAAGTTTTTTTCCCTCAATTCTCACAATGGATAAATTTTTCTCACAAAAGAAAATTTGGACTAGACCTGTAATTGAATAGAAACGGAACTGAGCAAGCTCCACAACTGAATCACAAGATGGAGTCAATGTGGGTCACTCAATTCCCACAATTAACTACTTGCTTTCCTAATTCCCTTAATTCCCTAAATCCTTTGATCCATGGAGTCCTGTTATAGGTAACTACATTGTTACTGAAGGCAGAATGACCCCATATACACCAAGATATTCATAGAAGCACATTTTGTCACAAAAAGCTTTGTGTCCATCAACAGGGGGAACTGCTGAACAAATTGTGGCATATGAATGTAAAGGAATATTACCATGATGTAAAAAAGAATGCCTATGAAGACAGAAAAGCATGGAAAGACCTCAATGAATTGGCACAAAATGAAGTAAACACAAAGTCTAGTAAACAATGAATATAACAATGTAAATGGAAATTTAAACCACTTTGAGAGGAACAATGTTTAATTATACTGGCCAAATTTGATCCCAAATAAGATGGGAAAACGTGCCTCCTTCCCTTCTTTGCAGAGGTAAGCTGCTATGAATTTTGGATACTCTATATACTTTCAAAGTTAATAGATATGTTGAGTTCTCTGAGCTGTCCCCTTCCTCCTATCTTTCTTTAAAAAAATTTTTTTGGTGATAAATGGTTCATCATACAGTGGAAAGGATGATATATTAAGAAATGAACTTGATATAAAAACAAAAGTTATCGTTGGAAATTTCAAGATATAAATAAAAGATTAAAAAACCATTGCTAAAATGCTATCAACACAATAACTATTGTTAAGTGGTCTCAACCTGCTTCCTTATATGGTGAAGAGCAATTAAAAGAGAGTAGTCTCATATATGGAGCAATCAGCATGATCCTTCTCTTCAAACGATATCCAAAAGTTATGACAATCAACTTAGAGATTAGTCTAATTTTAACTGAAAAAGTTAAGATATGGTAGGGCCATATATTAGTGGTGTCCATCAGCAGAGACTTTTTTTTTTTTTTTAGCAGAAAGAAACTGCAGGACAGTGTGGAGGGAATTCTGATTTTTATAATAATCGATATATGTGCAATGAATATACTATTAGATTTTTTCAGAATTGCCTCTCGTGAAAGAACTCACAATGCAGCTTGAACTTATCAATCAAACTTTGACAAGGCTCACAATCACTGGCACCCTTCTGCCTGCTTACCTGAAGAGAAGTGAATCAAAGACTATAGGACCAGTTTCCATCACAGTACTCTGATCCTGTGACCCACCAAGTATTGACCCCCAAGGACTCGCTTGATTGCTACTATAGGATTCCAGAATTATTGTATTGTATTCCATTTGTGGGTTTCTCATGGGAAACCACCTTAGCTCTGGAAAGACTGTTTGTAATCCACTTTCCCTGCTCCCCTCCCACTTGTGATTTATGTATATAATCTGTCCACTTCAGCAAGGTGAAATTCTGATCAGGAGAATTCTTGATTTGCAAATTTGTTCCTCATAATGAAATTAATTAATTAAATGGCTACCTGATTACTGGCACTGTGTCTCTGGCCTGCTGTTTCGTCATTCTCAGGTTAGAGACTGTCTCAGTAAAATTCTGTTAACAGCATCAGCATCCCTCCAGGGAAAAACAGATCTGTTATCCAAAGAGATATTTTTCCTTGATATAACCCCCAAAAGTAAAATATATATATATAAGGATATTTTCTCCCAAATAACGAGAATCTATTTTAAAAGAAATAACTTTTCAGTGACTCACAAACTTCCTTTATACCAAAAAGGTATCAAAATATCTTCCAACAAAAGATAGCATAAATAGTTCTATGTAAATAGTTTTTTCTAAATAACAGCTAACATTTATATAGCACTTTACTACTTTACACTGTGCTAAGCACTTTACCATTAATATCTTGTTTGATCTTCATAAACATGGGAAGTAGATGCTATTATTACACCTATTTTACAGATGAAGAAACTGAGTCAAACTGGAGTTAAGTGACTTGCCCAGGGTCTAGGAAGTATATGAGACCATATGTGAACTCTCAGGTCTTCCTGACTCTAGGGTCAGAACTCTGTGCACTGCACCCTGTTGCCCCCCAAATTATTTCTTTGGAATTCTGTTTTACACATTTAAACTGTTTATTCATTCATATCTGCTTAAAAAAGCAATTTATATTAACTTTAATTTCAAAGGAAAAACAAGTAATACATTTCCTAGGAAGCTTTATAATCCTGGTAGACTTTTTTAAAGGCAAAAAAATTAATAAAATACTAATTTAACACCAAGTGAAGCATTATTACTCAAACACACTAGCAAATGTTCTATGTTCACTTATTGATTTTGCAGGTTTAATAATCTATTGGGAAGGCATTATGGTACAATGGAAAGAGTACTAGCTCTAGAGTCATCAAGTATCCGAGCACGGATATCTTTGCTACTTCTCAACTAAGTAACCTCACTAGACATGTCAAGTCACTCAACTTCTTTGGGTCTCAGTTTCCTCATGTATAAAAAAAGGAGGGAGGAGGAAGGAATAGCTAGGCAGAGTCTTAGGTACTTTCAAACTCTAGATTTATGATTCCATGATTATTCACCACTTGACAGAACCTGCTGCTTTATCAAGCTAGACATAATTTGTATTGAACATTAGTACAACTATTCCACGGTTACATTCTAATTATGGGAAAGACTTAAGAAGCATTGCATTGTGTCATTACTGGATAAAGAAAAACTTCATCAGGTATTTTAATGTATGCCAACAACAAGAATTCTAATTTCTTAGTTTGTGACTATTTTAACAACCATATTTAAATGGTGGGAACAAACAGGAGACTTTAAAAGCACTTAAAGGCATAACTGACATGTTAAAAATAAAATATAGAAACTTTTTTTCCTTTTGGAAACCCATATATCACAAGCACATTAATTGATATACTCTATCCACCTCAAGCATTTTATAAACTTGAACCTGTTATTGGTACCAACAATCACTTAACTGTCAAACTTGGTAGTCTTTCAGTCTTCATTATTCTCAACCTATCTGCTTTATCAGACATGGCTGACGACAAGTCTTTTACCAGATATTTTCTCTTTTCTGGGTTTTCAAGATAACATCATCTTCTCGTTCTCCTGTCTGACTGCTCCTTGTTAGTCTCCTTTGCTCACTTACTATCAATATTGTTTCCCAAAGAATACATGTCCTGGGCATTATTCTCTTTCACTTTTCTTGGTAAGCTCATCAGTTGTATATGGATGACTCCTAGATCTCTCTATCTCCATCTATCTATCTCTTTATCTATCTGTATATAGTTCCAGTCTTCCTCTGTGCTTCAGTCCCATTTCACCCACTACCTATTAAACATTTTCAAAGTGGATGTCCTCAAAATATTTCAAATTGAAAATAACCAAAAATGAACTAATTATTTCCTCCCCTCCCCAAACTTCCCTATTCCTGTTGAAGGTACCAACCCTTCTTCCAGTTTCCCAGGTTAGTAACCTGAATATTGTCCTAAATACCTTACTTTCCCCCTCATCTCATATTTACAATCAACTGCTAAATATCACCATTTCTACTTCCATTCCTCTGAAGGTCTACAGAGCCGTTGCGCTGACCTCATTGTTATATGCTTGTGAAACATGGACAGTCTACCAGCGCCATGCTAGGAAACTGAATTGCTTCCATTTGAACTGTCTTAGGAAGATTCTGAGGATCATCTGGCTGGATAAGGTACCAGACACTGAAGTCCTTGTTTAAGTTGAACTGCCAAGTATTCAAAACTATGCTTCAGAGAGCACAACTCTGATGGGCTGGCCATGCTGTTCAAATGCAAAATGTAAGCTTGCCAAAAAGACTACCTTATGGAGAACTTGCATGGGGCAGGCAATCATATTGTGGCCAGGAGAAATGATACAAGGACACTCTCAAGGTGTCTCTCAAGAACTTTGGATTTGACTGTGTCACACGGGAGATGCTTGCACAGGACTGCTCAGCATGGTGTGCCCACATCAGAAAGGGTGCTGTATTCTTTAAACAAAGCAGAATCCAGACAGTACAGAGGAAACGCAGGATATGCAAATTTAGGATATCCACCCCAAATATTCATACGGACTATCTGTGCCCAACCTGTGGTAGAGCATTCCTGAGCTCGTAGTGGTCTGATCAGCCACAGCTGGACACACTGAAATTTTACTTAATCATGGTGATGTCATTTTGGTCCTCTTCGAAGATGAAGGACAACAACCACTTCTCCCCAAGACTAGTGCAATAGGTTCCTAAAAGGTCTCTGACCCTTAAGTCTTTATCACAAAACTGCCAAAACGTTTTTCCTTAAGTGCAGATTGGACCATGTCACTCTCCTAACCAATATACTCCAGTGGCTCCCAACTGGCTACAGGGATAAAAAACAAACTCCTCTACTTGGTTTTTAAAGCTCTTTACAACCTGTACTTAGTCTTTACTGTATTACTCTGTTTATCACACTCTACTGTACAAAGTGGTCTTCTCTTTAAACATGACTATATTCTGTACCTGTGCCTTTGTAATGGATGATATACATTATGGTATGAAAGGTATGTATTTAACGTTTTTACTTTTTACATTTGGTTGTGAGGTTTTCATGCCCCAATACATGGTTAGTTCTTGTGAAGGTGCCATGTACTGCTGATCAAAGGTATACTCCTTTCTATTCCCATTCAATTTCCTGCAGAGGTTTATAGTATTTAACTTTTCTAAAATTCTATTCATCTCCTTAACTTCTTTCTGTTTTATTTTATGTTCGACTTTATCTAGTTCTGAAAGGGGAAAATTGAGATCCTCTGTTAGTAGAGTTTCTATTTCCTCTTGTTAACTCACTTAAGAATTTGGATGCTATGTCACTTGGTACATATAAGTTTAGGAATGACAACACTCCATTGCCTATGGTGCCTTAGCAAGATGTAGTTTTCCTGTTTATCCCTTTTAATTAGGTCTATTTTACCTTTTGTTATATCTGAGATCATCACTGTTACCTTGCTGCCCTTTCTTTTAAACTTTAGATCAGACCTCTACCACTTTCAGACAGACTGACAATGCTTGGTTGCCAAAGGTCACGCTGTCAAACAGGAGAGTGAGCAGTAGCAACTCTTTTTTCTGGGCTGCCTGAAATTCTTTGATGGGCTGCATGTCGTGCAGACCTGCTTCAGATGAAGCATACTAGATTCTGCATCTGCCCCTTATTATTCCTCTCTGGCTGGTTCTGTTTCTTGCAAACAATATATTGTTAGATTCTGGCTTTCAATGTATTCTGCTTTCTGCCTCTGTTTCATGGGTGAGTTCACTCTATTCACTTTCAGTTATGATTACTGACTGTATATTTTCCTCCATTCTATTTTCCCCCTAGTTTACCTTTCTCTCTCTTTACCCTGTTCTTCCTCAAAAGTCTGTTTTGCTTCTGGCCACCATCTCCCTTAAACACCTTCCCTTCCATCAGCCTCCCTCCACTTTTCCTGCTATCTTCCCCTTCTACTTCCCCATAGGTAATAAAAGATCTTTATACCCAAATGAATATGTATGTTACGGCCTCTTCGAACCAATTCCTATGAGAATAAAGTTCAAGCACTGCCCACCACTTACCCACTTTCCGCTCCATTGTGAAGGCTCTTGCTTTCATGCCTCTTTTATGAGATAATTTTTCCCATTATCCTCTACTTCCCCCTTCTGTCTTAACTCTGTTATCTTCATTGAAGTGTGTGTCTTCATCTTCCCTGTCACCACAGAAACTTTCCATGGGCAAATTCTTTTGTTGTTCTTATTCACTTATTTTTCTGGCCTATTTCCTGGCTTTTAACTTTATGTTCAAGTTGTACTCTGCTTCTGGGGTGACAGGACTGAGGAGAATGATTACTAATAAGCAATGATTGGGGAGACCCAGAGTTCCCCCTTTTTCTAAAGTCCTCTCTGAAGTTGAATTAACTTTCTCTTCAATAGGGGGTCAGACCCCATCTAACTTTACAAAGAATTTAATCTAAAGTGGGGAAGCCCATTGTGCTCTACTCATGGTAGATAAATGGTGGGGATAAATTCTTTGATTAGACTGATCAAGAAGGGGGGGTAATTTGGAAGTAAATTACATAATCAAAGTTCATTAGAATAGGTCCAACCATTCATTGTAATATTCATTCTCTCCCATTACTTATTAAGGAATAAGAGTTAATTGTCATCCTCTGGAAAACCTACTTTTTCAAGGGCCTATGAGCCTTGAGCCCACTGCTATGAGGGTCTTTGGCTTGAGAGTGCCACTGACTTTTTTTTTTTATTTAAATGCTAGTATTATTAATAAAATGATTAATCACCCAGAAATTGTGTCTCTCAAACTTTTTAAATGACACTGTACCAAGCTTCAGGACTTTCCTGCTGCTATTTTCAGAGCAAGCTCTGGAGTCTAGGTTTTAGTACTTCTGAAGTAACATGCAGTAGAGAGAGGTATGGTCACTGCTTTCCTGTCTCATGTTTTGGTGTTTACCCAGGAAAGGACCATATTCCCCTGTACTCATCAGTGCTAACAGGGTTCCTGGCCTTGGGTCTGGAACCAGGTTGCCCACTCTCTAGCAGTTCCTATTGGTAGTCTTTGTGTTGAGAGCTCCCAAAACTGTTGCTGCAGCAAAAACAGCCACCCCAAGGTACAGTCTGTGCTGCCTGCAATGTGCTGGTGGGGCCTACCACCAACCCCCTGAGACAGACCTTTCCTGCCAACTTCCTAAATTTGGAACTGACTAGGATCCTAATTCTCCCCTGAGTGACCATAAGCACTCCTTTCTCCGACTTAGAACCACAACCTGGGCCTTTTCTCCTGTGAAGTCACAAGTGCTATCACTCCTTACAGGCCTGGGACTGTGACCTGAAACTGTGCATGATCAATGCACAATCTAGAAGCCAGTACCAAGAAAGGGTCCCACGCAATCTCCTTCCAACCAGCTGTCTGAACCCTCCACCCCAGCACATCCTTCATCCCCCAGCACATCCCCACCACCTTGGGCAGTCTGAGAGCTCTGGAAACTGCTACTGTCACCACCAGTGCTAACCACCCCATACTGTGCTCCCAGGGCCCACCACCACCCCACTCTGGTGAAGCCATGGCTGCCGATGATCTAAGCATAATTATCTGTAGCCTAGCACACAGCAACACATTAATAAAAGATGGTTAACTAAACTCTAAGATTTGATGAAAGAATATGAAATCAGATGGGATTAATCTTAACATTTTTGTTTGTGATAAATGTACTAAATATAAAGGACAAAGATAAAGTGGAAAGACTACACCAAATGCAACAATAACTTAGTCATATTTAAAGTAACATTATCAGCTGCACCATTTTCCACTGTGAAAGGCAGTTTTTGCTTTGGTTCAGAATATAGGAACATTACTTCTTTAGTGAATTACACTCAAGTAATAAAACTATAAATTTTAAAAACAAATCTAAATTCAACTGAAAATTCAACATACCTTGGAACTTGCTGAATTATTTGAACAAGAAAGGGAAGAAGTAAAGCTCTATAGAAAGTTCAAAGAAATCAACACAGAGGGAAATCATATTTTTTTTTTTTAGCACTAGTAATACTGCAGTTCTTTAAAAATAAGCTATGACTTGGGGTATATGTTTTCTTCATTATAATATGCCATGAAAACTATGAACCAGGGGTTTTATTTATGAGAGCATTTGACTAGTATAAGGGGCCTACTATCACATTTACACATAAATTACTCTGATCTAGGAAGAAATCAGTTTAGGGATTTAAATAAATAATAGGAGTAGATGCTACATTAATAAGGAAAATCTATGGCAGCCACCTACATATTTTATACTTTTGATTATTTTAGTGTTTTGCTGCTTAGAAAAGCAATGTGGACATCTCATGATTTGCATTTCATACAGCACAAATGATGATGTGGCAACTCTAGAAACTTTAAAAGCACTGGAAAGGTTCCTAGAAATATTTCTTCTCAGAATTCTTTCTTGCAATGCATAATCTGAAATTTATATGCTTTTAAAGAAGTCTTACTAGAACACTAACATGATCTGTCAGGGAATGTCAATATTTCCAGCATTTGAATAATTTGAGACAGAAATCATACTGAACTATTTTCTTCCCAGAAACTGTCATGTTTCACAAGGCTGTGAATGAAAAAGTAAAATTTACATATCATTTCACAGATCCTAAGATAATAATTTTCAAATACTGCCGGTCAAAAAGTAAATATCCCTTTATATAATATCCCACACATTTAAAGCATATCTTGACAGTAAAAGAACAAAAAAACCCTCAATTTGCCCCATTCTTAATGGAAAAACAGCAATGGTATAAAAAATATATTTTAATCTGCCCTACCATGTCTAGAAGTGACTGCCCCTCTCCTGTCACTTAAGACTCTCTAGTTTCTTTGAAAGCACAACTTTTTACAACCCTTCCATGATCCCTCCCACCTTCTATAAGAGAAAAAATATGACTTCTGTTTGTTTCAAGAGGAACAGAGGTTTTCAAAGTTCTGGTTTTCATGATCTCTTTACACTCTTAAAAACTGAGGTTCCCGCAAAGAATTCTTATTTATGTAGGTTATATCTATGCAGATTTACTATATTAGAAAATTAAGACATATTAATACTATTATACAAATAGTTATGGTCTTAAGGACTCTCTGAAAGGGTCCTGAAGACCTTCAGAGGTCCCAGAACGATAATTTAAGAACTACTGCTATAAAAAAAATAGTATTTGCTCTTTCTTCTCTGACTAGTTCAAAGACATTCTTTAAGACAGAAAAGGATGGGGCAAAAAAAAAAATACAGATAGAAAACAAATTGTTTTCAAAAAGAAAAATTATACAATTATCACGAATAAGTTCCTAACTTTAAATGGAAGACAACTCAAGCATTACAGAAAAAATTCAGGCAAAAACTTTGGAAAAACTTATTTTTCAAAAGAGATTAATACAATCAAGTACTTAAGAAAATGTGCTTTCCTGCTTACATCAATGGAGTTGTGAAGATACATTAAAAGGAAAGAAATATGTCGTTATTAAAATGAAGTGATTATTTTGATTAGAAATTAAATATTTATTAAGGATATGGAAAAATATTCTCACATTCATGGCATCTCACCTGAGTCATCTAGTCTAATCCTCTGGCTGATTCATGAATCCCATCTATGGAACCTTTGACAAGTGATTCTCCTGAAGCATTTCCCCCATTCCCCCAAAGTTTTTTTTTTTTCTGCTGTTTTTCATATGTTTTTTCTTTCCTAATTAGAAAATATTCTATATGCATAGGGGTTATATTTATCTTCATTTCGTGAAATCACAAGTTCATAATATTTGCTCAGTTTTGCTCTCAACTGGATTTTCTGTCCAGCAAATACATACCAAGGTAACTAGGATTCAAAATCATGGAATATTAAAAGTTGAAAGGGATTTTAGAAGTCATCTGATCCATACCTACGTAGGCTACATGAACAACAAATACTGCTCCAGCTTCCCTTCAAACAAATACATTAATGAAAAATTACTACCTATTAAGAGAAACCCTTCCAATTTCAGACAATTGTAATTGTTAGGATGTTCCAATACTAAAAGAGCTATTTTCTTTCAATATGAAATTGCAACCTTATTCTTTATTTTTCCTTTTCAAAAACTTGGTGCCCTACTGGGCTTCATTAAAAACCAAGTACTAGAAGAGTTATAAATGTCTTTCTCACAAAACGACTTTTCAATCACAGAGAAAACATCTCTTCCTCAGCCTTCTCCCAGTGACAGACATGTTCAGTTCTTTAACTGTTCTTCAATTATCATCTGAGTTTGTTTCTCCTTGGCAATTTCTTTCCTCTCCTAAGATGGAACCCGAGTTGAATATGATCCTCTAAATCAGGGCTTCTTAAACGTTTTCCACCTGCGACCCTGGGTATATAGGAGTGTAAAATAGTATACAAATCGAGCATTTACTGATAATAAATCATAAAGAAATTAATTTTAAAGCAATTCTTTGGTATACATACAATTTTACCATTTATTAAAGATGAAAGCAAATTTGTAAGCTAATGAGATGGATGTGCTTGTTTATTTTTACATAAAGAATTAAATCTTGGTGAAATATTTGATACTGCAAGTTGCAAGACATCTTCAACATTTTTTAGAGTTGATCAATATTTTTATTTTATAATTGCCAATGTGGAGAATGCTGCTTCATATAAATATATAATACAAAATAGCAGAAATATGTTTAGGGCCATTTCAGAAATTGTTGAAATTCTGTCCTAATCCCAAAACAAAATCCATTTAATGATTTTGTATGTATCTGTACAGTAAAAATATTGCAATTCATAACATATAATAGTCTTGAATCTGAGTCAAGCTGTTTCTGGAAGCGTTCAAAGGCACTGCATGAAACAACAGCATGAGCAGTGCAACATGTGCAGGTTGTGTGTTCAGAAACAGGTTGCAGTGAAGTTGCACAACGCAACACAGGCAAACACTGCCAGAAACACCTCAGATTCATTATGCCTTGGATTTTGAATTTTTAGTCACCTCACATTCAGAAACCTTTTATCGTTGCCAAATTATTCACCACCCCATATTCAGTTACTCTACCCCATATGAACTGGCAAACCACAGTTTAATGAAGTTTGAAATGGCAGAACCAAATACACAGGTCCTGACAATTTCCCATGTTTGAATATTAACAATGGACAAATGCAGGCACAAGTCAGTAATGCAATGGAAAGAGCACTAGATTTATAATCAAAGGCTGGGCTTCAATATAAGCTCTGTGTCACCTACTGGGTGACTCTAACTCTCTGGACCTCAGTTTTCTCATTAGTAAAATGAAATGCTTAATATTAGATGATCTCTAAAGTTTATTCTAGTTCTAAATCTACAGTCTTATGAACATTTTTCACTGTCACATCACAAGGCTAAACAAAAGTAAATTTTCAATTCATTAAAATCTAGAGGTGTTACAAATATGAAATGTCATTTAACTATGTTTGTCCCCTTTCCCCTTTGATTACATTTACCTAAATATTTCACTGTATTTTACTGAATTCAATCTAAAATTTTGGCCTGATGGACTCCAGTTCTTTATCAGAACAGAGTACAGAATAATAGCAATGATACAGAGTACAGTATAAAATGTGTTACATTTATAAGGAATAGATAATATATTCTGTAATATATACCTTTCAGCATTGCAGACTAACAATTCTTGTCAAGATACAGAATATAGAGTAAAGTTGCCCATAAAGTGAAAATTTGTACATAAAATGCTATTTCCCAACGTACTTTCATTCTGTAATTGAAAATAAGGGCACTTTGTTTCATTTCCTAAGTATGCTCAGTACTGTGCCCCACTTCTTATCTTCAATCATATTTTTGCCCAAACCTCTGTGCTTTATCGATGATTGTTACACTGTAGAAGGATCACAGTATCTGGAATCAAAAAGTCTGGGTTCTAATTCCAGGTCCTCTACTTATTAGCTGGTGAAGTGTGGATGAATCATTTAGTTCTCTAACACCAGTATCCTCTTCTGACAGAGATGGATTAGGTGATCTCTAAAGATTCTTTTAGTTTTAAAGATCTATTCCATTTTTGATTCTCTCTTTAACAGAACTATGACTATGAAGAGATCTAATCACTTACTTCTGACAGTGTTTCAGAGCCTCTTAACAAAATATTTATTTATGGTTAATCAGGCATTCCTGTACTTCCTAAATGTAACCACAAAACACTTCACCCATCTGGAATTTAGCTCTCTGGCAACCTTACCAATTTAGAACAAAATGGAGAACCAGAAAGCTTCTGAAAAAATGAAAATCCAAATAGATGTAACAAAGAAATATTTTCTAATCTTAGGATCATCCATTTACTCTTATATTGTACACAATTCTAACAGTTTTGCTCATCTGGTTTCCAAGATGACAGCAACTATAAACAGCAAAACAGAAAGGAAATATTTCCTAAATTTCACTTTATGGGCAGCTTTACAGGACTGTGTGCATTCTGTATATTGACAAAAAATATAGTACAATGGCAAGATGGAAAACTGAAAACTGATAGCAGAAAGGAAAGAGAAAAATTATGAAAACAAAATGGAGGAACTAAAATAAAAACTAGTCATTTGGGAACACTGTACAGCCACAGATGACAATGTGACTGAGAGTCATTGAGAAAAAGTAAAATTACATTCAGTATACTCTGTTAAAGACAAGAAAGTTGTGATGCATTTTAGAAAGATTTCTATCTGAAACTGTTAAAAACACAAGGCTTTAGTGCTGTGAGGGTAAATAATGGAATGAAGAATTATCCCACTCCTATTAAAACAAACATACATCACATTCTTGGAAAGATTTTAGTTAACCTAGAATTTATTATATCTGAAAATCTAGCTTAACAGAAAGGATTTTTATCTTTCATTTTAACCCTGCACCTCCAGAACCCTATCTGGCTAAATCCTCAGACAAATCAAACTTGATGAAAATAATAAATAGACTCTTAGCTTATGTGCTTAAGGAACTAAATTTCTGATGCAAGGGCCACTATTTGTTAGGTTATTACCTCTATAAAGATTTCCATGATTTCCTCAGTTCCTGCAGTACTCTCTCCCCTTGATTTCTCTTAGGGCATATGGTATATTTATTTCCTTAGAAGAATGCCTTCCTTGAGGTTAGAAATTATTTGTGTGTGTGTGTGTTTGTATCCCAAACAGTGGTTTTCCATTTACAATTAGGTGTATACTGAACTAATTAGGAAAATGTAAAAAGCTAGAAATCTCACAAGACCTTGCTTTCACCTAGCTAAAAAGGAGCCAGTCAGTTCTGAGTAAAAATCCACTAATGAAAACTGAAAATAACTATGAGGACATCATCATATGTTTAAAACTTACTTCTACTATGGTTAAAATTTTTAAAGAAAAAAGGTAAATCCGTATTAAAATGTAGATAAAAGAGGAAGAACATCTGCCTTTGCTAGAGCTAGTGATCCACTCAACGCAGATGTGACATTAGGGAGAATAAATGGTGACAACAGAAATAGCAGCAGCTTTGGGAACTGTCCAGTCTGAGAAAGTAAGGGAACAGATTAAACATAAAACATACTGAAGCAAATGAACCTTGAAGCTTATGTTTGTCTCCTCAGAAAAAACCTGGGAACACTTGTATGAACTGATGCAGAGTGAAGTGAGCAGAACCAGTGGAATATTTTTATGCCATAACACCAATCGTGTAAAAATGAATATTGAAAGACTCAAGTACTACGATCAACCATAATTCCAGAGGTATGATAATAAAGAGTTCTACAAACCAAATGGGAGATGATGGACTAATATTCAGAATAACACGTAAATTTCTGGAGTTGGCCAATATGCTTTGTGTGGTTCAACTCGGCCCTCCCTGCTACTAGGCAATCCCTCTTTACTTTTCTCACCCACTCTTCACAATGGTTCCTACAAACCTTTTCATCCCTCCTAAAACCTCCTATTGCTTTCCTATGTTCTCATCTGAGAAACTTGCTTCATTTTACAGAAAAAACTGAGGCTGTTCAAGTGAGCTTTCTCGTTTCCCGCTTCCTCATCTCATACCAGTCAGATGCCACCTAGTTGTCCAAAGGCTCATTATATTTCTTCTACTGTTGGGTTAGTATAAAGTGGTTTTCTTTGTTACTGTTGTTGCCTTTGTTTGACCAAGGAACCTGATCTGTGATTCCACCAGTGTGCAGAACTCCTAGGGTAGAAATACCTTTTTTACTATTGCAGAGGAATAGCACATCTGTAATTTAATCTTTGAAATTAAAAGACTTGCTCATACTCACATAATGAAATATAGTGTCAAAAGACAGGTCAGAATCCAGAGATCTTTCTGATTCCAAGGTCAGGTCTCTCTCCATTACCACAGTGCCAGACTAGGGGCCAAATGTTAGCATAATAAGCCAAAGAGAAATATATCAGCTTAATCCAAAATGTTGAATATATTATTTTTGCAAACTGGAGGACAGACATGGTGATAGCCTTTCAGGTAGGAGTAAATTCCCTATCTGGTTGTCCAGAGCCAACTATGAGGAGACATGATTAAATAACAGTCCATTTGAAAAAGACTGAAGGGTTTTCAGTACATACAAATCCAGCAACTGACTTAAAAAAAAAAGTTAATATAATCTGAAAATATATTTAGAAAAGGCAGGCACATTATATTTAGAAAAATGCACAGAAAGAAGGAAATTATAGTTTTGCTGGAATACGCATGAGGGCCCATGCTCTATAAAGACCCATTGAAGGAAATGGGAATGTCTGACCTGGAAAAGGTAAAATTTGAGGGATACCAGGTCTTACACCTGTGTTCAAGTATTTGAAGGATTATCATGTAGGGCAGAACACAATTAGAAGTATCCAAAAACAAAATGCTGCCAGTCCCCCAAATGCTTTTACCTATCGCTTTTCTTTGGAATAAGAGCTATCTATCCAGTGCCATATCCAATCCATCCAATCATGTCTCAATAAGATCAAATTTCTATCTTCTTCCCTCTTCCACCCATTCAACCTTAGTTCTTCCAGTTCCTGTGGTTTGCTGCTTAAACTTTAGGTATTTGTGCCATGGGTTTTATTACAGGCTCTTTTAGTGTATTTTGTTTCCTCTGAATTTATGGGCATCTTGGCTGCTATTCCACTCACTCTGCGCAAGTCCCTTTTCTTCTGCTTATTCTTCCATTGAAGCTGAAAGTAGAACTTCAGCTTAGACTTGTACAAATGAGTAACAACCATGTATCTCTCAAATCAGAAACGTATTGTTACCTTCTCCTCCAAGACACAGTTAGGATACATTCCTTTATTCTCACAGCAATTAATCTAAGGCTGCATCTCCCAAACTTCAAGTTTTAGATCACAACTTCAAAAATAAGGAAGCATACCTTTTGTAGCCCAAATATTTTGCATGTACCTACCTTACTATTCTTCAAATGTACTGTACATACATATGGTATGACCAAAAAATTAAACTTTATCTAAAGTTAAAACTACACTAGAAATAACTTGGTCATCATGAATTTTCTTAATCAAAGGATACTGATAATATAACAGCTATGCTATTGTGGTGGGTGGAGTAGAAGTTCATTAAAATGATGTCACCAAGAGTACCAAAAAAGTTTGGAACCACTGGTGTCAAGGCCATGAACTGTTCAAATTTCTGAAATAAGAGGAAAACAGAGAAGAGAGTAGGAGTGGAGATAGTCAAAGGCTTAAAATTAGGTGTGACTAATAAAAAGATTTCAAAATTTTGGACATTTTATTTATAATAGTGACAGAAGAACACTGTTAGCTCATTTATTCAACCACAATTTATTAAGTGTTTCCTGTGTGCAAAGCCCTGTGTGCATTTAATAACTATTTAAATGTTAACTGGCAATTTTAAGCATTTTTAGTGAACTATTATACTCATATTTTTGATGAGAAAGAAGTGAAATCATACCTGGAGGAATAGAAGATAAAATAATTAGCTAAGGCACATCTGTTGATGAATGTATGCTGCCACCTAGCTGAAATTTTTAAAATGTAATTCCAAAGTATCCAGTTATCCAAAATAATACTCATTACTTCGGAAAAACATTAAAGTTCCAGGTAGAAACTTGCCCAGTGATAATCATGGGAACTTTATAACCCATAACAGCTACAATTACTTAAACAAGCATCTAATAACGTGGTAGGCTTACATAATCACAAGCACAATATCATTTTTATCGTAGGCTATATGGAGCAAGTCATTTCATTTTCCTATTCACTTTCTATTAGGAAATATAGAGGATTTAAGATGTCCTTGCACAGCAAATTGCAAATAACAATAAAGATACTAGTTTTATGGGTAGTTTGTAATGCCTACGGATTTAAAGTACTTCTTTTAGTTACTCCCCTTCCTTGGCCCTCCAAATCACTGTTGTTTAAAAGAGGAGAAATAGAGAAAACAACAATATTTTCCTATTAATTCTCCCGTGTTATTGTGAGCACCCATTCCTATAACTAATTACTATTCACTAAATTAAGGTTTTTATCCTGGGCTCTGTGAACTTTTAAAAATAAATTTAAATAACTGTATACAGTAGAACTGGTTTCCTTTGTAATCATATATTTTATTTTATGCACTTAATAGCATTACTCTGAAAAGGTCTTCATAGGCTTCCCCAGACCACCAAAGTATGTACCCATCACATATATGTTCAAGAACTGTTTCTGTTAATAATACAAGAGTTACACCAGAGGGGGAAGACTGGGAACTTGCACCTAATAGATGGAAAATGAATTCTACTTATATACTACCATATTAGAAGTAATTCAATAAAAAAAAAACAAAACACCTGTAAGTGTCTATTGTATGCAAAGCATTGTGCAAAGTGTTGGGAGAAATATAAAGATTAAATAAGGTCTCTGCCTACGCACAGCTTGAACACTATTAGGGAAATTCATCACTTGAATGAATAATTAAAATAAAATTCAGAACTGAATAATGCATAAAAAGTACAAACATGGAAACCTTATTTCCAGTGGGAGAAGATTATTGGCAAAGGCTTCATAAAGAACATGGCATTCAAACTGGATCCTGAAAAGTAAGTTTTTTTAAAAAAAAGTTTGTAGGTGTGGTTAAATGGAGACTTTCAAGCACTGGGAAGGGGGTTTGAGTAAAGGCTCAGAGGCAAAAAATCAAAAGGCATAAACGAAGGGTGTGGAGTAGTCAGTTTTGGCTAGAGCACAGAATACAAGGTAGGAAACAGTAAGGTGAGATAAGTCTGAAAGGATATGGTGGTTTGAAATTGTGAAGTATCTTGAATGTGTAACTAAACATATTTTCCCTGCTTGAGTACTGTTCAAGTATTTGAAGATAAGTACCAGACCTCTGCTAATCTTTCTTTGCCCCAGAATAAATATCCCAAGTTCCTTAAACCAGTCCTCCTATGGTATAATCTTAAGACCCTTTATCAATCTGTACTGTTCTCTTCTACAAACACTCCAGCCTTATTGGTATCCTTCACAAAATGTGACAACCAGAACTGAATACAAAACAACTCCAATGGAACAGTAATTTAAAAAAAAATAAAAATACAGTAAGTATAACAAAAATTTAATATTTAATAATAATTTGACTTGATTTCTTATAACAAGAACATTTTTGGAAAATAATTTAGATGACTAAGAAATTCTTCAGAAGTTGTATGAGGGAATAAAAAGCTGATAACACTTTTTTTCTCTTTATTTCCATGAAGTAAACAAGAGGAACTCAAAAGCATTCCACTTAATCACAGAGTTGTAATCAAAGTTGGGATTATTCATTTACAAACCAGGCATATACATCCTTGAAAACTGATAGACAAGATATAGAGGTATAGATTTTTCAAAATGATACTCCCTCTCCTCTTCTCCAAACTACAAAAAAAACAAAAAGACAACTATATCAGAAATCAAAACCTAGGAAACTGTTCTAGGCAGATCACAGGGCAACATGAAAGTTGTGATGTTAATCTTGAGGTTAAACAAGCAAAATTTATAGGCTGCTGTAATGGTAATTTAAATGGGAAGATCTTTCCCGTTCATTAATAGGCCCATGTGACCTGCGTGGGTCTGTGATGGGAGGAGTTTGCTGAATGGGTAGAACAGGAAGAGGGGAAGTTAGAGCAGAGCAGAGAGAAAATCTGGTCAGAAAGCAGTCAGAACTCAAGGACACAGACAAGCCCATAGCTGGCTGTGAGTGAGAGAAGGGCATTTTGTTTAAGGGAGCCTGTCTGTGATTTGTTTAAGGGAGTTGGTTTGTGGGAAGCCCAGCAGGGGGAAGGCTTGGGGCTGGTATTGCCCTCTTCACTGTTACTGTGTATGGATATCTGCTGCTATGATAGATTTGGCTTTATGATGTCTGAATAAATGTTTTGGTTCTGTCTTCCATGTGGAGAGTCTTGTATTTCTCGATTCAGACTTGCACTGGCATATTATGGCTGCAGTAGGTGCTGTGAATATCGCATTTGTGCTACTGCTGCTTACATGCATGAACATGGGTTCTGTAATGCTTATACTAACCAATAAAATAATGCTAGAGTGTCTCTTTTCACAGAGGAACCAGACAATAAAATAACACAATCAGGAGGACTTCTGATGCCTCAACATAGCAACAATTCTTTTCAGTGACTGAGAGTAAACCTAGCTGGACATGCAGAATCAACAACTCCGAAGTCAATAAAGCTCATACTGGCTTTGAAGCAGATCCTGAAACTTTTGGTTGTTTAGAGACCTTCAAGAGACATCCTTATCTTCAGAGACTCCCGAAGCTCTAGGTTAAGGGGATCTTGAATACATCCTGTTTTATGGTTTTTGAAGACATTCCCTTATCTTACTGTTTGTGCTCAAACCTTGAACTTTCAGGCCGGCTTATCACCAGGAATGCCTTTGGATTTGTGTATCAAAGAGCCGCAACTCTGATGCCAGAAATTTCTTGAGATGCCAGACATTTCTCACTTGTCCAGTTTTCTGGATCTCTCCTTCCCCTAGGGAATGGGGCTCTGGGCCTCATTTCTTTCTAGGACCTGCCCAATTCCCTGACTTCCCTTGTTTGAACGGTATAAATACCTTCTTCCTTTCCACCTGGGCTTTGAACAGATGTGAACTCTGTCTCACAGCTCCAGCTTGCAAGCTACATCTCAGACAATAAATGCAATTGTAATCTTTGTAAACTGTGATTGGACTCTGGATCATTCCAGGTCCCCCTTTCAGGACCTGGGGTTTCTTCTGTTTTAAGAGTTCACAGGGGTTTTAAATTTAATACATGAATAGGAAACTCAATGGTCCCCACTCCTTTTCTTTCTTTTCAAACAAAAACTTAATGATCTTACAGAAACACCAGCGGCCCAGAATTGAAAAAGGCTATGTTAATTAAATAACTGTTAAATGCTATTTCAGTTTCCTTTTTTTTAAGTTCTTTTTTCTGTTCCTATACTTATCATTAACATCTTTACTTAGGATGAACTACAATATGCCCAAAGAAAATTTTGACGTTTATTAGCTGGTAAAAGCATGCATCATAAGAGGCAAAAGCAACTTAGAATTTATAGTGTTTACAGTAAGAAAGGACAATATCTATTATCTTTATGAGGCAAAACACTGGACCTTTCCTTGGAGAACACCCAGTCCCCTTATCTTACAGATGAGAAAATCGAGTCTCAGAGACATTAAATGACATAAGCAAGGATGAACTGCTTTTTCTAAGGTCGATTACATAGCAAGCTCAAGTCCAGATATTCTGTGGCTCAGAGAAGTTAGGTTTACATTAAACTCCTATCTTAAGGAAAGAGGCATCAAGTCCTAACGGAAAAGTTTTCACAAATCACTTGGAGTTAGGCTATCAGGAATCAAATCAGTGTGGGGTAATTAATAATTGCATAATAATATAACCACAGGTGGCATTTTACTTCTCTGAGTCTTTGTATCTTCTCCCACAAACAAGAAGTAATAATAACTGCACTACCTATAAGGTTAACAGAAAAGTATTTTGAAAACCTCATAGTACTGTACAAATGTGAGTTACTGTTATATTTTAATTCTCTGGTAAGGAATTTGGTGAAGAGAAAACTAAAGCTGTAAGTTAAGAGTTCGGGAAACTATGCAGACTTTCATCATCCATGTTTCTCATTTCTCTAAATATGGTAATACATCATTTATTCAGAAATCAGATTTCGAATAATAGCAAGCATTTATACAGCATTGTGAAGCTAATACAATGCTTTACATGTTATCTTATATCCTCAAAACAACCCAAAGAAGTAGGTACTATTTTTATCCTCATTTACAGATACTGAAATTGAGGCTGAGAGGTTAAATCACTTGCTCAGGGTCACACAGTTAATGTCTAAGTCATGATTTGAAGTCAATTCTTCCTGACTCCAAGTTCAACACTACCTGATGTACCACCTAGCTGCCTTATTCCCAACAGGGATGACTGAATACATTTGAAAATAAACAAAAATGGAAGCTTCAGAGTAGTGACCAATAATAAAAATCATTGCCTTGTATTTGTTTTACATATATTTATTTCTGTAGATGTTGTCTTTCCCCTCCTTGCCCAATACCTCATTGAAGTAGGGATTTTTTTCATTTTTTTTCTTTGTATCCTCAACACCTATCATGATGCCTGGCTAATATAGTGAACCCTTAAAAAAAACGTTGTTTTGTGTTAACCAGAATATGGCCTGGTGCCTCATTTTTTTCACATGCAAACTGAAGGGGACAGACTAAATAACTTCTAAGTCTTTTTCCAGTTCCAACGTTCTACGATCTAAACTACAATGATTTTCAGAGGGAGAATTCCAGGAAAAAATAACGAATTCAAAGTAAAAGGCTAGTCCAGTGTAGGTCTCAGGTCTGTTACTACCTTGTAGTAACATTGTATAAGCCACTGCAAAATGAGGGTGTTGGATTAAATAAGTCTACAGGCCTTTCTAACTAGAAATATATATTCTCATGTTTCTGTTTTATCTTCCCAATTAGAGCACAAACTCCCTTAGAGCAGGTATCATATCTCATGTTTCAAAGTGGACCTGGAAGGATGAGAAAAATTGATTTAAGGACAAGTTTTGGGAAAGGTATTTCTAGTAGATAAAACAGCACCAGTAAGGGGATTACAGAAATGAGTAGACTATGTATGAGATAAAACAATAAATCCATTATAATACAACAGGTAGAATGCTGCAGAAAATCAACCAATCAATGAACACTTATTAAGTGCCTCTATGAGCCAGATATTGTGCTAAACACTGAGGATACAAAAAAAGGCAAAACATAGTCATTGCCCTCAAGCAGCTTACAGTCTAATGGAGATGACATGCAAAAAAACATAAAAAACAAGGTACATATAAGATAAATAGGAAGTGATTAACAGAAGGAAAGCATTCAAATCATGAGAAGTTGGGGAATGGTTCTGGTAAAAGACGGGATTTTTAGCTGGTACTTAAAAGAAGTCAGGGAGATCAGCAGTAAGGGCAGAAGAGGGAATTCAGGCAAAGAAGAAGGGCAAAGAACATGCCCTTAGCCTGCAGGTGGAGTGTCTGGTTAATGGAACAGTCAGGAGGCCAGTGTCACTGGATTGAAGCATAGGTATCAGAAGTATGGTGTAAGAAGACTAGAAAACAGAAGGGGGCTCGGTTATGAAGAGCTGGACCTACACTTCAGTGGCTGAATGGAGGATGGCTCCCAGTAGGAAGAGATAGGCAGGCAGGTCTAGCTATCAGCAGGCTATCACAATAGTCCAGGTGTGAGGTCATAGGTGGCCTGCACTAGAAGTGACAGTGTCAAAGGAAGAGGGGTTACAAAGCTGAAACTGACAGACCTTGGCAACAGATTAGGTTTGGGGGGGGAGGTGGGGGCAGAGTACAGGATGTCTCTGAGATTGTGAGTAGGAATGACTGGGAGGATACTGTTGCCCTCTATAGTAATAGGGGTGGGGGGGAGAAAAGGGAGGGGTTAGGATGAAAAATGAGTTCACTTTAAGGTGTCTTCTGGACATCCAGTTCAAGCTGTCTGAAAGGCAGTTGGAGATGGGAGGCTGGAGGTTAGCAGAGTTTGGGGTAGGATAAGCAGACAAAGAGAATTATTAGCATAGAAATTGTAATTAAATCCAAGGGAGTTGATGAGATCAACAAGTGAATTAGTACAGAAGGAGAGAAGGGAGCCCTGGACAGAATCCCAAGGGACACCTGGTAGAGGGCAGAGCTGTAAAGATAGAAGGAAAAGATCTTATAGAGGGCATTAAAGGCGAGATTTGCAAGAGGTCCCTACAGATTCTTGAAGAGGGAAATGGCACGATGGCAAATAGTGTTAAGAGAATGCCTGGCAAAGAGAACAAGTGTTACTAATATATGTTTTCTTTTCTCATTTCACTGAGCCTCAGTTTTCTCACGTTAAATATGCATCAAGGGAGAAACTGTCACCAGTAGCAAATTATTTCCCTAAGCTAGAAGTGACACATAAAGTATTATATTACAAAATTTAGATCAACAACTTATATCATCTTTATATATATATATATATATATATATATATATATATATATATATATATATATATATATATATATACACATATATACACACATACATATGTATATATATATTTACACATAAACGCACACACACACACCCCTTTCAGACCCCAGGGAAGAGGCAGTAAGACAGCCAAAGACTGAGAGCAAGTCTCTGAGACACAATGCCTTAGTGACCTTGGGCAAGTCGCTTCAGATAACTCTCCAAGACTTAACTGTCGGGAACTGCCTCTGCTAAGAAAGCCTGGGTTAAAATACGAGATCGACGGTAACTTTGAAGGCAGCAGTTTTACAAGCAGGACGAAGTCGAGATCGAGGGAGAAGGAGTCAGGCGGTGTAGACGGCTTTCTCGAGAAGCGTGCAGCGTGCTGCGCTCCGGGCAGAGGACAAGCCGCAGTTCCTACTCTCCTGCGGTGCAGACTGAGGGTCAGCCACCACACGCTCCTTTACCCAGCAGGCCACAGGCCTCCTTCGCCTCCTCCTTCCGGGCAGTCACATCTTTCCCGGGTCAGTCCCCGGGGACGGAGCGCTCCCAGGCCCAGGGACGCCCCTTCCCCATCACGGCCGCAAGGCTGGGGACGCCCGGCAACCCCTAGCATCCGGGGAGCCGCTCCCGCCTTCAGAGATCATCCAGTGCAACGCCCTCGTTTTACAGAAAAGGAAACTGAGGACACGAACCCTGTGCCCCCAACGCCCCTCCTGGGCCCTTAGAGAAGCCCGGGAAAGGAGGCGGTTCCGGCCTTCGTCCACGGCGCGGGGAGCCCGGACCCCTCGGCACTCACCTCGTTATTGAGGTTCAGTATCCCCATCTGAGCCATGGCAACGCCCCCAGACCCGACAGCAGCCGCAGCTGAGGACGACGGCGCGGGCTCCAAAGACTCCAGTGACATCCACGGCGCCTTTCCGTCACGGCCCCCGGCACGCTTCTAGGGAAAACCCACTTAGACTCCAGCGCGCATGCGCAGAGGGAACTCCTGGCTACGGAAGCTCTTTAGGCCCAACCTAAGCTAGCGGGTGAAGGAGGTTCCGGAAAGATCGGAAATGAGAGGTTGTAGAGCGCGACACCCGGCGGGATGTGATGACTTGTCCTGTTCCTGTAGTTCAGTTGGTGTACGCAGCGTGCGAGTTATTATTTCAAGTTATGTTGCTTGACTGTCTTGTTTTTCCTGTTAATGAACTCCATTTAAATGATTTTCAGTCGTGTCCCACTCTTCGGGAACCCGTGTTTTTCTTGGCAAAGGTATTAGGGTGGTTTGCCATTTCCTTCTCCAGTTGATTTTACAGATAAGGAAACTGAGGCCAGTGGGGTTAGGTGACTTGCCCACGATCACGCTGTAAGTGTAAGTGTAGTAAGTGTTTGAGGTCGACTTTGAACTCGGGTCTTTCTGACTTCAGGCCTGGCTCTCTATCCACCTACCAAGCCTGGAAGGTTTCTGGATACCCAGACTGGCACTTGACGAATGGATTTGGGGGAACAGGGCGAGATCGGATGGCGATCTCGGCGAGGTTTAGCTCAAATGTGTGGGAAAAAGGGCTTGCCCAGGACGGAGCCTGCGGGGCAGGAGGGGAAGGTGCTCTGTGCCTCCATCTCCCCGTCTGTAAAATGAGATGACCTCCAAGAGTCCTTCTAGCCCTAAATCTATCAGCTACTTGGACCCCTGGGGAGCAGGAGGAACAGTAGGAGGCGTTAGCTTCTCTCGGGCTTATATTGACAGGTCACCTGCCATACCTGGAATTTTTTTCCACGATGTTAAGTAATTTGACTTCTCTCATTTCCTAAGGTTATGCCTGACAAGAACAGAATTTGTCAGCCAGCCTTCCAGACGCTTCTTTTCTGTCCCCCTACGCTGTGGAATTGGTAGGAGGGCTAACCAGGAGGAGAAACTGAAATTGGAATGTTCAGCATCATTTCTAGGATGATGATTACCTAATCTTCAAAGCATTGCTATAATAATCACAGTGCAGTATATAAAGCTGATCTTACTGACCAGCCATGCACACTGAGATTTTCTGATTAGGGTTAGTGGCTTCAAGGCTACAATGTCTTACCTATCACAAAGATGTGATATCTTTCTCCAGTTGTCCTGATGAACATCAGGTCACCAGACACAGATGGCTCAGGAGAAGAAGGTGAGCTTGGTGACCTTGCACAGCCCTCCCTCACTCAAATCAAAGCCAACTGCAAGTCATGTCATCATCATCTTGAGGTCTTGGTGCTCTTTGAGAAGGAAGGACCAAGGCAACAACAACTTCTTTGTAGGAAGTCTTCAAGACAGGAAAGCAGTCTATTTTTTTTGACAACTAATGCCCTGCATCAATCAACAAGCATTTAAGATACAGTCCTTATCCTTTAGGAGCTTACTAATAGGAAGTGAATCAGATGCTAACACAGATAGCTACCTGTCATTACCTTTGCTTATTAATATGCTACCCCTTTCCTTTCTTCATTTTTGGAAGTTAATTGCATACAGGAAAGTGGCCTGAGATTTTGGCTTCAATAGCATAGTGCTCACACTTTCTCTGATGCCTTACCTAATCATACTCAAATGTATTCTCTTCTGCCATTCAACTGTGTCTACCATTCTGAACCTATACGTCTTTTGTCTTATAGGTTTTTTTGTGTAGTACAGGAGGCCCTCATTACCTTTATTCTGAAACATACTTGCTTCCCCTCCCTCCACATTGCTGCCAAATCACTCTTTCTTAGGCACAGATCTGATATCACTTGTTATATTCAAAACCTTTCAATGATTTCTTATTGCATACTTTTCCCTTATTTCCTAGTGATATTGGCTACTCACACAATCATGCCACCCTACCTTTCTATCTTTTTCTAAACCTACTACCAACATTCCCTCTTTCTTCATCTCACCCCCCCCCTTCCCCCATACATCAATTTGGTTCCTGTCAAATTGGATCACAATATATCCTACATTTTCTCCCTTCTTAGCTTTTGCTTACGCTATTTCCTGTGCCTGAAATATTCTCTGCCCCATCAGTACTATTGAAACTCCACCCTTACTTCAAGATTTGGTTGCAAAATATAATTTCAATGATATAACTTCCTTGATCCACCCACTTGAAGATAACCTGAGAATTTTCAGTGATTATTTGTAGCTGTCTTATGCATTTGCTATGTTCTTTTCATATAATAGACATTTTATAGTGCAGGAGTCAGGAGGGCCTGAGTTCAAATCTCACCTCAGACACTTGACACTCACTAGCTGTGTGACCTTGGGCAAGTCACTTAACCCCAATTGCCTCTTCCTGGGTCATCTCCAGTCATCCTGATGAATATCTGGTCACTGGATTCAGATGGCTCTGGAGGAGAAGTGGGGCTGGTGACCTGCACAGCCCTCCCTCACTCAAAACAAAGTCAAGTGCAAGTCATGTCATTATTTCTCTGATGGCACGGTCTTCGGCAATGAAGGACGAACACACACACACACTTTAAGAAGCTAATATAATGCCAGACTGTGCTTGCCATCATTTGAGTCTAGGAGTTCCTATGATATAATCTAAGCTTTAGGAAAATGAGGGCAGGACAAACTGATAGCAGAAGATGCCTCAGGCAGGGAAAGTTCAAACTGGATTAGAACAGGAATAAAAGGGATCAAAGAATAGTAAGAAAGAAAAGGTGTAAGCCAGGGTCAGGCTGGGAGAATGCATAGTGTTGAACAGAAAACTGAAGAGAATTGCCATTTTGCAATGTTTTCTTGCCATAGTGTAAAGCTAGCCTTTTCTTGCTGTAGCAGTAAGTGCCCCAGCATACACAAGAGGGCCTGCTGCACAGGTTCTTAGATCGAAAGCAACTTTTGAAGGGTCAACAACCACTTTAATCAAATATGTATATCAACAGACAAACTACAGGCAGGAGAGCAACAGACAGGGCTTCCAACTGTCTGACCATAGTACATCATTATCAGAGACAGAAGCACCGATATCCGGTTTTCAAGGGAAGGGGAAAGCTTCTTAAAACAGCTGCTCAGAGTCTCCTCTGGCACACTAACCTTCCTCCAAAAGCTAAGCCCCAAAGAAAAACCTCACCTCAGAGTATATATACTCTTTTCAGAGCAGGAGGGCACAACCCCTTGTGACCCAGTGCCTCACTAGCAATCAGCAAAAGATATGGACCCCAATGCAAAACAAGCCTCTCCAATCAAGTCTCCCTCAGTAGCCCCACCTGAGGCCTATCAGTGGGGGCAGGGGTAGATTTTTAACTCCCATTACACTTGCTTACTGTAGATGAGGAGTTCCAATTGCACAGCTTCTTGTAAATCATATTACCTTTGTGAAGAGGAGTTCTCTCTAAGTGGCAATAGATATCTTCAAGAGTTGGGAAGTCACGGGATGTGATGAACACCAAATGACATCGCAGAAATCGATTTTAATAGTTATAATAATTGACATATTTTTATACTTATTTCAACTCATTTTAATGCAAAAGGAATAAAGTAAGTTTCAATAGATTTGAAAATGACTGATTATGGACATGACTTTAAGATTTAAAGATGAGAGTAAAACAAGCATGCTTTTTTCCCAGCTCTTATTCTTTCCAGAAATATTAACAGTAGTATTGAAACAAAAAGAAATTAAAGACATAAAGATAGGCAGAGGTGACAAAACTATCACTGTTTGCTAAGGATGTATTGATTCTAGTGAATTATAGAGATTCAGCAAAGAAACTAATTTATATACTAGCTTTAGTAAATTAGTAGGATTTAAAAGAAACTCACAGAAATCAAGAACATTTCCACATAGTACTAGCAAAAGTCAATAGAAGAAAACAGGAAAGTCCCATTTAAAATAACTAAAAATGTATAAAATGATTGGCAAACACAATCACTAGCTACATTGTCACACTCAAGACTTTTAGAATTAAAATTACAAAGTGCTCCTTGAATAAAGAATATAATATTTGGAAGTCTGCAATATAGTAAAAATGATAATACTACATACATTATTTTTATAAATTTAGTATTTTTTACTAAACTACCAAGGATAAAATCAAAAGAGAGACAAAATAAGAACAATTAATTTGGAGGAACAAATGACAAATTCTCAAGGAAATATTTTTTAAGTAGGATGAAAAGTCATTTTCAGACCTCAAATATGAAGAAATAATCACATTGTTGGCACCGCTTTTTAAAAATGGAAAAGTAGATAAGCAGAACAGACTAGATGAGGAAGAATCAGAAATTAGTGAACTCAATAATGCAATGTTTGATAAATACTAACACATAAACTACTTAGAGAAAAACTAACAAAAATTGCTGGGAAAATTAGAAATCAGTTTGGCAGAAATTTAGGTTTTGACTAATATCTTGCATTACATATGATATGACAAACTCAAAATGGAAAGGTACCTGATCTCTGCATACTAAAAGTGAAATTAAAAAATTGACCCAGAGCAGATGCCTATCACAACAATGGTTTGGGAGTGAATTCTTTGACTAAAGAATAGAAGCAATTACAAAAAAAACACCATTTTTTTTAAATGAAATTTTAAAAGCTTGCATGAATAAAATAGAAATAGAATAAGGGAAATGGTCAACTGGGAAAAAAAAAATTTGTATCAAGAATATCTGATAGAGTCTGATATCCAAGATAAATGAGAAGCTAACACAGATACACAATACTCCAAATCATTCTGCAGTAGATATGGTCAATGGTTTTCATAAAAATTGCCACCTTACTCATATGAATTTTTTTCCAAATTACTAACAAGACAAATGAAAATCAAAAGAACACCAAGGTTTCACCTTGCCCCTAGCAAACTGATAAAACTGGGAAAAAAGATGTGAATAATCAATGTGGGATGGTTGTGGAAAGATACAGTATGGATCTGCAAATTAGTCCAATCATTCTGTAAAACAATTTGGAATTATACTAAAAGGTCCATGCCCTTTGAACGAGAGATTTCTTCACCAAACATACCTTAAGGAGATCAATGTTTAAAAATAACAAAACACCAAAATTTCAGGACCTTCAACTGCTCCTTCCCAGAGAGGGTTTGAAGGAATGAGGAATGTTACTGTTGGAAAGTGGGTGCTTTTTGCAACAGGAAGTGAAATTATCTGCCTAGCTCCCTCAGGAGAAGGAGAGTTATTTCTTAGCAGGAGCCTCCAAAAAGAATAGAGTTTGGTATTCTCCTTCCCCATGGGGCTCCCAGGAAGACAGAGGCATGAAGACAGTTGGTGGGTGGGGGAACCAACTTGAGACAAGACAACCCTCCAATGGTAGCAAATGAAGTTTTGGAGAGTTGGCAAAGACTCTTACCCTAGTTATGCTGAGGAAGTGATTTCTTGTGGCCAAGGGCCAGGTAAAAGGGCAGACTGGGCATACCTTAGCCATAGTTGATTCTAGTGTCTTAGGGAACTATATCATTCACAAGATAGTAATAAAGCATGGTGTATCCTTTCAGAAGATTATTATGGAGCAAAGAGTCAAAGCTGAAGGGAGACTTGTAGGAGGGTTTTGTCATGCAAATATGACAGGAAGTCATCCCATTAATCTAGCAGACAAAGGGTACTTTGGTTGGATAGTTTTGGAGGTGTTGCTTAAAGGGCCTTTTATAAAAGTAGCATTTGATTTGCAATGACTCAGTCATCATAACTTTGCACTGATGAAAACTTAGGTTGAAATATTTTTACCAAAGCTGAATCAAAGAAAAGGCTTTGATCTTGAAAAAACAGACAGATCCAGGAGTCTAACGGAGCTAAGTGTTAATGAGGATGTAAAGAAGCTCCAAGCAGATAGGACCTTTTATACTCAAGCCTCTTTTCCAATGATAGGCATATAACCCAAGGAGGTCAATAATAAAAAAGAAAAGTTTCATATACAACAACATATTTATACTAGCATTTTCTATGGTAATAGAGAATTTGAAATAAAACCCATCAACTGAAAAGTGGCTAAATAAATTATGATAAGTGAATGGAATAGTACAATCTTGAACATAAAATGAATCCTGGGAAGCATGAGAAAACTTATATGAATTGATGTTTTAATATCAAGTAAGCTGAGCAAAGAAAACGGTAAATACAGTGACTACAACAGTATAAATGGAAAGAACAATGCAATTAAACCTGAATTCTATGAAATTATAATGAGCAAGATTGCAGCCAAAGAAAAAACAAGAGAAGGCACTTCTGTCCTATCTTTGGAGAAGTAAAGGGCTATGGATATGAAACACTACAGACAACAGATTTTTTTCTTCAGTGTATTACTCTATCTCAGCAGGGAGGTGGGGAAAGTTAAGAGAGATCTATTGGGTAACGTACGTGATGTAAAAGTAAAAGATATGAACAAATTTACTTTAGGGAATTCAAGTCTCTATAACATTCAGAAAAGTCACAAAAAAACAAAGCTTCAGGAACATGCAGTATATGTCTTAGCAGAACCTTGAAGGTACAAGGAGAAAAAAATGATTGAATCATCTAGGAACACATTACTATTTCAAGAGAATAGCAAGAGGGAGTATCCATGGGGAGAGACTTCTATCTATAACAACTCTATGATCTGCTTTCCTTTTAGTAATGTGGGACAGCTTAATAGAGTTAGCAGGCAGTTGTTAATTTGTATGATATGACAAGAGATAGAGAAGCCTATGTTCTTGCCATAGAGGCAATTCACCCTAGTGTGCTTGTTGAGAGGACAAACTAATGTTTTCTGAAAGAGGAAAGCTTCAGAAAGGATGATAAAAGAATAACTAACTTCAGCTCTGCCATGAAGGAAGATTTTAGCATTGTACCTAGAGCAAGCAGTTGGATGTATAGTAAGTGGCTTGGTCATTAGCAAGACTGAGAAAACAGGAGCCAATGCTATTTGGAATACATTTCACTGCCTTTGCAACAGGATGCATAAAATTAACTGGTATATTTAAAGCAGAGGCAGGGCTGCTACTGTTTGTCTGTAGATAACTAGGCTGATCAAAATTTGTGCCTTTAAGGTGTCTAAGATTGTTCACAGAGTGAGAGTCAGAATAGGGTAAACCTCCAGGATATGTTAATAAGTCAAGAAGCATTAATGAAGCGTTACTGTCGTAAGTGCCACAGAAAGTCAAAAATAAGTCCTGCCTTCAAAGAGCTCACATTCTAATGACAACATGCAAACAAGTATGCACATATATACAGGAGAAAGTCTTAGGGAAGGCACCGACATTGAAGGTAATTGAGAAAGGCTAGTCAGCTGATGCTTAAAAGACTCCAAGGAAGTCAGGAGGCAGAGACAAGGAGAGAGTGTCTCAGGCATGGGGGACAGTGACAAGGTACCATGTTAAAGGACTGAATGTCTTATTTAAGAAAAGCAATGAGACCAGTATCACTAGATTGTAGAGAATGAGGGAGTAAAGTATAAGAAGATGGGAAAAAAGGAAGTAAAAAAAGTAAAAGACTTTAAAAGCCAAACAGAATATTTTATATTTAGTCCTTTTAAAAACCAAAGGATTTTATATTTGGTCCTGTGAATAATAAACAATGGAATTTATCAAGTAGAAGAGTAGACTATCAGACCTGCCCTTTACGATGATCACTTTGAAAGCTGGATGGAGGATGGACTGACTAAGGAAAGATATGAGACAGGGAAACCAACCAACAGGCTATTGCAGTAATCCAGGACTGTGGTGCTGGGGGTCTGTCCCACTGCAGTGATAGTGTCAGAGGAGAGAAGAGGGAATGTACAAGAGATATTACAAATGTGAGAAGTATGTTCACTCTAGAAAGAACAATGCTTGTTGCTGAAGATAGGAAAACTCTTATTTTTCATTCCTTGTGAATGGGTAACTCCTTAAAGGAGTACACTTCCTCAGACAAATGCAAGGCTATTTGTTTCCTGTTCCCGATTCAAATTTCCCCCTTTTTTTCTCATTGGGGAACTTTCTGGACCACCTCTTCCATGTTCTTCTCCTTGATATGTTTCCCCTTCCTTGTCATGCATTGCATGTGCATTTAAATCAGCTTGCACCAGCCTGGGGATGTGTAGGATAATATTAAACAGCCCCGTAAGCCTGTGTACCTTTTACTTGATCAGAAGCATTGTTCTGCTAAGTCACAGATCCAATTAGAACCAGTCACCTCTGACTTACATCTATTCTCATTCCTGCAAAGCTGGGAGTAGTATTAACCCTGTGGAAACAGAATTCCTTCCTTGTTTCTCACAGAAAGGTAGAATCAACAGAACTTGACAACAGGTTGAATGGAGGGAGGAGTGAGAAAGTGAGATGTTGAAGATGATACATAGATTTCAAATCTGGGCAGTTGGGAGGATGCTGATACCCTCAATAATAATAGAGGAATTAGGAAAAGGGGAAGGTTTTTGGGGAAGGATAATGAGTTTAGTTATACATATCTATAGGGTATTTCAAGATTTCAATAAGTAATTGGAGATGTGAGACTAGAGGTTAGGAGAAAGATTAAGGTGATTTTGAGCATCTCTGCCTCACTTAAATCCAATTCACACTCAAGTTAAGACATCATTGCCTTTTTCTCACATATGAAGAATATGGACATACGGGTACATGGCTCCTTCTGCCTTTTCTTTCTTTCTTTTTTTTGGTGTGTCTGTTCTTTCTTCATCTTAGGCAAATCCATGGGAACTGAAGAGATCACTAAAAGAGAGAATGTAGAGAGAGGCAAGACAAAGATCCAAGACTGGAACCTTGGGGAATATCCCAAGTTAGGAGACAGAGAAGGAATGATAAACCAACAGAGGCATTTGAGGAGAATCAGTCAGACAAGTTGGAGAATCAAGAAATAGCAGTGACATGAACACCCAAGGAGGAAAGTGTGTAGAGAAAAGAGATGTCTATCTAACAATATCAGATGTTCACAGAGGTAAAGGGTAAGAACTGAAGCCGTTAATTTTGTCAGTTTAAAAATTATGAGTAGCCTTGGAGACAGTAATTTCAGTTGAGTAGTGGTATCAGAAACCAGATAGCAAATGATTGAAGAGTGATTGAGTAAGTGAAATTAATGAGTGTAGTCATTTTTTTAGGAGTTTGACTATGAAAGGGAAGAAAAATTGAACTTTAATAAGAGATAGTAGGATCAATTTTTTTAATTGAAGCTGCCAGAGCACTTACTTTTTAACTCCCTCCTCATACATTAATTTGGGGAGGAGCTAAATCCTATTAGACCATATATTTTTCTTCCTACTGATTAACTCAAGGGCCATGATTTGGTTCACACCTCCACCCATCCCATCTTCTGTGTATCATACCTTGGAAATTTGAATTCAAAGCAACTTGATTTGTTTAGCTGAAGAGGTAAAGGAAAAGCCCTGAACACAGTTGAAATTCTGCCTTTTGGGAAGATTATCAAAGATTATTAATACAAATTTTAACAGATTGGAGTCCCCAAGTTAGAGGATTCCCTAACTTTTCTGTAGGAAGATGTAGCCTTCTGTCTCAGTTTCTCAGTATCCTCAGCTAGTCCTTTGAACTTCCCAGAAATGCAAAACATTTTAAGACATGCAGGATAAAGCATTAATTATCAATAATGAATTTTATGAGAAGCATAAACAGGTTAACAGATTAAAGAGCGTGAAGAAAAGTAATATAAAAATGAGTACCAATAAACAGGCATTAGAAAGAGTACAACCTGTCTGCAGGTTTTCTCAGTTCTTAAAGGGATGATTCCACCCCACAAGTTCATTTGGACCTCTTTGGTCCATAAAGTGCAGGCCTACCCAAAGGTCAGCTTCCTACACTTACTCCCCACATGCTTCTGTCCAGGGTAAGATTCCTCCAAAGGCAAGGTTGACATGACCTTGGTATTGAAACTCCTTTCTCTCCTCTCTTCTTTGAGTTTCTCTTGAAGCCAAACTTCCTTACAGCCTCTTACCTGTCTGTCTTTTCTATACAGTTTTAGAGAGAATAGAAAGCTTTTTGTAGGACCAGAACTCCTCTTCCCCACCTCCCCACTTGACTCAAATTCTTCACCAGACCAGTTTTTCTCTAGCTGAAAGGGAAGACTGTCTGAATCACAGATCTCATGATTGCTAGCTAGCTTTCAGACTTTAATCTTCTCAAGAGGAAATCATGTCCAAACTCATCTATATTATACCTAGTTACATGAGGATAGCAGAGATAGTAGTTAGCTTTTATTATAGAATCCTGAATTATAGGTAATTCTTCTGGATTAATACCATTAATTCTCTAGCCTTTGGATGGCAGTGTTGTTCTCCAAATTACTCGTGTTAAAGCTGAAAAGGTGAATGCTTTATCATTCTAAATTGATAGTGTTACAATTGTATTTTCTGAACTGACAGGAAAATTGATTGATCTAACATAGCATTTATTTCTCTAATACCTATGATCAGACCCTAACGACATAGGTTTTTATTCCTGATCTTTGGAATCCTTAACTTTTGTTTCTGAGAGACTAACCAATAAGGAGACCCTCCAAGTGAATGAGTGGTGGATTTATTCAGTATTTTCTTCTTTCTGCATCAAAATACTTAAAAATTAAGTTACTATTCCTGCAACTCTTTTTATTTTAACCTGAGTAGCTGGAAAACCTGTGTTTGCCCTTGTCATATGAATAAAATCCTTCTTTTGGTAGTCATTTCTCTGTCTTGTATCTGAAATTTGTAAGAGAAATATTTTGGTCTTTGAATTTGCTTCTTTTGTTGCCTGGGAATTCTAAATGGACAATTTTTCTTTTTGCTTCAACTGTACATATGTTTTCATTAGAAGAACATGAAATGGCTGACTAATGCCAAAGATTTACAGGATCAGAAGGATACCACATCATGCAAACAATAATAACATATACATAACAATACTACTTCTCTTTCATAAGTATGTTATTCATTACATTGATACAAAGTTGCCAGAATGATGTCATTCACAGATTCGTGTATTATTTAAATTCTTGATTTGAGTACAAAAATATTTATAGCAGTTTTTTGTGGTGGCAAAGAACTGGAAATCATGGGGATGCCCATCAATTGGGAAATGGCTGGAGAAGTTGTGGCATATGACTCGGATGGAAATGATTGTGCTATAAGAAATGATAAGCTGGATGGTGTCTGAAAAACTTGAGAAGACTTCTCTGAACTGATGCAAGTAAAGTGAGCAGAAAAAGAGCACTATGGGTAGGAACAACAATATTGTATGAGATCAACTATGAAAGACTTAGCTGCTCTGATCAACACAATGGTCCAAGACAATGATTGTCCTTTGGGCATAGTTCCAAATAGCTCCTCAGAAGGATTAGACCAGTTCACAACTCCACCAACATTATCATTAGTGTCCCAATTTTTCCACATTCTCTCCAGGATTCATCATTTGCCTTTTCTGTCATATTAGCCAATCTGATAGGTATGAAGTGGTACCTCAGAGTTGTTTTAATTTTAATTTTTCTAATCAATAGAGATTTAGAACATTTTTTCTTATCCCAAAACCTTAAGTCTTTGTACTTGTCAAATAAGGACCGCCTTCTACATAAACCCTTTTCTGATCCCCCATGGATGTTATTGTCCTATCAACAAAAAAATTAACTTTTATTTATTATGCATATATTTTAATATGTTTAGGAACATGTTGTCTCCCTTCATAAAATATAAGAAGCTTCAGGATAGGTATTGTTTTATTTTGGCCTTTGTATGCACAGTGTCAAGCACAGTGACTAGCACATAGCAGACACATAAAAAATGCTTATTTTCACTTTAAGACAGTGTAGAGAGGAAAAAAAGAAAGGTACCAGCACAGAGCCCTCAATTACAGTTAAACATGAGGGAAGAGCCTGAATAATGATTTTGCAGAGAAGATTGAAGGTTGGTTATATAGAGAAGAAGAAAAATCCAGAATAGAATTATGTCACAAAAACTCAGAGAAATAAAGTATTTAGGAGGATGTGATCAACATTTCAAATTCAACAGAGATATCAGGAAGGTTAACTATTGAGAAAGGGCTACTAAATTTATGAGTAAAGAGATCTTTGATCACCTTGGAAAGACTGATAAAGTTATAAGAATGGAAGTCAGATGGGTCATTGCAATATTGTACAATACAATACAATATTGTATGTTGAATTTTTTATTCTATACAAGGGAGGTGAGGCAAGAAATAAAAAGTATTGTTTGATGGAAAGCCTTGGATAATTGGCAGAGAAAATCAC